>NC_072820.1:42780131-43087006 GCF_027744805.1 Dunckerocampus dactyliophorus
CTACACTTTTCAAGCACCTTTTCCTCTGAAAACGCAAACATATCGTGGCGTTTACAACCACTGATATAATGGCAAAATCATCTTAAGAAGTATGAGTTTATTATCATTTCCAGCACCTTCTTTCAGTTCATCCACCATGACGACTCTGAAAGGACACTTGTCACACTCCTCTTTGTCCTTCTTCTCTCCTGTCTTCCAAGCTTGGCACTGAACACAACTCCGCGTACCCTCGCACACACCGAGCTGGGCCTGGGTACAACACACAAACACACACACACACAAATAGGGTTATGTTTGAAAAAAAACTAGCATTAAACACTGCAAGCGTGCATTAAGCGTGCACCTGGAAGTTTGGCTCACACGTCGCAGTCAGTTCAAGACCCGATGCTGGACATTTACAGCGGCCACATACACAATTACCGCGTCCATTACACACTCCCTGAAATCAGTGACAAGGTATCATAGAAGGTGAAATGACGAATGAAATCAAAGACATTTAAAAAAAAACATTTGCAATACTGACCCCCTTACTGTCCAGACAAGTCTGGTTGCTCTTGGGACATTCACAGGCATTTCCCTCCCAACCATCAGAACATACACAGCGGCCCATAATGCAGGATCCACGGTCTGATTATATTAGAGAGGGAATAAAATCATTTAAACTGTGGCGTGTGGGCTGTATGGTTGTCGGAAAATGTCCTTGCATACTTGTTACAGTGGAACCCGCTTATCTTGACACCTCGCTGACGGACGTCGACAAAAGCATCATAAGCCGTTGTCCTATAGCCACTATATGTATAGGTATATGTGTGTATATATATATATATATATATATATATATATATATATATATATATATATATATAAAGCAAACAAGCGCAAATCTTGTTCCCAAAGGCTAACAATCAAACAAAAATTAAATGGGTGTAGAATCCAGGTTAATATTACCACGCTTTTATTTTGAAGCTTACTTTGCACTGAACAGGAAGTCACTGTGTGAACATTTTAATGCTGTGAAACTACACAGTAAAGTTGTCCCTCGTTTATCATTCCAAGTTCCTCCAAGTAGCATAAATAAGACATTACATACACTCACACGTTAGCATTGACAGCATACTTGGTGGCTAGTGTCTCATCAAATTAACGTTTCTGACACCTAGTGGCCAGTGTAGTAGAATACTACTGCAGGAGCTGCTGTCAGCCACAACTCACGCCAGTCATTGGCACTCTCCACACTGCTAACCATGAAAACACTCAGCAACTCTACAGCTGCTAGAAACGTCACACATGTCACTTTTCAGGCCCTGCCTGCCTCTTAAAGGCACACACAACGTCACAGATATTACGCTACATAACATAACATCTTCTATATGCCTTATATTTCTATGTTTGATCATGTAGCCATTTTTATGATTGAAATTATTAATTAATTTGTACAAGGAATACATACAATTTGCTTCTATATGCATATGTTTTGACTAATAATAAAAACAAAAACTGTGATAATTTATTAATTAATTATTTTTGGTGAGGGAGCAATGAACCGCGAACCGCGATGTAGCGAGGTTTTCATTTCACGCTGCAACACTACTGCAACATATGTCAACATAAACTGATTGATTTTTCATAGAAATTACCCCTTTGAGTCTCTAATTGACCTTAATAAGAAGACGGTGGACCAGGACTTGACGAGTTGTTCAACTAGAGGGGTTGGCAACACAAGCGGGTACCACTGTCATTAGACAAAAACCTAACAACTACAGTGTATTTTCAACACATCCACAAGATCATAACCATCATGATTTAGATCAGGGGTGTCCAAAGTGCGGCCCTTGGCTGGGATTTTATCAGCTTGCTGCACGGTCTACAAATGTAATTTAACAAGAAAACAAAAAAAAAACACAGCAAAAATGGGAAAATCAATCAAAAGGAAAAAAAGCCATAATTTCACAAGAATAAAGTAATAGTATAAGGAAAAATGTCTTTAGTAGCATGAAGTTGAAATATTAAAGAAAAAAGGTGAATTTGTTTTAAAACTCAAAAACAATGAATAAAGTTGTTATATTTGGAAGAAGGGGGAATATTTATAACATGGGAATAAAGTCAAAATATCAGGAGGAAAAAAAGAAGTTGAAATATTTGGAAAACTATACAAAAAAAAATCAATAGCAGAAATTTTACTAGAGTAAAGTCAAAATATTAAGAGAAAAAATAGTTTTCTAATGAGAAAAAAGTTGCAATTTTATGAGAATAAACTTGTAAAATGAGGAAAAATATCATTTTATTAACATTGTTGAAAAAATACTTTATTGTTTTGAAAGATATAGAGTTATAATTACGAGAAGAAAATTTACAAGAGGAAAGCTGAAATGAAACAGTTTGAAAATTTAAAAAAATCAGCAGAAATTGAAAAAACTGTTGCAATTTTATGGGAATAAAGTCAAAATATTAGTCATAATCGAATGAAGAACAAAAGTCCTAATTTTACAAGAATAAACTTATAGATATATATTTTGTCTGTATTATTATAGACAAAAACATTATTTTTAGTAGCATTTCACCTATATTCCAAAGGTGAAATGCAGTTCTTTCTTGAGCTACATATAGCTTCTTAGCATATCTCAATCTGTTGGTTTACAAAATATCAAAGTGGCCCTTGCCTACTTTCATTTTTTAGTATGTGGCCCCCGCTGGAAAAAGTTTGGACACCCCTGATATAGATGAACTCGAGGCAAAGATGTCGTACCATTGCAGAGAAAGCCACCGAATCGCTGACACTGGGTTCTGTCATACTGGCAGTAGGGTCCTTCAAACTGATCAGGGTTGTAGCACACACAGGTTCCACACTCCAGGCAATCCCCACGTCCAGAACAAGGTTCCGTCGAGTCTGGGCCAAAACACTGGCTGGTGTCAAGAGCTGAAGCGCTTGCTGAACAGTTACAGAATGTACTCAGCCTGAAATGAAGGACAAAACAAAGAGAACTTGGAAATGAACTGCACTGCAATTCCAGTAAAAATCGTTACAATTTAAGTACTTTAAGTGAAACTCACCAGCCGTCATAGCACTGACACTTCCCACACACAAGGTCTCCGTTGCCATGGCATCTGGGTGCGTTATGGATGGCAGTCTAGAGGACAAAGACACAATATATTGGGATTAAAGCCTCACGTTCTAAACCATATGAGTGTCGTTTAAGGGTTAAGTGTGTCTACCTTCTCACAGTCACACATCGGGCACAGAACGCTGGCTTTAACGTTCACGGCAGTGTTGAAGGTTGTAGGTTTGACTCTCATAGTGCCTTCTTTTTCATCGAGATCCATCTGACAGACCGGAGACTCGTCGATCAGTCTCTGGGCTTTGAGTCGCATCTTGAATTTGCCCTGCAGAATACAAATCAACAAAATGTAGTGTGGACCTTTAAAGGGTCTTGCCCAAACTCCCCAACTGTGTCTGTATGAGGTCTCTAAATACCAGGTGGCCCTTGGTTGTGGTTGCCTTTATCAATAATGAACTGTGCTCTAAATTAGGGTTTCCACAACTTTTTCCGCTCCAAGGGACTAAAATACATCATGTATTGGCATAACATTGACACACTCTATACTACTGACATGTACTATATGAACACTAATGATAAAGAATACAACAGGCTTGGATTTAACACAAAAAACGCAAATCAAAAATCCATTGAATTGCGTGCCTGCTTGATCAGTCAAACAGCTTACAGGCTTTTATTCTTCTGCAACCCAACCAAAACTGATAATTTTGACGGCCTTAATACACTGCCATATATTGCTTGTCTGTTTTTCTCGTCTCCCGCCTCCAAACAGGCAGTAAGAGAGTTTACTCTGTGCATTGGGTTCAGCGCTTTGGCACGGTTGGTCCATAGGACAACGGCATGATCAGAGTGAGCCCTTTTGTCAGTCATACAGTCTCTTTGTCTCGGTGGGTGGAGGCAGAGCCGCTAGCATATACACACACAGTGTAACGAGTGTAAAGTAGTAGAAATTAAATGAGTAGATTGTAATATATATTCATATTTGAAAATATTTTTTCATTGTACTTCGTAAAAGTAATGTTAAAATCTCATCTTGTCTCATTCTTGTAGACCGAATCTCGTGTGTTGTCTCGTCTCGTGACACCCCTGATATCTATATCATATTTTATTATAGAATACATGTTGTTATATATCCCGCAACCCTAAAGAGGAGAAGCGGTATAGAAAATGGATGGATGATTGTTATATACTGTATATCATCCAGGTGCATTTCAAGAAATTCGAATAGCGCACAAAAGATTTCATAGTGTCAGTTCAGACAACGAGACCGATTAAAGCCTCAGGAAGGTTTTGCAGTTCATTTGCGGAGTGCAAACCAGTAGTTTACAATCTTCAACTTTTTGACAACTTTTTAAATTTGACGAAATACGGAATGTGGGTTTTTTAATAGCTGTTAGAAGAAATTACAAAATGCCTTCTTGAAATATTTCACTGTGTGTATTGTAATTTATTGAGCTGCATCTATATATATTGCATCTTGTTGTATGTACTGTATCTATATTATATCAGTGATGGTTGATTGGTTGCTAGCTCAGCCACTTACAATAGCACCAGGCTTGAAATCAAAGTTTCCGTATTTTGCTACCGCTTCATCGGTAGACAAGAACTCAGCTTCAAAGGCTTTGGGTCTGTCCTCTGCACGAATGCTCATCTTGGAACGGATATTCTGAAAGAGTGCACACAGACGCCAGTGACTTGTTTTGTCCAAAGCAGACCGACACAAGTTCTCATGTCCGAAAAACTTAAAAAAAATAAAAGTTTTTACATCAAAGGCAATCTCCATGACTTGAAGGATGTTGGATGAGTCTTCTTGCAACAGGCCCACCTCAGCAATAGGGAAGTACTCTTGGAGTTTCTTAACAAGCAAGTGTACACAATAGATTATTGTCTGTGTAACACAACGCTTTGTTACTTACAGTAGGTTAGCCAACATAACCACCAACCTTGTAGTATGAGTAGGAATAGTTGGTGACGGCGAATACGGGAATGATGTTATTTTTGCCGAGCAGACGGACCAATGTGGGTATGGAGGGGTAATCTTGCTTGATATCCTCGGTGTATTTGCCTTTTTCATCCAGGTGGCACTGCTCATCGTTGCGTGGCAGGATGCCCGACAGCACGTTGGCGCCGTCAGCCTCGTAGTGGAAAGCGGACTCAGTGGAGAAAACCAGCAGATGTGTGCTCTGTTGTCTCCAACCAATCTTATCCTGAGGACAAGACATTTGTTAATAAATAATGGTGAACCATTGAGATTTACAAATACAGTACCTCACCAAATTGAGTAAAACCATCACATTTCTGCTAATATTTTATTACATATTTTCATGGAACAACACTGAAAAACTGACACTTCCAATTTAAAAAAGTCAGTGTACAGCTTTTATAATTAAAAATGTACTGTCCCCTTCATTTATTGAGTGTTTGTGGGGCATCCTCAAAAAGAAGGTGGAGGAACGCAAGGCCTCTAACATCCACCAGCTCCGTGGTGTCATCATGGAGGAATGGAAGAGGATTCCAGAAGCAACCTGTGATGTTCTAATGAACTCCATGCCCAGGAGAGTTAAGGCAGCACTGTACTGGAAAATGATGATATCCACACAAATGTGATATCCACACTAAACACTGTCTACAAGCTGTAGATATACAAGCTAAATAATTTTCCCTCACAAAATGTTAACTGTGTATGTATACTAGTACAAGTATAAACTGTATGTTTATACTGTTATACTTAAGCTTATTCAACCCCCATTGTAACCATTGTAAATTACTGTAATTTCAGGTGTATAAACTGCTACTTTTCCCTTAAGCTTTAAATTTATGGCAAAATTATAATCTTGTGACATCTCCTTAACTTCAGAACTACTACTAATCGTTTCAATACTGTGCTGCTCAGTGAGGAAATGGTAGCTCTTTCTTTGGCAGGGGCCAATCACACGCTATCAGTGCACTCACGAGGAGCTCGTCAACCCATTGGAAATCGCAGGAAGTCATTACTAAATATAACCGTCTGCCTCACGGAGTCATTTTACAAAGAGCGCTAAACTCATCACACAGCAACTTAACACACAAAAGGAACACCCAAGAAATATACAAACAAGTACCAATTTGAGTTTAAAATGAAAAAAAACTATTTTAACGTTTTCCCATAATGCATTGTGTCCCAGAAAACATTAATTGCCGCCTGCTGGGGTGCTGCAATGCCTCCCTCTGGGCTCTGGTCTCCTCTGGCTCCCTCTGGTGGACAGAGGCAGCATTGCAGTGCCATCCATCCATCCATCCATTTTCTCTGCCGATTGTCCTCCAATTAAATGCTTTGCTCAGATGCAATGCATTTATACATTTCGCAAATATAATTTACAATAGGGTGGAATAATTTTGAGGGCATTGTACAAATAGTAACAATAATAACAACATAGTTATCAATCTACAATGAGTATATGAAAAGGTGCTATCCCTCCTTGGCTCCAAATTACACTTTTTTCACTCCAAAAAGTAAGAGAACGCTACCACCGGCTAGCATATGTTACCAATAATGCTTTAAGAGAACAAATAAATGTATTACTATGGATAATGCATTAACGCTAGCGCCGCCATTTCAGTACCTGATCATGACAGACAGCACCTTTAAGTATTACATATCCATCAAATATGTGTTTTCTTGCTCAGGCATGTAGGAATCTGTATGGGTTTTCACTGTAACCATTCACCTTTAAATTGAATTGTTGTTCAATAAAAACAAAAAATAATATGCATCTGTCACATGTATGGCTGTTAAACTGAACATGATTAGCATTTGTTACGTAATTGCATTTTTGAAAATGTGCGGGTGTTCCTCCAAAGATGCTTCCATTGAACTGAATCTCAACTTATTGATTACATCATTATTCTACGTTAAAAACAAACGTACAGCTTGAAAGGTGATTTTAACTAAACTTTCTATTTGGATGCATCACAAATTTGATCCAGCATGTGTATATGGCGGCATGGTCACATGATAAATGTAATGTAAATGCTTTTATCTCGGTAAATTCTCAGATTCAGAAGTGGGAGATTTTGAGTCTGGTTAATGCATATTCTTACCCCACAGACTGCAGCCTGCAGGATGGCATCAAAGCCTCCTTCGGGAGCATCCAGGTTGCCAGAGATCCTTTCCTTCTGAAGCTCACTGGTAAAGAAGTCCAAGTCGCTGGTCAGCTTGATGACATTTTGAAAAGAGAATGGAGGGTCACTGTTGGGCCATGGTTCAGCAAGTCTGAAGGAAATACCAAGGAGGGACAAACATGACTAGATGTTTTTCAATGGATTCATGCACTAATGTTCCTTCAGGTGTTCATAACACAATCTTTTTCTTACTTAATGGGTCTCATGTCAGTTTGGGGCTCAATCACTTTGTCCACAAACTTTCCAAATCCGATGGTGTAGTCATCTGACAGCTTTGCCGCCAGCGTAGCTTTAAGACAAAAACAGCGTGTGTCAGTAGAACAGTGGCAGCCATCGTAACAAAGGGATCACTCACCCAGCTCCTGGCCCATCCTCTTCAAATTGTCCAGATCGTCTTCCATGGAATTGGAGAAGTCCATAAGAATGTACAGATCCAGAGGGCCTTTGGTTGGAGCGAACACCTCCACGTCCACCATCTTCTCCTCTCCAGGCAGAAAAGACATGGTCATCTCCTGCGGGGACACCTGCGACTGTTGCATTCGGACATTGATCTGTTCTTTCTGTGCAAGGATGAAGGAGAATGGAAGGAGAATGTTATGTTATTTTACCATTTCTGTGTGTAACAAACGACGGAATGCTTTGACGACAGATGAGAGGACTTACTTTTTCAATCGACATACTGCTTTGGGCGGTGATCACAGCAGCTGCGCTGCAGCCATGAGCCAGAATATTTTCATACATATCACAGCGAGGGCCATTAAAGGTCTAAAAACAAGAAGGACTCACCAGTAAGGAACAATCAACCACTGCTTTCAGGCTACCCTGATAGCTGTCATGTATGCATTTGTTAATTACCAATGGCCAGAAGCTGTTGAAGCTCATTATTGGACGTACTAAACTAAAGTTGCGACATTAACCCTTATCTTATTATTGTAGTGCAGGGGGTTTCAAAGTGTGACGCAGTGAGCCTCCTCTCGGTAAACTAAAAAACCTGATTTGCGGAGCACGTTTTTTGTGCCATTTTCTGCTGACGCCAAATTCTCTTTACTCTCTGACCGTGTAAAGTATTTTTTTTAAATTAAGCTCTAATGTAACTAAAGTTAGATAGCACATTTGAAAAAGATGCTTTTCTTTATTTTTCTCAAGCTGCTGCACCCTGAACCTCTCTCCCACCTCGCACTTTCAAAACCCCTGTTGTAGTGCATGGCAACGTTTGTACGAGAACCGCACACAACTCTTAACAGTAATGTTAGCGCTGATGCCCATGCCAGCTTGACAAAATAAGTGTCCGGGCTGGTCCTCTAATACAACAGCCCAGGAAAGTACATGATCTGCGGTCACTATGACGACAACCCCACTATTACAATCTAGTGCAGCATCGTTTTAGGGTTAAATTGTTACTTATTGATGCTTTAATACGTGCCAGTAGTAATTTTTCTACAAAAGTTACAAAACAATGGACGATAACAATATGTAAAAATACTGGGGCTGTTGAAAATAGCGTGTTAATGGCAGTAACTGATTTATTTCATTGACGTTATACTTTTTAGCATAATTAACTCATGCGCATCATGTCAAGCCACACCTCTCTGTTATAACGGCAGACTGAGGGACAACAGCGTTCTCACATAGTCACACATAGTCGCAATGCTCATTTATAACTTTATTCTGACCTGAACACATCAAAAGCGGTGCAATTCCAACACCATATATGTATCTCCAACTCACAAACATGTCTCCAGCCCGACACTTCCTCACTGACATTAGGCTACAGCGAGGGGCATTCACGGACACTCCGAATATAATAACGTCTTTACTATGCGTGTATGTGTGGTCTAAATAAACAGAAAGACAAAACAAAACACTAAGCGGATATTCTTATCACTCACTAACGTAAATGCCGAAGTACAATTGCTGCATCCTGCTCAGAAATCCCAGAAAATACATGTACACTCAAAACATGCGAATTCAACTTAAATCACGTAGTGTCTTTGAATGCAACCCATCATGGCTCTTGTGTTTCAAATATTCTGCTACTATTAAAGAGACTAGTGTTAGGTAAATGCAGTTTTTCAGGCATGTGTGGCATCTTTTAGCTTGATTTAAATGTTCAGTTCATTTGGAGCTGGTAATACGTACATAAACAATCCTGCCCTGTTATTTATTTTTCTGGTCATAAAAATACAGTCAAATTGGACATATTTTAGACATAACTGCAAATGGTGCTTAATCATCATTAATTAATTTGAAAACTTGATTAATTTAATTTTTAAAAATTTATCATTTGACAGCCCTAAAATTTTTTTACTAGCTTTACTTTAATTGTATGTCTTGCTATGTAAAGTACATAATTCCAGTCGTATTTTTGTATTCCAAACGACTTTGACAATAATAATAAGATGTTTTGTTATTTCCTAAAACAATTTCTAGTCCAATATGGTAGATTTTCCGACTTATTGGAAAAGGGCCTGCAAAGGTTCGGCTACCATCACCATGACTCAGACTAGTGATGAACAACAGGGGAAAAATTGGAACATTTTCAGAAACAGCAAAGAGTCGGCTCAAGACGAATTTCTTTTATGTTCCTGTTTTATGCTCTGACCTCATCAGGACAGTATGCACAGCCTTTCCCCGCCTGCAGGCATTCTGAGCAGGTTTTGGACCTGGAAGCGAAGCAGTAGTTCGCTGTGGGGGAAGAGAGATGAAAGTGAGAAGGAAACCCACGAAACATACACTTGATCACATTTTGAAAGTACTGTATTACTACATAATGATTAGCAAAACAATTGTTAGTGTGTACAGTGTTCCCTCGTTTATCACGGGGGATAGGCTCCCAAAATAGCCCGCAATTAGTGACATCCACGAAGTAGCTGACTTTATTTGTTTTCAATTATTATATATGTTTCATGGCTGTAAAACCTATCACCATACACTTTATACACTTTTCTCAGACAGGCATGAACATTTTCGCACATTTTAAACACTCTCAAAGTTCAAATTTTGTTTGAATTTAAATAATCAATCTACTAGGTTGGACACAATAAATTTTAAGTGACTCACGGGTGACCCTGCTTCGTCCTGGTGCCGTTCGGCTGTAGCGTTTTTGTATCCTTGTTAAAAGATATTTGTTTTTTTATTTTATTTAACCTTTATTGGACCAAATAAATCCCATTGCGATCAAGATTTCATTTACAATGGTGACCTGGCCAAGAGGTCAACAGCACATGACATAATAGATACAGAAATAAAAAATCAAGAACCTTTAAGAAAATAAATTACAGCCACATAATTAAAAACACAAGCATTGCTCATAGGTTTCTTGCTGCCTAGAGTGTAAATAGAACAAAAAGCTTTGACTGGGAGCAGTTCTGACATTTTTAGTTCAGCTTCTACAGTATAGTGTTCCATATGGTGAAGGCAGCATAAGGCTCTTTTCCCCAACTCAGTTCTGGGCACAATTAGATGATGAATTGTGACATCAAGACCGTAAGGTGTATGTGCTCCTTGATTTCTGCAGCAGAGAGCATAGGTAGGGTGGAAGTAATCCAAGAAGAGACTTGTAAATCAACATCATCCGATGAGTATACCTCCACGAGTTCAAGGAGAGCCACTCTACTTTGGCATAGAGCTCACAGTGGTGAGTGAGGCGACCACAACTAGTAACAAAGCGTAGTGCACAATGATAAACAGTATCCAATGCCCGAAGACATTTTAACGAGGCGCTCATGTACAAAACATCACAGGATTTATTCCTATTATAAAATCCAAGTTTCACCCTCAATTTGCGGACCAGACTGGCAATGTGAACCTGGAAGGACAGCTCTTGGTCAAGCAGAAAGCCAAGATACCTGTAATTAGTGACCATCTCTATAGGTTTGCCATTTCGAGTGGTAATGGTCTTGACAGGCTCTGTACTTTCAAGTTTATGAGAGAATAACATGAGTTTCGTATTCTCTGCATTTAAAAACTTTTTCAAAGATTGTAAACGAGGCTGAATTGTATTAAAAGCCATCTGTAAAAATTCTAAAGCCTGGGCAAGTGAGGAAGCAGCGATAAATGACAATGTCATCGGCATGAAGGTGATACAAGGCATTTGATAAATTGTTATACAAGTTATTGATATAAATAGTAAATAAAACTGGTCCCAAGACTGAACCTTGAGGTACTCCTTTAGGCGTGTTCAGAAAACATGAAGAGGAACCAGCCAGCTGGATACACTGTGTTCTGTTGCTCCTGCCGCCGTCCTCTTCCTCGTCCCACTCCTTCGACCAAAGATTCATTTAGCCTGTTATCTTCTTCTTCTTCTTCCATTGTTTACTGGCGGTTAGCAAGCAGTTCACGCAGTTAGCTAGCCACGGCACGAAGGAGATTGATTGACAATGGTCTACAGGCAATCAGAACGCAGAACCCAATGGGCGGGTTATTCCATAGCAAATAAGGACTGTTGTGGCTGGATATTTAGCCGGCTACTGTCTACTGTGGGTTCCTAATATGCTCGTACAAGCACGTAAACACACTGAGAAAGTGGAGCTGCACACGTCTTCAACATGAGTATACAACACCCTCTACTGGTAGCAGTAGTAAATACAATAACAGACGCAACAGAACACCAATGGAGCGCTCTAGTACGCCACAAGGACGCAGAACACAATGTGCGTTTAAACGGAAAAACTGCAAAATTGCACTTAAAAAAATCCGCCAAACGGCAACAACGGGGAGCTCAATAAACGATAAATGGGAAAGTTGCTTCAAGAAGGGCATGTTGTTGTTGCATGGATTCATTCATTTTCTACTGCTAATCCTGCTCCTGGACCTTAACCCTTAACAACTTAAAAAACATTCACTCTCACATTCCCGTTTATGGACAGTCCCCAGTAATCATGCATTTCTCTGGACTGCGGGAGGAAAAAAAACATGATTCATTGATTCATGGTTTTTCAAAAATGTATTAATTAACAAGTCATGCTGTTTTGTGGTTGGATGGGGCCTATTATTAGTAAAAGAAAAAAGTATATTTAAGAAACTATTACATTGTTTTTTTGGTTAAATTAAGCATTTTCAAGCATAAAATGGCTAAATGAACTACAATACAAATACAAGGTATTCAGAAGACGCATTCAGAAGACGCATTCAAAGTAATGATATGTAGTATTGTGCGCTATTCACTAGGTGTCAGTAGTGTCACTGTAATGTTCAGTGAGACACACAACAGGCTTTTATTGCAGGTTTGAATGATCTCACAACAGGCACACTAATCACTAACACGGGATACACTTCCTGTCTGGCCCCCGCTCAGCTCCCCTAGCACCGGAACAACACACACGAGCGCAAGACTTATGTATGCCTTAAATCAGGGGTGCCTATTACGTAGATTGCGAGCTATTGATAGATCGCCATGGTAGTTTGGGCCGATCGCGTCAACGTCACTTTGTAGATGTCATATCGCATCAGTTAGCAGACGTTATGCTCCCCTTCTGATTCGCTCTTGCTCCCCTGCGGCGTTTCAAGCTACAAACGGAGATGCAACTTTTATTTTTATTATTCTGATTACGGATAAACTAAGCGGTAAGATGCTTATATCTATAAAAAAAGATCTCTGTTCACTTGTAGCGGCTAGTTATGTCGAAAAAAAATGTATTGTTTAATGGCTTTGCTTCGAGTCATGAACTCTATTACAGAAATCAGTGTTTTCTACACATCCGCTTCTTAAACTATTATTTTGTTCTGAAATAAAAAATGTGACCATAGCTGAAACCTTTTCAATATGTTGCCTTGACTTCGGCTGCATTGTCTTTTGCATAATCATTTAAAATTCTTGTATATCAGTAATGTTTGATAGCAAATGCTAACTGGATGTAATACATGAACTGTGTCTCCACGTTACGTTTTTACGTACTATTTTGACTGACATATTACCAGTACTCAGGTTATGTACACAACTATTGTGGAATTATGTGTGATTATCTTCATTGCCATGTCGAATATAATAATGATATCAACTACTTTGACTACCTGCAAACTTTTAAAATGTGAATGTGAAATACTAATCATTAATATTTAAGAGTATTTCAAAGTTTACCGGTTAGATTTTATATATGTTATATGTTTTCTAGAAAAAGCGCCCCTTCCTTCAATGGTTTATGTACCCTGATTATGTCTACTATATTGGGTAATACTTAATAATAAGCGTAAAGGTGACTATAGAAGTGTTAGTTCCTGTCTAGAGGGCTCTAATAATGTTAAAAATCGTATTTAGAAGGCCATAAACAGGTTTTCTATTAACTACAAAAATATTCAATTTCTAAATAAGGAATCCTACGTCACGGAAATTCATTTGTCACTGTCGAGGTTTACTAAACAGGGGTTTACTCTACGTGGTTACTATAGCATTGCCAAAACAGCAAATATTGGGATACATATGCTACACCATGAAAATGTTAGCTAAATTATTATTTTAAAAAAATATCTGGATGAATAAATATACTGTACATTAGATCAGTGCTTCCCAACTTTAAGTGAGCCAAGGAACATATTTTACAAAATCTTACCACACCACCACAACAATGTTGTTTGAATGGCTTATGTACTGTACCTCCTAGTATTGAGTGCCTGTCACTCTACTGCATGTCGTGGGCATTGATAGATACGATACATTATTTGTACAAAATAAGTACAAATGTGCAGACCAACTGAGTGAAATTGGATATCATAGTGTGCTGCGGAACAGTGGCTAGGAACCAAGTACCTTCAGTACAAGAGCAGGTCAACAGGATGAGCAGAAGCCAAAGGCCCACTGAGAGATGTAACGTCCATCTCCCCATCTCCCTCCTGCAACTGAAACACACAAAAAATACATACACAATGGGGTGTCATTTTTTTCACATGACGGTAAAAATGGCGGTAATAATGTTTGTGGTGCCCCCTACAGGTTGTGCTCATAATCCTTTGAAACACATGGCAACACACATGTAATACAGATCATCTCAAAGTTTTGTAATCCTTAGACTAAGCAGTTAATGTGCCCCTGCAAAGATGTTTTGCTGGGATGGCTCCTATGTTTTTCAACCAAGATTGCTCAAATTTTACAGACAGGTGCTTGTCAGTCCCCTAAAGGTGTGCACCAAATATGGTGGTGAGTCTTGAAATTTCTAGTCGATCCGATGTAGTAGGGGTGCAACTTTGCCAGATTTTCACCCTTTTGTGTACACTGGTTCTGGAGTAGAAGAGCTACACCATTCGTGAGACTGTACATGAACAACAAGGCTCAAAAGTCCTGTAAAAAGGAGAGTGCAAAACTGAGAGGGGTATAATTTGAACCACCTGCACCTTCTCTTGAGTCAAGGTCAAGTGAAAGTAAATACAAGATATGCTGACTGACAATTCCGCAGGCTGTCATTAGTATGTAATATGTCTATAAACGTATATCATTTTATTATATTTTCATTCTAATAGTAGCAAGCCCAGGCAGAATTTTGGTGGCCAGCATTGGAGATTTCCAACTGCACACAACATAACACAGGGAAACAACAAAAGTACCATCAATAGTTTGGGGAAGTAACTGCTTTTTACAGAATAGTTCACCGACTTGTATCCTCATCCCTCTCAGACACTGGTTCTCCAACGGGAGTACTTGGTACCCCTGGTGGTAGCCTACTTGAAGGCACTCCAGGGGGTGCTTGAGATTTAAAGAACACGTATATAAAGTTGGAAGTTGAAGTATTTGATCCCCTACTGATTTAGCAAGTTTACCCCCTTACAAAGATATGAACAGTATATAACTTTTATGATAGCTTTATAGTAATTGAGACAAACAGAATGTAAAATCAATTTTTAAAACCCAGAAAAACTATAAACTTCATACAACAATTTGTATTTGCATCTAACACATTTTTATTCTAATCTCAAAAGGGGGCACCTTAACCTGATAATTATTTTATGTGCACAAAGCATTTTTAGTAATTGCGCTCATTATTTCTGTATTTTCAATTTAAGTTATTTTATCCATATTTGTATTTATATTTACTTATATTATGCATTTTCTATATACAGTATATATATATATACATACATACTGTACATATACATATACACACACACACACACATATACAGTATATATATATATATACACACATACAGTACACACACATATATATACATATACAGACACACATATACAATATATATACACTGTATATACACACACACACACACACACACACACACACACACACACACACACACACAAACACACATATATACACATATATATATTTATATATATATACACATACATATACACACACACATATATACACACACCTTTACCTGTTTATTAAACACCGTGATTTTTATTTTATTTTATTTTTTTATCATTTTTGCATCTAAAAATGTTCATCAATCTTGAACAGTATCACGATCCTATTGACATAATATCAATGATTTTGGTCACACAAGTCATTATATGAAATGTTCCTAATCATAATGTCACATCTCTAGGTCAGGATGCAAATCAGAATAAAACAGTTATTCATATTGTTTATTAAATAGTATCCTGTAATGACTTTTTATCCTTCATTTGGAGAATATGTCGCGGGCCATTAAAAAACGAGCTGCGGACTACAAATATCCCCCGAGCCGCACTTTGGACAACCATGCTCCAGGGTTTTGCTTGTCATCCTGTCATGCAGGCATATCAGTAATGACATGTTTCATGCAGTTTTCTGTTGGTGTGATCAAAGCAGCTGAGCACAGGAAGACAAACACGTGGTGGGTGTGTGGAAATATCCCATCATGCTTTGCCAGGTCGTAACATTGTAAACACTGATTAAATACATGCTGCAATCATGCTCGAAGAAGTGAGAGTGAACAAAGGGTGCAGTGTGGCCTGAAATGTCTCCACAGTCTTCCACAGTACGTGGGCAGATCACACACTCACTGTGCCATAAACGACAAAACACAATAATCAAATAAAATGGAGGCTATTTTGTCCGCTGATGATTCACAATACAGAGAAAGAATTTCTCCTGGGGGTGAAAGAACGACTTGTTGAAGTTGAAAAACACATGGGAAAGACACCTTAACACCGCCTTGTGAATATGAACTCACTATCGCTACAGGTGTGTGTGTTCCATAAATCAGTGACCAAGATAGGTCTGGGCAGACAGACCATCTCCATTCCTACAAAACATTCCCATCAATCACAGAGATGTGCTGAAAAAGCAAGCATTTGTGAGATACAGTTGAAATAAGAAGCCTTTTAATCAATTCTATGCTGCATTTAAACAAGCCCACGAGGTTATCGCAGCGCACAGGGAAGGGTCTGACCCCGAGTTTTGCTGTTTTGACAGCCAGCCAAATAACTCGACAACACCTGAAACGAAAACATCCAGCCAGAAGCGGCTGCTGCATGGCCTCTGGTCAAAACCCAAAGCACGTTGACAATGCAGGTCTTTGGGGTTTACAATATAAACAATCCTTGCATCTCTGTTTAGTATGATCCGGCTTCCTTTTTCTCCTGTGTTTAACAGAATATACTAACCGTTGTACTTTTTCAAGCATACTCTCCGAGGGTACTACTTTTACAACTACTCTTGCTCTGGAAAAAGTACCTTAGCTCTACGGGGAAAATTAGCTACAGATTGTACCTTGAGGGAAACACATTGACTCCTCCTGTACTCCTGTTTCTGACAGTAAAGCAACTTAATCTCTCTTTGTATGATCTCTTGATGAGAAATGCTCAGAAATATTCAGTGTTCAAAAAGGTAAAAGGCTCATATTTCCCCAGCATATCAGTGATTACTACATTAGTTACACAACAAACACTTAACCACCAGTCACCTTGCCCAGTGTTCACATACATTTATATAAAAGATCTCAAAGCAAACCAACCTGTTCCTGCTCCCTCACCAGTCCAAGTTCTGAAGTCCAACAATAATTAAGAAAAATGACCTAAATCCTTTTAGGCATGTGTGACCTTGGAGTTTGGTGAAGATGTTTTTTTTTTTTTTATCTGAAGTCCTCCACAAATCCTGGTGTAAAAAAAAAACAACCACCAAAAAACAATGTTTCTCTTGCGTTGTTTTGCGTCTTCGGTCTTGCACAGTCTGTCCCGGTCAAATATTGACTGAAATGCCCATAAACTGAGAGAAGCAAGTGTGTGATATAGAGGAACAACAAGCAGAGAGACTGAGAGCCACTGACTGAATGTGACTTGAGCCCACACACCCTTACAAACACACACTCCAACCAGGTGAGAGGTTTCCTCCCTTCCTGGACCTCTATCTCTACCACACCCTTCTAGGAGGTAAAAGCTCCACACCTCTGTCACATTCCAACAGCCGTTACCTGTGTGGGCTTGAGCGTGGGGGCGCCAGCCAGGCCCCTCCTTTGATGGCCTCATCCCAAACGCTTGGGTGTGGCACACAGAGCAGAATACTGCCTGCTGGCCACAGGAAACACTGTGATTGTTGCGTTCACGCACCCTGATGGTCATTTACCTTTGGTGAAACACCTTAAGGCCCTGTCACACCTTGACGATTTAGCCAGCGCATGCCCGACGTGATCATTTTGATGGCATACGTTAAAATGTGGACATCAATTTTGGGTGTATACATAGCGTATTCATAACGAGGTCGACGTATACATGACGTATTAGTAACTTATATAGAACATTTCTATAACTTATAGACAACTTATACCAACGAATGCGTAGCGTGTTGCCGGCGTTCACAACTTATGCCCAACGCCAATCTAACTTATGCAAACCGCGCGGCAGCGCATGGCCGACGATGACGTGCCGTAGCCTATAAAAAGGCTGCCACTTGATGACGCAAATCATAACCTCACTACAGTAGACGTCGCAGTGTCAACATCACCATCATGCCGAAGAAAATTTCGAAGACCGCTGCCAAGAAGTTTTGTCTCAAGATATGTTGACGTATTACGACTCGTGCGTAACTTACAAATAACGTGTGTGAACGGGCGTCAACGATCGCATAACTTATTGCCCGCGTATGCGGGACGTATGAATCATACGTTGACATACGTGGAAAAGTTTTGTGCATGCACAAAATTTTTGGACGACTTGGACGTACTAGGACATATGCCGGCGTGCTTCAGCGTGCTCTTAACTTACACAAAACTTACCCATAACTTATTCGACGTACGCCAGCGTATTGGCCAAATTTTTCATACGTTGGCGTACGCTGGCTAAATCGTCAAGGTGTGACAGGGCCTTTACACGGCCACAGATTTTGAGCTGCAACACTTTCTCTGTGAAGCAAACACATCATTTTTCATCCATGCAACAGTGCCAAAATGCACATATTTGTTCCTCTGTTTGTTTTTTCTTTCCCCCCATTGTGTGTCTGAACAGAATCTCATGCTCAGTTGATCAAATTCAATCCAGACAAATGAAACAGAAAACAATTTGAGGAGGAATTGGTCAAAATACGACCTCGGGTTTCTGCCCCAAAAGGGCTGGTCCAAACCAAAATGTCCGACTTCCTGTTCATCTGCAAACATGGATTCTTGAAATCACACAAAACTTTTGCGTCTAAACTGCCGTCACGCATGATGTCGCGCAAGAGTTCAGCACACAACCAGAGACATCAGTTCAGCAAGCATGACAGGATTAATCGGACATACCGATATTGTCCAGCGCTTAATTTTCAGTATTGTTTTGAACAGATACCGACATAGGCAGCAGCCCCTCAAACTAACTCCAGGTCACATTAAGACCAGGGCTGTCAAAAATAACACATGAACAGCGGTAACTAATTTATTTGATTAATTAGATACATTTTTAGTGTGTAATTAACGCATGTGCACCAGACAGAAGCTCAGTGGAGCGTCCCCACACGGTCAGACGCTCTTTTATGACCTCATTCTGACCTGAACACATCGCCAGCAGTCCAATTCCAACACCACATACTGTAAGTATCTCCAACTCACTCACACTCTAGTCCAGGGGCGTCCAAACTTTTTCCACTGAGGGCCACATTCTGAAAAATGAGGACGCAAGGGCCACTTTGATATTTTGTAAACCAACACAGAGATATGCTAAGAAGCATTTCAGCCTTTTTAATACAGGTGAAAAGCTACTAAAAATGATTTTTTTTCCCATAATAATGATTCGTTTCTGACTTTTTTTCTTAATATTTTGACTTTATTCCTGTAAAATTACATCTGTTTTTTTAAATTTCTGTTTTTTTTAATTCCCCAACTATTAAATTTCAGCTTCCATCTACGTTTTTTCCATAGTAGCACGAGTTTATTCTTGTAAAATTGCGACTTTTGTGCTTCATTCGATTATGACTTTTTTTTCTTAATATTTTGACTTTATTCCCATAAAATTACAGTTGGTTTTTTTACCCATTTCTGCTGGGTTTTTTTTTTTTTTTTACATTTTCCAACTATTTCAGTTCAGCTTTCCTCTTGTAAATGTTCTTCTCGTAATTATAACTTTACATCTTTAAAAAAAGATATTTTTCTTTATTTCAACATTGTTACGAAAAAGGATATTTTTTTTTTTATTATGACTAATATTTTGACTTTATTCCTATTAAATTACAGCTGTTTTTTTTCCATTTCTGCTGATTTTTTAAATATTGTGTTTCATTTCAGATTTCCTCTTGTAAATTTTCTTCTCGTAATTATAACTCTATATCTTTTTAAACAATAATGTATTTTTTCTTTATTTCAACATTGTTACTAAAATGATATTTTTCCTCATTTTACAAGTTTTTTCTCATAAAACTGCAACTTTTTTCTCATTAGGAAACAATTTTTTTCTCTTAAAATTTTGACTTTACTCTGGTAAAATTTCTGCTGGTTTCCATCTCTGCTGTTGATTTGTTTTTTTTTCCCTCCAAATATCTCAACTTTCTTCTCCTAATATTTTGACTTTATTCCCATGTTATGAATTTTCCCCCAAGTTAAGTTTCCAAAAATTACAACTCTATTCATTGTTTTTTATTTAAAACAAACAAAAAAAATTGTTTTTTTCTTTAATATTTCAACTAAAATGACATTTCTTGACATGCTCATACTATGACTTTATTCTTGTGAAATGGCTTTTTCCTTTGCTAGATTACAAGTTTTCTCTTAAATTAATACTTTGACTTTCCCATTTTTGCTGCTTTTTTTTGTGTAGTTTACTTGTTAAAATGACATTTTTAGACTGTGCTGCGGGCCGATAAAATCACAGGCGCGGGCCGCACTTTGGACACCACTGTTCTAGTCCTTTCAACCTGGGAACGACACTTCCCCATTCTGATTACAAGAGCGCAAGATGCATTCAGGGACTCTCGGCATCATAATGCGCGTGGGTAAATAAAAGGGAAGATAAAAAAAAAAAACAAACAAACACGAAGTGGATATTCTTATCACTCATTCCGTAACTAATTTGCTACATTTAAGGATGCTGGACACTGAAAACAAGTACATTTACCTTAAATTACATGATGTCTTTGAATGCAACCCCTTATGGCTCGCAATAACAAGTGATACTATTTAAGAGTCGAGTGTTAGACTAATAGATTTTTAGACTTGTGTGGTATCTTTTAGCTATTAATGATAATAATATACAGCGGAACCTCGGTTAGCGTAGGTCCCAGTTAGCATGTTTGATGGTTTAGGTAACAAATGTATGCCAAAAATTTGCCTCGGTTTGCATACATTTTCCGGTTAGTTTACAATATGACGTGAGTCGTGTGTTATTAATACACTGCGTGAGTCCCACTGTGTTCTTAATGTCTTTTTTTATTGTTTTTTTAATCACAAAACGTCCTTGTTAGCAGCCTGTTAGCTTGCTAATATGTGGAAACAGGAACTGGAAGTCAGCTCCACTGTCTATCAATGATGTCATCAGCAGTTGACTGTGTAGTTCTTTGGTAGCTAACACAGTTACGCTACAAGTCTCAAAAATGTTAACATATAAACTGTTTTTTATAGTTTTAGGGTGACAGACAAGCATTTGGGCATTCTGCCACATCTGGGAAGCAATGAGTTAACCCAGTTGAGAAGTGATAGCAGTCTTTTCTTGTCCTAGTGTACATACCACAATGGACAACTGTGGCATACAAAGTTCAGGCCCTAGCAACCAGATCGGGTTCACTACAATAGCTAACTTCTTTCTCAGGGGGGAGTACAACTTCTGCAGGTTGCAGCTCAGACTCCTCCCCTGCTTTTTGACGGCTGACACTTTGGCAGTGACGCTGAAAATGAGGAAGTACTCTGGAGATTTTCCTAACTTGGGGGGTGGGGTGGGTGTGGGGGGTGGATTGCACGGAAGTCCTGAATAAGGTGACCATTTTAATGTTTGAATGGTTTTGCATCATTTGAGAAATGCTGACGTAGTCCAACACATCCTGTAGGTATATGGTATTTGAAATGGGAAAGTGGCTAAAAGGCTAACATGGTTACAATTGGATTACTATAATAATATGATAGCACTACGTACTGAAAACGCTAAGGCAGTTTTATAGTCATTTTACATCATGCCATGTAGGTCAATAAAATTTAACATGAGGGGAATGGCTAAAATGCTAACATACTACAGTTAGCTTGCTATCAACTAGCAATATAGCACTTATACAGTTTTATAGTAATTTTACATCATGCCATGTAGGTCAATAAAATTTAACATGAGGGGAATGGCTAAAATACTAACATACTACAGTTAGCTTGCTATCAACTAGCAATATAGCACTTATACAGTTTTATAGTGATTTTACATCATGCAATGTAGGTAAATAATATTTAAATGCTAACACGCTAACAGTTAGCATGCTAGCAACTAGCAAGGAAGCACTATGCACTGAAGGTAAGGCAGTTCTATATAAATTTTACATCAAGCCTTTGTAGGTATACAGTATGCCATTTCAAATGAGTAAAATAGCCAAAAGTCTAACATGCTAACAGTTAGCATGCTGGAACCTAGCAAGACAACACCAACTCCTGAAAGTGTGAACGTAATTCTATAGTGATTTTCCATCATGCCATGTAGGTAGATAATATTTAAAATGAGAATGAGTAAAATGCTAACATGCTAACAATTAGCATGCTGGAACCTAGCAAGACAACACCAACTTCTGAAAGTGCGAAGGTAATTCGATAGTGATTTTCCATCATGCCATGTAGGTAGATAATATTTAAAATGAGAATGAGTAAAATGCTAACATGCTAAGAGTTAGCATGCTAGCAACTAACAAGAATGCCCTATGCACCAAACCTAAGGCAGTTCTTAATAAATGTTTACATCAAGCCATGTAGGTATATAGTATGCCATTTGAAATGTGTAAAATAGCCTAAAGTCTAACATGCTAACAGAATTCCTGAAAGCGCTAAGGCTGATTTTACATCATGCCATGTGGATATGAGCTATTTAACATGAGAGTTGTTCAAAGGCTAACATGCTTAACAGTTAGCTTGCTGTCGCCTCGCAAGATGGCACAAAGCACTGAAAGTGCTCAGCGGATATCTATAATGGTATAATATTACACCATATTTGATGAGTGATTTGAATGAAATGATGCTAACAGTTAACATGGTATCACCTAACAAGATAGCATCATGTCCCAAAATTGTATCGGATCAATAGTAATTTTACATAATATATGCCATTTCATACAGGTAAACGCAAACATTTAGCATGCTAGCACATAGCAAGATAGCACCAAGTTCTGAAAGTGTAATAATAATATACAGTACAACAAAAATATATAACTAAAATAATTATGATATAAAAGTTTGGTGTAGAATAACACGAGTGAAGGCTCCTCAGTATTCATATTATTAATTTCCCATAAATTAAACAAGAGCAACATTGTAGCTGCAGGGATTTGTCGCATGCTGAAAACAAATCAACAAAAACGTCGCAACCAATTCAAATACGGGCATCATATAGCAGGTTACTTCATGCAGCAAGATACCTTGGGGCACCGAGCCTTAATTACCCCCCCAGTCAAACTTACAGTACGACAAAGAGAAAACTATGAAATGGCACCACTATCAACATACTCATCTGCAATAATCTCGTGTCCTCTGAAAACATGCAAAATATGCCGGGAAAAGTTACTTACTGGGAATTATTTGTTGTCCTGGTGAAGCGGAGGCATGAAGGTCCACACAAGAGCTGCCCCCTCCCTCCCTCCGCAGACAAACTACAGGGAAGCCGCTTAAGACAGTTAGCTCTCCACTTGCACACTAAAATGTGATGCCAGTCGGGTTAACTCCTCACTAATTTAGATGACAAAAAAAGCGGTGCCTGCTTTTGGATCAGTGAGTTAATTCATGGAGGAATTGGCCGCCCCCACCCCAGCCACACACCCACACTTCTCCACCCCCGAAAATGCCAAATTAGCTGAATTAGCTGCAGTGGAGGTTGTGTCTGACTTCCTACTCTGTGCTGCACCTGTTTAACACGGCGGTGGTGTGTGCTGGAGTTGTAAAAAGTCATCAAGTTTTACAATATAACAGTTATATAACATTCATCCGTAGAGCGGGGGTGTCCAAAGTGCGGCCCGGGGGCCATTTGAGGCCCGCGGCACAGTCTGAAAATGTAATTTCACAGGGAAATTAAAAAAAACAAGAAGAAGAAGAACAGGAAAAATGGGAAAATCAGTCAAAATATGAAAAAAAGAGTTGTAATCTAGCAAGGGGGAAAAAAGACATACTTTCACAAGAATAAAGTCATAGTATGAGGGAAAATGTCTTTTTAGTAGCATGAAGTTGAAATATTATTATTATATATTATATTATATATTATATTATTATTTTTAAAATAAAAAAATAATGAATAAAGTTGTAATTTTTGGAAACTTAGGTCGGGTGCAAATTTATAACATAGGAATAAAGTGTAAATATTAGGAGAACAAAGTTGAAATATTTAGAAAATTATATAAAAAAAAAAAAACCCAACAGCAGAAATTTGACCAGAGTAAAGTCAAAATATTAGAAAAAATGAGAAAAAAACAGAACAGTTACAATTTTCTGAGAATAAACTTGTAAAATGAGGGAAAATGTACATTTACAAGAGGAAAGCTGAACTGAAAGAGTTGGAAAAAGTAAAAAAAAACAAAAAAAACCCAGCAGAAATGGAAAAAAAACCCCTGTAATTTTATGGGAATAAAGTCAAAATATTAAGAAAAAAAAGTCATAATCGAATGAAGAACAAAGGTCACAATTTTACAAGAATAAACTCGTCTTATTATGGAAAAAAATGTAGTTTTTTCTTGAGCTACATACACTGTAGCTTCTTAGCATATCTCTATGTGGTGGCTTACAAAATATCAAAGCGCCCCTTGCGTCCTTTCGTTTTTCAGTATGTGGCCCTCGCTGGAAAAAGTTAGGACACCCCTAGTGTAGAGGATTACAATCAAAAGCTGGTGCGTATATGAAACGGATGCCAGCCTGTGAGGCTGTGAGAGTGTACGTTGGTAAACCTCACTCCCTCTGCCTTAAGCGCTGCGCTGCACACGCGGTCGACAGTTCGAGCAGTTGGCCGTGTGGTCAGCGCTCTCGCCTCCCGGTGCGAAAGTCCTGTGTTCGAGTCCCGGTGTGGGCGGTACGAAACAGGGCGGGTTACATATAAACCATAGCTGAGTCCTTGTTCAGATTCACCCACGTTCCACTCATATTTTAGGATATCTACGTATGTGACGATCACCTGCTGCTGCGCCCTGTTCTCTCTCTCCTGCTCCCACAGCTGGACGCACAGCAGGCTGGGACAACTGGACACACCCGCACCTAATTGGTCCATCCCCTACTTAACACTAAGCAGGGGCAGCTGTGAGGCGCTGGTTCCTTGCGTGACTTTCCAGTCTGTTCTTGGCTCGTCGTCTCCACAGCTGGGTTCCTTCCAGTTGTCCCTCACTTTACATCACCTGTGTGACTACCTCCTGGAAATATTGCATTAAAACGGTGATTCGCTCCTCCTGCCTCCGCATTCTGTGGCCCATCTCACTCACCACCGTAACAATTTAAGCTCCATCGTCACCCATAAACGGTGTCCTTCTTAAATAAGTGATGATGGTAGTCGTTATCGTTGCTGGCGGATTCCCGCTGCGAAAAAAAAAGTCAGAATCAATCAAGGGACAATTCTATCAGTGCGTAATAAAAAACTAAAGTGATTCATACCTCAAACCTCGTACGTACCCGCGTGTCTTAAAATGAAGAATCGACAGTGTGCCTACCTGAACATGGCTTTTGACAAGGAATTATTACAGTGTTGTTGACACTTCCCATCTTATTAAAAAGAGGTTACTGGTGGAATTGTTGTTGCTGGTAAAGTAATCGGGGACACGAGTGGCCCTTGTTAATTAAACTGACCTCTGGAAGCATGAAGGTAGAAGCCAGGTGCGTAGGAGGGGGGGAGAAATACGAGAAGACTACAAATGCATGTATGTCCACTTGAGTAGAAACCAAAATATGTGCGATTACATTCAGCAACCGTGGTGGTCACTGTGTTAAAATGACAAATGCAACCGGGATTCCACTGAAAAGGAAACATCAAACCAATTTATTCACCTTATCAACAATATCATATTTACAAGCGTAAAAATGTTTTACCCCAAAATGAGTCAATGACATAAACGACGAGGAGAAAAGCATGCCACCGCTGTATCAGCACTGAGGACAGAAGACATGCATTTCTCATTTACAGCCAGCACTCTTATTCCGCATCTTTTTCCATTAAACCATTGACAGATGAGCAGTGTAGACTTCTTCAGCTCATCCTAACGATGACTTGCAAGTCTACAATCCCAGAGATGGAAGCAAGTCAAGTCTATTAAATAGTCCTTGTGTATTGTGGGCATTTTAGCCGTCTTCCATTCACTGTTTGGCTTTCTTTACGATGGTGCCCACGGCAGAAATGACAGTGGTCTTGGTGCCGCTGGCAGTGGTTGTCACGGAGACGACGGCCGGCAGGGTGGCTGACGTGGTGGTGATGAGAGTGGGCTGGGCCAGGGTCACAGGGATGGCGGAGTCCCACTTGCTCTTCCTCTTCTGAGTGTCTGCCAATCAAGGTTAAGAGACAAGTCACATTTCAGTTGAGTGTCGGAGAGTTTTCCGATCCTTTCGGTTTGATTTAAAAATGTAAATATCCTCTCATTTCAGAACTGAAATGCACATGCACAGTCACTCCAACTGAAATTCTAATTCTTTTTTTTTAATTTCATGTATAAATGTTTACGCCTTGGGAGAAGACTGTATTCTCTTTGTCAGATGTGAGTCATTAGCACTGGCGCTGGAAAAAGGGGCATGGTGGAAATGAGTCAAACCTCTGTGCAGGTTTACCTGTGGCTGTCGCGGTGGTGCTGCTGTTGGTGGTGGAAGCTGCCGTGTTGGATGCGTTGGTGCCTTTCTTCGTACCCGTGACAAACTCGATCTGTGCAAAACACACACCATACGACTACCTTTGAATTCAATTGACATGGCTATGGGATAGCTTCTAAATTCGAAAAAATTCTCAAACAATTCTGAAATGTTAAGCTGCATACCACTGTGTATACTTCAGACAAGAAAATCAGAGCGGCGCATGCAGGGAACTACATGTTCTTTCTAGTCCCCTTTCTGACTAATATGCAGCTGGCGGAATGATGTGGCTACTGATAACAGCAGCGTGTGTCAATGACTGATCATCTCCTTGTACATATTTCCGATAAAATGCAATAATTAACTGTACAGGTAGAGCAACAAAATACAGTTAGAGCACAACAGTTTATTAGCATGTTTAATATGCATAATATAGTGTCAGTTTTTCCACATTTAAGACTCACCTTCGTCCGCTCCTTCTTGGCTTTTTCCAGCTTGTCCATCTCCACTTTCTGGGCTTTGGCTGCAAGAATGAGAAGTATGCATTAAGTAGTGCTTACACCGGCACGCATTTTGCGTCCAAATTATCCATCAATTCACTGCGGCAATGAGCGTCAATTAGATGGCACACCTGAAAAGGCTGAAGACTGTTTACGCACTGTTTGCACACTTGGAACGCAATTTGTGACCGAAAACGGTGCGCATTGGCACAAAATGCCACCTTGCACAACGCACAACTTATTGACACGTAATTCAAGAACTGTTTATGTCTAGCGTACGACATCATACGCAGGATGCGCATTGTTCCGGCATGGGTATGCATTGTCACCACGACTTCCCGCATCCGTGAAACAGTCGTGGCATTTTTTGGTCCCGCTTTGTCCTGCGTGACGCCATGCAACACCGTATAAGCCGGTGTATATGTACATGTCATGTTCCATGATCACTTTAAATCGAAAGCGGCATCATATGTGCGTCGTTGCGTATTTTCCATGATGGAAGATTGTGACTACTGGGTTGTCACTGAGCATGTGCAGAATGCGTCTACATCCACATTACAACCTAAACGTTGGTTGCAACCCGCCATAAACAAAAAGAAGAACGTGTCTACATCCAGTCACTTAATTTTCGGCATTGAGTGTTAGATGGAAACTTAATTAAACTCCAAGAGAACAACACAAGACTTTATGTTTTGTTTCATATGGTTTATTGTATCTTACTTTAAACTTGTATCCGACTTTAAAATCCCCCCTGCCTTACTCCACGAGGTGGTGGAAAGTGAACTCATTCATGTGAATGAGACACGCTTTGATACGCACCACCCGCATTGTTTAGGCATAAGTTGCAGTGCGTTACGCAAATTTTGAACATTTAAAAATTTTCTTCGCGCACTGGCACGCAGCCCCACATACTTCACACCTGTTCATGACCAAGTTACTCATTGGCCCGTCATTGGCATTCCAAATTGCATACCACCACGGGGACAAAATGCGTGCAAGTGTAAACGAGGCTTTAGTGTTTGAGCTGTAATCACAACACAATGCTGACTGAAAATAAAACTTACCAAGCGCTTCGTAGTAGGAGTCTTCTGACCAGCCGTGTGGATCAAACATATCATTTGGGTAGTTGGTTCCCAATTCGTCTATACTGCAGAACTGAATGAGCTTCTCGTAAATACTGGGGGGGAAAAAAGAAAAGAAGACATTGGCAGAGGAAGTCAGAGTAACAGCTTTTGTGTGTCTTATGCCTTCATACACACGCAGAACAGAATTTATTTCTGACCAAAATTGTTCCTTTCTGTTTACCAAGTGGCATACCTTGGGTTTCTAAATTCTTTCTTCTTCTGGATGTGGCTGTTGGTGTCAAAATCTCCATGGAGCTTTCTTTCATACAACTTATGGATTTTCTCCTGTTGTGACAGAGAACATCAAGACAGGATGTTAATTAAAGTAAAATTAAAGTTAAATTAAAGTAAACATATGGGCAGTGCTGCTAAAAGAAAAGGTTGGCGAGACTTTCTAATAAGAGCAAACCAACGAAAAAGCTCAACTGAATAGCAGTGAGGGCAATCTTTCATAACAAATGAGACATTTCATAAATATTGGAAAGCTGCTTAGATAAACACAATCGACTCAGAAAAGGTTACGCTAACCAATTAGCATGTGTGTTTATTTTTGTAATTTCTTGCTGTGTATCCTGTTACAATGGGAAAACAGTGCCCTCCAGGACTTTGATTTCCATTTTTGATTTTATATACAGTATATATACTCAAGTGCATAGCACTTTTTAAAAACTTGACAGTAATTCACCAGTCCCCCCAGGTCACGTGGGCCTTTTTTGAGATGCCAGATTTCGCCGAGGTTTCAATGTTTTTTAGGTGTCTCTTGCGATATAATTGCAGGAGAAGGTGAATGTTGCAATAAATAGCTGTGATGTTCCCTCTGTGTAATTATAATCAGGACATTTGTTTAAGAATAAATAATTAATAACAAACATAAAGAACACACACACAGAGAAAAGAGTCTAACCAACATAGCCCATAAAAATGTGCAAAACAGATTGTTTTCAGCCACATCAACGTATACCTGCATTCCTGTAAGCCAGGGGTGTCAGTAATTATGGCCCCCAATTCTTTTTCTCGCCCTTCTTAAAAAAAAAAAAAAAAAAAAAGTATACAGTCGTCCCTCTCTACATCACGGTTTGAACATTTTGTGGTTGACTTGTGGTTGTGCCTATTATTAGTCAAAAATATTGAAAGACAAGTCATATTTAGTAATCTAGTCACTAGGTGTCAGTAATGTTACATTGATGAGACATTACCTTACCCTATATGCACCACACCTGCACCTGCACCGCACAATGGATGTAAAGTTCAACATGACACTCTTCACTCCTCCTATTCCCTATTCCATGTGCAAGTGGTATGTTTTTGGCAGCTTGCTATGCTAGCGACGGAGGTCTGGTGTCACTTCAGAGACACCGTAGCCTGCGTGCAGGAGTTGCACAATGTGGTGTACATAACGAATAATAGGACTGTAAAGGTGACTATAGGGGTGTTATTTCTTGTCTCCAGGGCGCTAGTAATGGTAAAAAGTGTATTCAGAAGGTCACAAACACTTGTTTTTATGCTCCAACTACGAGAATCTTCCATATCTTAATACTGAATCATATTTCACGGAATCAATTTACTACGATAAACGAGGGACGACTTTTAATATTAGATGTTTTGGTGCAAAATTAGCAACAATATCGTTTATGCACCATAAGTCTCATTTGCAAATATACATTCACGTTCAATTTGTCGTCAGGGTATTGCGGTAGTCAGGAAGTAGCTACTGCCATTGGGACGAGCGGTGTGCCAGTCCTGTCTCTTGTTGAGCTTCAATGTAAAGGCTTTGAAATGGAACTCCACTGAAGACTTAAAGGGATAGTTCAGATTTTTTGACATGAAGTTGTATGACATCCCCATCAGCATTGTAGTCCTATAACAGCGACTTACCCCCCACTTGGTCTCCTATGTCCAGTTCTGGTCAGATTTCCGTGATTCCGCATAGCTGCTGGGGACAATTAAGTAAAGACTTTGGCTTCTCAAAACAACATGCGTTCAAAAGATTAATACATTTACATCACAAAAATGCCTTCTCAAAAAAAAACCCAAATCAGACCTCACAAAACACTTGGCGTTATGTATTTGTCTCCCTCCGTATTCTTGCACACTGTTGCCTGCGCGTTCATGTGAATGTGACGAAGACACTCGCATCAACTTCCGTGACGAAGCCATCTTGTTTACGTATGTGTTGCACAGTGGAAGAAGATGCGAGTGCCTTCGTCACATGAACGCACAGGCGACAGTGCGCAGGGAGACGGAGGGAGACAAATGTTTTTTGTGCGTTTTGTGAGGTTTGAGTTTTTGAGAAGGTTTTTGTGATGCAAATGTTTTAATCTTTACAAAGCATTTTGTTTTTAGAAGCCAAAGTCTTTACTTAATTGTCCCCGGCAACTAAACGGAACTATGTTCTTCATCACAGAAATCTGACCAGAATTGGTCTTAGGAGACCAAATTGGGGGGTAAGTTGCTGTTATTGTACTACCATGCTGATGGGGATGTCATACGACCTCATATAAAAAAAAAATCCAAATTATCCCTTTAATTGAGAACCTGTTATCTGCTGAGCTAGCAAGTAGAGACTATACATTAGCGGGAGCAGCAGAACACTGATAGGGAAAGTCCTGCCTGCCGTCCAATAGAAAATCAACAGTGGGTAGAGCTACGTTCAGCAAAGTAGTACTGTGAAGGGAAATGAGGGGCATCTTGCTTGTCATAGGTGATACAGTCAAAATTGGGATCTAGGTATCAAACCAGATCAAAAACCAGAAGCAGTGCAATATGGCTTAGGGGACTACTTCATGTCAACAATGTAAGAAATACTATTTGATGATAAGTTGATCTATGGGTGGTTTGTCTCATTATGGACCCAGTGTCTCTCATTTTAATTTATTTTTTTTGCAGTCTTCATTGAAGGGAAAAAAAGGCATGGATTCTCCTGTCATCTTCACTGCGAGAAAACCCGTGTTAACTAAATTATCTGTCGAGCAGCCAGAAAATGTTGTGGTCACTGATTAAAAAATAAGCAAGAAAGAATGAGAACTGCCAGTCAAAACAACGCCCGTGGGTTAATAAATGTCACACATCTGTGGAGGTTTGAGGCAAATCTTAGGCTAAAAGGTGCAATTCCAGTAAACATTAATCTTTGTATTTGTTCTTATCTCATACAGGGCACAGCTGAGGTTCAGCTGAGTCCAAGATTCTCAGGAACCAATGAGCTGTTTTCAAGCTAAGGTCTGGGCCAGATTACAAGAAATATCTTGGAAGTGTTCAGAGCGAGAGAAAGAGAAAAAAACAACCCTGCTAAGAGAACATTTTAGTAACACTGATGCATTTCTTCTCATGCGTGTCCCAAGGCCACGGATACCCAGGCAATACTGGTGAAAGTGAATCATTAGTTCACTGGATAGGTGGGGGAGTGGAAGCCCTGCGGGAATAATGTTGAGCTGTTCACTTACTAAATCTGCCTTGTGTCCCGACCTGCCTCAGCACCTTACAGAACAAATCTTATTGCAGTCTAAGAATTTATGTAGACACCAGAATTTCACCCTGAGGCAAGTGAAACTGCACTGTTATTGACTTGACTCGGGAGACGACTGCACTAACAGTGTTTGCCTTTTAATGTTCTATGGGCCATATATGTGTCTGAAATGATGATGATGATAACACAGACGACTGGTCGGAATTTTGCCACATGCTAGTCCGACAACTACTGGACTTTTTTTTTTTAAACTGCTATTTGAAAGGAAGCAAATTTGCAAATCTCCAGGCTAACGCCCAATTCAATATCCAAACATTTTCCTTTGCTTTTTAGGCAAATATAAATAGAATATTTGTGTTCTAGAACAACTCTCATCGTGTCAGTGCTGTAATTATGATTCACCACAGAGGGTGACAGCAGCAGGGATGCAAAGCTATAAATCAAGGCTGAAGAATGCTCTTTCATGTTCAATCACATATTTCTAAGACATTGGCAATATTTCGAATGTCTGTCTTTAACTTTGATAGAGAATTCCATTTTGGAATTAGCTGTCTAGGCTGCTGGTGAAATTAGCATACTTGCACAGCCACCTCTAACCCCTTCGTTTCCTTCTGCCAAAGTCCGCCCTTTGGCATCATTTCAATTCAGATGGGAGGCTGGGTGTGATCGGACCAAACTAAAGTATAGCAGGGATGGCCAACTGGCAGGCCAGGGGCCACATCCGGCCCGCCAGAGCTTTCCATCCAGCCACCAGAATAAAATGACTGAATTCAGAATAGCATCTTGGACTATAAAAGTAAAAATATATAATAAATAAATAATAAAAGTTAAATATTAGTTTGGATGCAATTTTATTTTACAATGGCATCTGGCCCTCTCACTGTCTGCTGAAAAAAAATTCTAGTCCTTGGACAAACATAGTTTATACTACTATTGATTTGTAGTTTATTATTATTATTATTATTATTAGCTGTACAGCCACAAAAAGTGGGAAAAAAATAGGAAAAAACCCCCAGAAAAAAAAAAAACTTTGGCCACAGGTCTGAGATTGTAGTTCTTAATCTTATTTCCTGCTAGCTGCTTTTTCAAAATTATTTTGTACAACAAACTCTACATTGCCCAAGAGGCATGTATGAACCACTACTTAGGCAGCCAGAGGCAAGTATGCAGCATGTCAAACTGTATTACTTGCAATCAGTGCGATGTGCTAATAAAACTACCCCAGCAATGAAGAGAATGATCTCAGAATTATGTAAGCCCAACAACATCAGCAAGAGCATCTCCTCTGGTCTGCCTGGAGACATAACTGTGCCTCGATTGTAATATAAAATCATAATGAAAAAAAAAAACAATTAAACAAAAGCGGGTTTATGTTTAAACAAAGAGGACTGCAATGACTGCTTATGTGGTTCTGTAATCAAATAGCAGTGGAGGAGTAGCTACCTGTAGTTGGCTGGAGCAGCGTCCCGGGGGCTCAGGTGGAATTCTGATTTCATCAGGTGACATGTTTCTCACCTTCTCTGAGAAGAGAGCTGTAAAGGAGAAAGAAACATAATTATGATCTGTTTAAATCCTCCACTTCTGCACTGTGTTGTTGCAAGTCTTTACATGCTAAGGTTGGATGAACTAAGAAAGAACAGTAATACAGATGTAGGGAAAACAAGAAGGAAGTGGGATTTACAAAACAAGAATGAATTTAAAGATTCAAAAATAAACAAAGGGTCAGAGGGTTTAATATTTCCAAGCATTGTTTTTGTTTGTTGCCATTTTATGGGGCATGATGGATTTAAAAGGCACGTTCCTGTCAGGGAGTAATGGCTGTTAAGAGCTTGTAAGGACAAGGGAGGCTCCTTTTTCCCCTCCATCATTCCCTTTGGAACCATCGCTTGTTTTGTATCTTTTCTGACTTGAGGCTAGACATTCCTCAGTGTCACACTATCTATACCCAAACCAGACACACAGCTTTCATAGTCATTCAGGTGTCTGTCACACTTGTGTGTCGCGGATGAGTGTGGATGCATGCAAGCAACGCAGCAGCTTTTCAATGGTGCATATTTCAGACAAGTAAAAACTTGACTGGACATTTACTCGAGCAGCAAACTGTAAGCGAGCTGAACATGTTTTTTTAAGGCATACTTGGGAATGTCCACCATCAATCTTACTAAAATGAGTATTTTGACGAGATTGGTTGCTTTGCTAACTTTTGATTAGTCTTTGCTACAGTGGATCACATAAACCCAATACGTTTTCCAGTAAACTTGTTTTACAGAAATAAATAACCTTTAAAACAAATTGCATATACTCACATATTGACAGATCACGCAAATGAATGTATTCCAAGATGAATGCATTACACCATTTTTCAACAGCTCTGCAATCAGAAGTCGGGTACATATTCTTTTTGTTTTGCCTGTGTTGCAAACACGATGAACGATTGACTGATTTATTTGTTATACAAATTTTAAATAAAGGGAAATTCACTTTTCTGTACAAATTGTGTTGCATTACAGCACACAAAGAACCAGACTGTTAGTGGTTTATCAAATAAGGCAGTATGTCAGTTTTATTTATGTCTGGCCATAAATATCAATGGCCCTGAGTGAGTTTTGGGTTGAGTTGTGCCAAAGTTTAACTTTGTACTTTTGTGTACAAGAAGGGATGACTGCGCATACTGATGAATGATTTCAAGCAGCCCCTATGCAGTTTATCTTGGTCTGCTGCTCATGCGTGATATAGACTTACATGTATCTGTACAGACTTGCCACCGAGGTTTCCCCTGCTTGTCTGGAAAGTTCAGGAGGAGGAGCAGCAGCACCTCCCCTTGATGGTGGACCATTGCTGCTCCAACATCAGCACATGTTCTAGCAGACTTGGCTGGCAATATGGAAATGTAGTGGGCATCTCTCTTGAGTGAACGTTGGATCTTTCAATGGGACAACGTTGCAACATTTCCACATAACCAGCCGCCAATTAATGCCACTGCACAACCTGAAGCTCTATCTTTAAGCCTGTCTCTCACAGATGCCATCTTTTGGTTACTGGGCTGCAGTCAGCATCAGTAACGGCTTTGAAGGAAAACTGCACTTTTTTTATTTTTCCCATCATACACAATCCTAATGCGAGACATGAACACACGTCTCTCTTTTCTGTGGGTTCTAAATATTGAAAAACTGCCAGCATGAGGCAGCTAATAAGGAATGTAATGGGGTTCACCTATTCCGCCTTTACAGCCATCTGTTAAAACACCTCCCAAACAATGCTTTATGGTTTTATTTACATGCTGTGACCATGCAGGAGCAGGAACATTCATGATAACATGTAATACAGTATTTTGATAATTTTAGGCATTACCAGAACTTCCTTCCTGGGTGCAGTGATTTCACAGAGCCCATAGCAACGAACACGACTTCCGTCAACAACAACAGCATAAAGAGAGAGTTTGCTACCTCTAATCATGGCATGGTGATGTTGTTGGACTTCTGTACAAACCTCAGTTTGTCCATCACAAACACCATGTTCGAACACAAGTGCACATGGCACCAGGACCCCCTAGGCCACAGGTCTATGATCCATGATCCATAGTCTATGAGGGTGTGTTGGGAACGTTTGGCAGAGTCTCCTGTTCGTCGAGTCTTCAACTCTCACCTCCGGCAGAGCTTCACCTGCATCCCGGGGGAGGACGAGGATATTGAGTCCGAATGGGCTCAATTCCGTGCCTCCATTGCTGAGGCAGCCGACCGGAGCTGCGGCCGCAAGGTGGTCGGTGCCAGTTGTGGCGGCAAGCCCCGAACCCGATGGTGGACACCAGAGGTTAGGGCTGCAGTCAAGCTGAAGAAGGAGTCCTATCAAGCATGGATGGCTTGTGGGACTCCTGAAGCAGCTGATAGGTACCAGCAGGCCAAGCGGCACACGGCTTCGGCGGTGGTCGAGGCAAAAACACGGGTGTGGGAGGAGTTCGGTCGGCCTCGGTGCCTCAGAAAGGGGAAGCAGTGCCCGGTCCACACTGTTTACAGTGGGGACGGGGTCCTGCTGACCTCGACTGAGGATATAGTCGGACGGTGCAAGAAATACTTTGAGGCCCTTCTCAATCCCACTGACATACCTTCCATAGAGGAAGCAGAGGCTGAGGACACAAATGCGGACAGTCCCATCACCGCAGCTAAGGTATCTGGGGTAGTCAAAATGCTCCCCAGTGGCAAAGCTCCGGGAGTGGACGAGTTTCGCCCTGAATTCCTCAAGGCTCTGGATGTTGAGGGGCTGTCTTGGCTGACATGTCTCTTCAACATTGCATGAAAGTCGGGAACAGTACCTCTGGATTGGCAGACTGGGGTGGTGGTCCCCCTTTTCAAGAAGGGTGACCGGAGGGTGTGTTCCAACTCTAGAGGGATCACACTTCTCAGCCTCCCTGGGAAAGTCTATTCCAGGGTGCTGGAGAGAAGGGTACGACTGTTAATTGAACCTCCGCTACAGGGGGTGCAATGTGGTTTTCGTCCTGGTCGTGGAACACTGGACCAGCACTACACACTTGCAAGAGTACTGGAGGGTACTTGGGAGTTTGCCCAACCAGTCTACATGTGCTTTGTGGACTTGGAAAAGGCATTTGACCATGTCCCTCGCGGTGTCCTGTGGGGGGTGCTCCGGGAGTATGGGATTGTTGGCGCGCTACTACGTGCCATTCAGTCCTTGTACAACCGGGGGAGGAGCCTGGTTCGCATTGCCAGCAGTAAGTCAAGCCTGTTTCCGGTGAACGTTGGCCTCCGCCAAGACTGCCCTTTGTCACTGATTCTGTTCATAATTTTCGTGGACAGTGAGGTGAGGTGTTCCGGGCATGCCCAGTCGGGAGAAAGCCCCGGGGCAGACCTAGGACAAACTGGAGGGCTTATGTCTCACAGCTGGCCTGGCAACGCCTTGGTGTCCTCCCGGTGGAGCTGGAGGAGGTGGCCGGGGACCGGGAAGTCTGGGCTTCCCTAAGGAAACTGCTGCCCCCGCGACCGGGACCCGGATAAGTGGAGGAAAATGGATGGATGGATGGATAATCATGGCAGACTTCGATGAATAACTGATTAGCTTGCTAGCTAGCGGCTGTTCCGAGTCCCTGTAGCATAAGAGTTGCAATATAAACAATGAATAATAGGAGTGTTATTTCATGTCTACAGGGTGTTAATAATGTTAAAAAACGTATTTATTTTCTGTATTTATTTTCATAAACAGATTTCCTATGCTCTAACTACAAAAATATTCCACTACTACTCCGCTGAATCCTATGTCGCGGAAATTAGTTTACCGCTGTCGGATCTGGAACCACTTAAGCGTTATAAATGAGGGATGACTGTATGTGTCTATGCTATAATTTCCAAGCATCTAGGCAGGTCTTCCTAGTGCTGTCGTCGGGTCTAAGTTGAGAAATAGTATCCATTGCTTCAGTCTGTCTGGATGTTTAGCTGGTAGCGTGTGGAATCTCAGTTGAAAAACTTTTTGTTATTATTATTGCCACAAACTTCTTCTATACACATATGAGGCATGATTTATAATCTAGCAATGAACTTTTCCAAACTCACAGGAAATGCAGCAGCTGTAGTAGTTGACATCACCTCGCAGTAGTGGCCTGAGGTGTCATGAGTGAGGCGCTGTGTCGCTATGCCAGAAAAGTAGTTCTTCGATGTTAGCTCTTACAATAACAATGTCGCTGTAGCTCGGTTAATATGCAGGTCACGTCATGTAAATGGGACATTGTTGGCATTTTTTGACTTTCTTTCTCATGCTAGCTGTTTTTCTCTCTTTAGAACGCACAGAAAAGGATGTGTTCATGTCTCACATAAGGATTGTGGATGATGAGCAAAATTTGAAAAAAAAAAGAAAAAAAAAAGAAAAGGGTGCAGTTTTCCTGTAAATTTAAGTTGCAGATCTGCCTCTGCCATTATTGACAGCCCATTGGATCCTCTGGCTTTGTGCACATGCAATTCTTTGCGTGCACCACGAGACTCCCACCCCCATAAATTTCAGGATCTTCTAAGAAATTAAAAATGGTGTTTCGTGGTTTAATACGGCCTGTTATTAGTCATTAAAAAAAGCATACTTAGGCGAATTTTAGGTTTTTTTTGCCTACATTAAGCATTTTCAAGCATAAAAAATGCTAAATGAACTCAAATACAAATATAAGGTATTAAAAAAAGACATCTTCAAATTGTAGTGTGCCTTATCATGGTCGGGTCTGGGAACCAATTAACTGCGATAAACGTGGCATTACTGTACTTGTAAGTGTAGACTTGAGATTGTGTTCAGGAGTTCATGTGAGAAACTATGCTGGACCTTGTACACCGTCTTGTCAGGAGGTATACACTGTAGCCCTTGACAATAAAACATTCAATACAATGTGTGAAAACAAAACAACTGCATAGCATACACTGTCACGGGCAATTTCACGTCGCTAAAACAGGGTTTAAGCATTGTGAAGGGGGGATAATCCCATCGAGATAAAAACAAGATTACTTCTTTTACGCTAACAAATCAAACTCCTGCAAGGGAGAACCGACCTATGTAAGATAAATAACTGAACAGTTTCTATTAGAAGCTGCACAATCAGGACGTACACAGAGCGGTATTAACAAGCCTACAAAAAGGAGATAATAATCATCTGTTCTGCTGGAAACAGACAGTCAAAATCTGTGCCCTGCGGGTCTCTTTGGACAGCGGCACAATGCGTGTCCCTTTACTGAGCAGACAAAGAGCTGTCTTCAGCCCACTGACAGGAGGCGCACTGTGACATTTACTGTCAGACAACACAGAGCAGCCAAGCGCTGCTGCTGGAATGTCAAGTGTCCAGTTTTGAGTCACGCTCAATCCCCCACACAACACCGATGGGTGATGGGGGGTGTCTTGAAGACTAAAAATTGCTGCATTTCCTCTCATCAATGATTCTACTGATACTGCAGCCAGTTCAGTGGAAGAGCCATTGACCATTATATATTTTATGATTATATTCGTCAGCTGTTGAGTCATTTAGCTGGCAGTAAAGTGAAAGGTGAACACTGCAGTTAATGACAGCCTCTAGCTACAGGCCAGCGTAAACAAATAGCTGTGTCGGAACGCTCTGTGCTCAGTGTGCATAAAACACCACTCCTTGTATCACTCATATCCTGTCTCATACACACACCTGCACGGGTCAGTGATTAACTCACTAAGCACTGCCAGCTCCTGTGTTAGACCTTCAAGACCCATCTTTCAATCAAACGGTAGACAAAGAGCCTTTCAGAACTCATGTGGGTCTAGTTAGTCTTTCACACATTGGCTGCAGCCAAATGTCACTGAAACGATTATGGGTTGTTTTCTATATTCTGCTATTCAAAAGACAACCATTTTATTTTTTGTAGGGGGCAAAGGTGGATGTTAATACAGTGGAACCTCGGTTTTCATACGCTGTGGCTTTGGTCGGAAATAATTGTTGAAAATATGTCTTGGTTTTCATACAATGTCTCGGTTATCGCACGGCCAAACAGCGCACCTAACAAACCAGTCGGGTGCCCAAACAAAGCACCGGCATTGTTAACAGTCTCTGTGAAGAATGGATGTTTTTTTTTAGGCTTGAGATACTATAGACAGATTCCATCCACGGAATTCTTTAATCATCGCACTGCACTGCACTGCACCGCACGATGAACAGCTCATATCTGTCTCCTTTCAAGCACTGCGAAGAGCACTGGTGTTCAAGCACCCTTCGTATTTGTGTTAAAGAAATCTGCTTTTTTTATTCATTTATTAGGACGGCTGCAAAAACAAAAAAAAGTTGATAGTACCAGAACTTTTCTAAAGACGGTCAGAAACATTATTGAATTCGAGAAAGACCTCGTGGCGAAGTACAAAGGTGGTGTCTATTACAATATAAGTGGTAAAAAGTGCTTCAAAAAAAGTTAATCCTGCATCATACAACAAATTATGAACGCTTTGTGTGTGATGGATGTGAAAAATGCAAACGGAAGTTACTTGCTGTAAAATACAATTTACAATACATTATGACAGGGGTGTTAAATTGCACAGGGGGCCAAAACTCAAAGCCTACTTTAGGTTGTGGGCCAAACTGGACATTACCCCACCCCTTCCCCCTAACTTTGTATCTTAATTATTATTTATCCTAAAATTGTCAACACTGGTATATTTCTGCATATTGAAAGTATTAAAACCCTTACAACCTTCTTGTCCTTTTAACCAACGTAATTAGTGAATGAAGCACACTCATATGCATCATCAGTGCACACACACAGATGCTCGTTCGAAGTTGCGAACATGACAGGATAATGCCCCAATAATCCAGGCTGAATAAAAAAATAGTAGTGAGTATGAGAAAATGTCTCATTAGCACTGATAACTAGATAAATAAGCAGCCTACACACCTTTTATCCCATTTCTCTGCGTGCGCAGTGCTGGGATTGGAACATATCAATATAATGCACCCATGTGGTTGCGTTTTCTGGATGGGACAAAAGGCACATGACAGCTGATGAATGTGTTTTTATGTGGACATTTTTTAAACATCGGAGTGGGGGTAATGTGCATTTTTTCGTCTCAGTTTATTCGTGCTTGAAATTTGTCCTTTCCAATAGTCTGTGGATATACAACTATGGTTGTTTTGGCCTGGATGTTCGTTTCAACAAAGTGATTGTTGATCGACCTCCTCTTTGTCATTCTTTCAATGTACGGGCAAAATGACAGTATTTTATATCCACACAAAAACATCACAAACCGTGAGATGTGTAACCTGGAAGACTTTCCAGCATGCTTTGCTGTCGTTAAAAGGATCACTTTTGACTGCCTTCTGCCTCTTTAAGGTGTTACTTTGTAAAGACAGGGTGTAATACTTAAAGTGATGCCGTTTTTAGTCATGTACAGTTAAATTACTTTGACTTTTGGTCTGAATCTGGCACCCTTACAAAGAATGATAAAATTAAATTCCAGAGGAGTTCTTTATACCAGAGGAATAGCTTAATTACGCACATCAGTGAAAGCACTTTGTTTGATAAGGTCCACGGGGCAAGCCAACTCAATGCTATTTTCCAAACAGTTCCAAGAGAAATTGCAGCGCGGGCCAGATTTGGCCCTCGGGCCTGAGTTTGACTCGTATACATTAGGAGAATTAAAGCAGTTTTTCATTTGGCTTATTCTCGCTATTGGCTTATTGTATTGAGTAGCCAGGAATGACATATGTACCACTTTCGCCACTTGCGGTTCTATGGTCATAGTCACACCAATGTCCTTCAGTGACAGCACCACAAAAGAGCCCAAAAAACCCAAATACAGCTTTTCAGTTAATCGGTTTCTCTGTGAGCTTCAAGTTTTGCAAGATTGCTCAAGTTTCATGTCATGTCATGATCTAAGAGCCAAATTTTTGAAAAAAAAAAACAAAAAAACAAACACTTATAATTCTGAGTCTATACTGTAAACGTATCATGGTAATGGCCAATCATAAAATCCAATAAATAAGATGATGTCAGAACCAATATTTCAAAACTAAGTGAAAATACAGAAATTTAATGTTTGTGTGCGTTTACACTTACCGACAAGCTCATTTGGGTCCTTTGTTTCTACTTCTGAGACCTATGAGACAAAATATAGACAAATGTTTCATTTCACTAGGTCTCTGGATAGGAAAATCTAGTAGAAGGAAGGATGAACAGCACCAGTAGGAAGTTAAAACATCAAGACAGTCTGCTAACTGAACACAGGACACAAAGACAGGATAGATGCTTACATATCAGTACAGCAGAAGAGAAACTGTAAGCACTTTTGAGTGATAACTTTAGTTTGGCAAAAGGTGGGGTCTTGCATATTGTGCCAGCATTGACTGCATAACACAGGTTGGGCACAAAGGAACAGTGCTGTTATTCATGGGCATCACGGTGTCACCTAGCAACTGCACGGACACATCAAAGCATTGCCCTGACAGTGGCCAAAGCATGCAGCCCAACAGGAGAGTGGCAAATAGAAACATGCAGACACAGCAAACCCATTGGCAGGGATTCAAACCAATGAACTAAATGGCACCTGAGGTTTGACACATACACACACACAAAATATCACCTATTTGGTCTGCTTTAACACGTTGCAGCAAGAAAGACACAGACTTGGAGCTGCTCTTTGCATTCAGCTCATAAACATGGCTCAAGCTGCGTTCAAGAAAAATTTGAGCTCTCACAGTAACGATGGAAACAAAAACACTTTAGTATACTGTATATATCAACTCTGTTTGTATGTGCTAATCACAATTAAACCTCATGAAAACAAAACACAACTATCAAAGGAATATTTTCATCTCAAAACATCTAAAGATTTGCATTATTTTCAAACAATGGATAATACATAAATATGTAATGGTGAACCAAGACTTTCTATGATCCCCAAGTAGATAATTTATCAAAGCACAACCAAGTTATTGTACATGAGTCATTGCATTATTGAAAATGGGGCAGGTAGATGCAGTTTATTTGATTTTACCATACTACATAAAAAAAAACAAACACACACAGACATCACATGGTACTAATAAGAAATGCAGGCAACGCCCCATATTGTGTCAGACCGTCTGTTCTAGAAAATGTTTCTCTTTCGTGTGTCACATTTACAGAAACCAAGACCTTAGCAGGCTACACAAACAGTACTTCTGAGTACGGCTGCCACGTTGGTGTTAAACTGTCCTAACCACTGCATCAGTGAGAAGCACAGCAGGCTCAAGTAGTGGAAGTAAAAAATATTTTTCATAAACAAAAGTAAATAAGTGATTCTGTATGGTAAACCCCAGGCATTTTCTGAACAGCTGAAGTATCCAAGTATGTAAGTATCCAAACAATTACATTTACTAGTAATGGCAGTTAATAGCTACACACTATATATCATGCATCTTTTTCGTTATTGCGATCAATTGATATTGTATTTAATTGTATTTGACCTCGCTGGACATATGGTGATAGATAATTACTGTTTTTTTTATTCACTCAGAATGTTATGACAATGTAAAATGATGTAATTTGTCATACCAACAGTAAAATATGGTGGTGGTAGTGTGATGGTCTGGGGCTGCTTCAGGACCTGGAAGACTTGCTGTGATAAATGGAACCATGAATTCTGCTGTCTACCAAAAAACCCTGAAGGAGAATGTCCTGCCATCTGTTCATGACCTCAAGCTGCAACCAACTTAGGTTCTGCAGCAGCAGGACAATGATCTAAAACACACCAGCAAGTCCACCTCTGAATGGCTGAAGAAAAACAAAATGAAGACTTTGGAGTGGCCTAGTCAAAGTCCTGACCTGAATCCTATTGAGATGCTGTGGCATGACCTTAAAAAGGCAGTAAATGCTGGAAAACCCTCCAATGTGGCTAAATTACAACAATTCTGCAAAGATGAGTGGGCTAAAATTCCTCCACAGCGCTGTAAGAGACTCACTGCAAGTTATTGCAAACACTTGATTGCAGTTGTTGCTGCTAAGTGTGGCCCAACCAGTTATTAGATTTAGGGACAATCACTTTTTCACAAAAGGGCCATGTAGGTTTTTTTTCCTACCTTAATAATAAAAAGTTTAATTTAAAAACTGCATTTTGTGTTCAGTTGTGTTGTCATTGACTAATATTTAATTTTGATCTGAAACATTTAAGTGTGACCAAAAAAAAAAACAAAAAAAACAAACAAAAAAAAAACAAGATATCAGGAACACCACTGTAGATGCCTGCTATTTCAGATTTTAAAACAAAAGGGGCAGAGGATATCTGGCGAAGAACAACATAAAAAAAAAAACTGTTGTTGCTCAATGATTTGCAGAATTACAAAGATATTACAAGAGTGTTTTATTTTTGGTTTAATGAAAGTTATTGTTTAATGCTGTAGTTGTCCAGTATGGGGGCCGCGCGGTGGCCTAGTGGTTAGCATGTTGGCCGCGCTGGAAGATCTGGGTCCGAATCTCCATAGTATGGAGTCTATGTTCTCCCCGTGGGTTTTCTCTGGGTACTCCGGCTTACTCCCACAGTCCAAAAACATGTTAGGTTAATTAGCAATTCTAAATTGTCTATGAATTGAATGTGAGTGTGAATGGTTGTCTATATGCGCCCTGCGATTGGCTTGGGACCAGTCCAGGGTGTACCCCACCTCTCGCCCAAAGTCAGCTGGGATAGGCTCCAGCATATCCCTGTGACCCCAATGAGCATTACGTGGCATAGAAAACGAATGAATGAATTGTCTAATATGGCCATCGAGTAATCAAGCACATCGAGGCAACGATGCGATAACACTCCGCTAAGAGTATTACGTCCAAAGTCAAGCAACACGACAGTCAACTGAAAAACGACACAACGTGAGCTAGAAAAGTTCCAAAAATGACCAAGCATCTTTTCATCCAAACTGCAATTAATGACCAGAGGATTAACTTAAAGTTCAACACAAAATCTGATCAGCTGATTTAGGGCTTTAGCAACACTTGCACAATGCTCCACTTTTGACAATGAATCTTGAGTATTGTTCTTGACCCTCTCACTTACAGTAAGCCGAAACAGTTCATAAAATCACACCATATGATCGATATAATGACTTCTCTTCCAAAGGAAAGCTGGTACACGTTGCTACATGCACGATTAGGAAATCATGACACTAGGTTACTGAAATGTAATCAAAAGATGGCAACAATTTTTCCTCATAGTGGCTGAGAGTGTTTATGTACTCAACTGCAGAGTACCAGGTGTCCATTCCAGGGAGGTCTTTATTTGTTCAAATGCATATTTATGAGAATGGCACGGACATGTGGCTGTTCTTGTTTTTATCCAGTCGGATCAGATCAATGTTGAAATGTTTAGCAGCTTTTGCTCTCAAATGCGCCGATCACTTGATATTAAAACTCCACAATAAACTTCAGCTTTACAGATGCCATGTGCGCTTTGTAGGTGGTGTGTGTTGTGTTGAAGAGCTACTGCGACACATGGTAATATCAATCATTCTAAAACGTCCCCCGCACACACACACACGGCAAAAGACGTCATTTATCTGATGTGCGATGTTCATTTATTGAATTTTATGCCGCATTTGGCACACACTGGTAGGCGGGTCAGGATTTGAGGAAATATGCTTATATCTGTGGTGATCAATCAATTATTATTTGATTTGTGTTTGTGTGACTCACTCTGACTTCATTCACCTGCATCAAACAGGTGCTGCAGTAAACACACACACGTGCAGGCACACACATTGTGGATTGCTACCTCTGAGGCTGATCGTCATATGTCCACATTGTGGCACAAGGAGACACACGTGAAGATAAAAAGTATCTCACAGGGAGTGCCAGCTGTTACAACACTTCATCTTATCGTTTAGTGGCGTGGACATCAGGCATGAGCAGGCCCACAGCACCATCTAGTGGCCATGTATTTCCTTTGCATTAGTGTGCCACTCCCCTCACTTATGGTTTCAAGGTTGATCAAGCTTGATCTTTTTTTGTTAGATTCAGTCCAGCCCACAGCAGGTGGATGCTCAAATACCTCAACATCATCTGCGTCCCTCCCCTCGTCAGATTCGTCATTCGTCATTTCCTACAAACACAAAAATGCAGGGGGTTAACACTTTCAATCCACAGGGGAAAAGGCTAGGAGGGGAACCGGGCAGCCATACGGACAGGATGGCCTGTTCATCTCTCCTTGTGGTTTCTACCATACAAGTGATGCTGCGTTTGGAATAACAGACTTAAAAAAAACCCCCAAAAAACCCAAAGATGCCTGACTTTCCACCAATATAAATAGAAGTTACACGGTATTTTATGGACATACAGTTTCAAACAAGCAAACCACAGACTGCATGTGTGTTCACAAGTATGACAAGCCTCAATTTAAAGTGCCCTTCTTTCAACTGGTGTGTTTCAGGCCTGATCCCGCATGTATTGTCTTTTGGATACCTGTGTTTCACATCTGATCTGTGAAGTATAAGATAAAGAGGGATTCGTATTGCCAACTTAGACTTTATCGCTATTTTTAGTGAGCATTCAAACCCCTATAGATACTCTTTTCAAAGAAGTAGGTGTTTCTGTGGGCCCCTCGCTCATCTCAAAGCACTAACTCGGCTCGGTCTTGTTTGTGACAACAACAAAAAAAACTACAGAAAAAAGTTCAGAACATATATGTTTTGCTTTTGCACTATTGGATAGCGGCCTATAAATTTTAGATGACATATATAACAATTAAAGAGGATACTATAGGAGCTTTTCTCATTTATATGAGATTTTGAAAAAATGTTTGTAAACTTTACGCAGGTAAAAAACATTCCCCCGCCGCCTGAAAAAGTACCTACTAGTAAGGTGGGTCTTTACAGAAGCCAGGAACGGAGGGGCTGTATGCAGAAGATACACTGATTGGTGGAATGCACTTGGTGCATTTGTGTTCATCCACCGTGTCTCAGGGGCTGTCCACAAAGGGACATTTTCAGGTTGAAATGGTTAAGTATTTTAGCGTTTCAGCCTTTCATCCACACAGCAACGGCATTCTGGGTGCCCTGAAACTTCATTTTTTTTAAAACACGGCTTCCAAAGTAGAAAACAAACCCCGGCTTGTCGGTGCTGTGTAGACAAGCAGACCACTATTTTCTGAAAACGATGACATCACCGTCACATGACCAGAAGAACAAGCACGCATAACAGCAATGGTGGCCCACAGAGCTATGTTTGTGTTGCACTTGGTGCTATTAGCACTATTGCAACAAAACCTTGCCGCCTTGCACATGTTTCTCATCATCACCTTTGTTGCTTTTGTTTGTGCAGAGGAAGATGACAGACCTGATGCGTATGCATTCTTTCTTCTTCTATAGGTTTGGTGTCATGTTGTTGTGTCTGTGTGTCCGTTTCCAGCACCACATATAGGTGTACCCTATGTATTAAATTGTCTTCACTCAGTCATCCGACCTGAAAACGATCCCGTGTGGATGTGACTATTTACTGATCCAACACTGTGTGGACACATTGGAAAAAAAAAACAACAAAAAAACAGGAGCATTCCCGTGTGGACGCGACCTAAGATGTTGCACGGCTGCAGCTTCATTTTTTTCAAGCTTAATTTTAGTCATTTGGACAATGAAATTCCTCCCCCAAAACTTTGTAGATTGATGGGGTAAATATTAACAGTTTTCCGACATACACACAGGCACACACACACACACAAACTGACAGGCGACATTGTGACTACATATGTAAAATACATACCGAATTACTCTCTCTACTGTCTTCATTTTCGGATGCCTTGTCAATGACACTCTCAGTCCGATTCAGGTCATCCTCGCCATAGCCGAACACCAATCCTCCTCCTGCAGGCACCTCTGATGATGATGATGGGATAGGTATAGACACCAGAAACAGCAACAACAGGTCAGTTAAAAAGGAAGGGATATCTTTGATGAGAACTTACCAACTAGAACATAAGTAGCAACGGAGTCATGCTTTGTTAAAGGTACGGTAAGCATTGGGTTCCTCCAGCTGCCGAAAGGGTGGCGACATTCAAACGTACTGCCCTCATTATATGCTGCTTCTTCCTGCTTTGAGTACGCCAACGTAAAACACACCCAAGTTGTGTTTGCTAATGATCAATTTGGCAGAGTTTAGCGCCTCACATAAGCTATCATTAAATGTACAGTCGTCCCTCCCTAAATCCCACTTCGAACATCGCTCCCTCACTTTATCACAGTTTTTGCAAAAATTAATAAATGATCACTATTTCGTGGTTGACTACAGCCCAGTATTAGTCAGAATATATGCATAATTAAGCTTCAAATTAAGCATTTTTAAGCATAAAAATTGCTAAATTAACTAAAATATACACACAGTATAATTAAGACCACCACCTTGTGAATACAGTAGTATGCATTGGTGACTGGGTGTCAGTAATAGTTTCGTGAGACTGCCACCGAAGCACCAGACTTGAACAACGGGCTTGTCTTGCAGGTTTAAATTATCTCACAACAGGCACAATAAAAATAACATAATAATAATCATAACTACAACACGGGTTACTGTTGCAGCCATTGCCCACAACAAGCTACTGTAAAACTCAACTCTGAAACCCTGACGACACTTCCTGTCTGCCATAGATTTTGCTCCCCTACAAGGTAAACTGTCTTAAATGGCTTATTTTTTCTGATTACATCTACTATATTGGGTAATACGAATGTAAAGGCGACTGTAAGGGTGTTATCACATGCCCAGATGACTCCAATAATGTTTAAAAACGTATTTAGAAGAGGTCTACTATGCAATAACTACGAAAATATTCGATTTATGAAGAAGGACTCATACTTCAAACTCACTTTTCGCGGTAATGAACGATGGCGTTAACAATGCACCGGATGTAAAGTTCAATGATGGATGAGACCAGGAACAACATAAACATTAAGACATTGACCACTATTTCACAAAAAGTGACCATTTAGTCTTGAACAAACATCACCCACCCACAGCAATATCTTAATACAAAAACCGCTTCATCTTTTGAATCGCAAAGACGGCTAGCTAGTTTAGCTACCACATGAAGCTCAAGCGTCATGCATCAAACCAGGAAGTAAAGTCCTAGTTCTTTATCTTAAATAAACATCCCTTTCTACGCACCTGTCTCTTCTGGTTCGGGGTCTGAGTCAGGATCTGAATCGTCTCCATAATCTGCCAAAGAGGAAAGTAGCGCACTCTTTTTGCCACTAGCCATTGCTTCGTAACCCGCCGCCAGGCGCAGACAAATAACGTCACGAGGGTGCGATTACGTAAGCACTATGGGACACTGGGAGATGTAGTGCGTATCCATTATGGCGCAGACGCCTAAATTCAACACAGTTTATGGCTTCTTTACGGTAACGAGTTATTTGCAGTATTTGATACCTGGAACTAAACTTTAAATCTCAGTGTGAAAAGGGAAAGCATTACAATACAGAAGTAAAAATACTGAAAGATTTACTGTATCATCGAGCTCTAGCTAAACGTTTTTACACACAGTATTTCGGAACCTAACCTGAATAAAATTAGCTTAATGTCATAATCATAAAAATGCTGAACTATTGTTCTACAAGACTCACCAGAACTCACAAGACTGAATCTATGTTTTGACCACAGTTAGTAAGTTACTTACTAAATAATTTTTAGCCACAGAGGAAATGATACAATTTTGATTCAGAACCGGCTAAAGGTGTCAATCCACAAATTTATTTGTACTTTTTGTCGTTACAGTCCATTAGCATCAAAGCCAAGTGGCCCTCCAGTTCCAACAGATTAAGCTGCAGTAGTTTTTAATGTGCATTACTTGACTACTACAAGATTGAAATGAGACAATATTGCATGTCACAATTTTTCAACAGACATGTTTATTTTGTTTCAGCCTTAGTGTAAGTATATGCACTACTTTAGTCATTTTTTAATGTCACTCAACAAAATAAATGAAAAATCCTTGGTCCAAATTACACCACATGGCCCCAAAATGTAATGATCTCATGTTTAGATCACTTGACTTTTCCTCTTCCTCTGCTGTTTCTTCTTCTTCAGAGTCTCATCTTCTGGGGCTGAGCAATGGCAGCATCCATACAGCAGAGCAAAGACAACCAGAGACAGTGCTCCCAGCACAAACACGGCCATGACCACAAAACCGCCCAACGTCCATGGCTGCTGGTGTAAACGCAACAGGAACCACTCTATCCAGTCATCAAGTGAGTCTGTGGCTTGTTGCTGGCCGGGGAGACTGCACAATATGATGAACAGAGTTTTAGTGAAAAAAGGCATTGGTGAACATGGGTGAGTTAAAGCTGTTCACCAGCTAATAAAAGTTTAAGAACAGTGCCTTAAGCCTTTGGAATCCAGAGTAGGATTTAGCGGTTCTACAAGCTTTTGTGTTTATCTTGCCTTGGCTTCAGTACATCACGTGTGTGACTGTAGTTATTTTTTTCATTTTGACATAGTTTATTGTCGTGCCTAAAATCACACTAAAACCTAAAATCTTTATCTATACTATTGTTTTCAGTGTAAAAAATAGGGCTGTCAAATGATTAAACATTTTAATCAAATTAATTAGTTCAAAGTCATTCATCATGATTGATCATCATTTGCCACTATGTGTGAAATACGCCTATTTTTGCTATATTTTATGAAGAGAAAGATAAATGACAGGACAGTTATGTACAGGGGTGTGAAAAATTGCCCCCTTTCTGATTTATTTTTTTGCATATTTGTTTGTCAAGCTTAAATGTTTCAGATCATCAAACAAATTTAAACATTAGTCAATGACAACACAACCGAACAGAAAACAGAACAGAACAGTTTTTTAAGTGAAACTTTTTATTATTAAGGGAGAAAAAAATCCAAACCTACATGGCCCTGTGTGAAAAAGTGATTGCCCCCTAAACCTAATAACTGGTTGGGCCACCCTTAGCAGCAACAACTGCAATCAAGCGTTTGTGATAACTTGCAATGAGTCTCTTACAGCGCTGTGGAGGAATTTTGGCCCACTCATCTTTGCAGAATTGTTGTAATTCAGCCACATTGGAGGGTTTTCCAGCATGAAGCGCCTTTTTAAGGTCATGTCACAGCATCTCAATAGGATTCAGGTCAGGACTTTGACTAGGCCACTCCAAAGTCTTGTTTTTTTTTTCTTCAGCCATTCAGAGGTGGACTTCCTGGTGTATTTTGGATCATTGTCCTGCTGCAGAACCCAAGTTGGTTTCAGCTTGAGGTCACGAATAGATGGGCGGACATTCTCCTTCAGGATGTTTTGGTAGACAGCAGAATTCATGGTTCCATTTATCACAGCAAGTCTTCCAGGTCCTGAAGCAGCAAAACAGCCCCAGACCATCACACTACTACCACCATATTTTACGGTTGGTATGATGTTCTTTTTCTGAAATGCGGCATTATTTTTTACGCCAAATGTAATGGGACACACACCTTCCAAAAAGTTCAACTTTTGTCTCGTCAGACCACAGAGTATTTTCCCAAAGGTCTTGAATATCATCAAGATGTTTTCTGGCAAAATTGAGATGAGCCTTAATGTTCTGTTCAGCTGTGGTTTTCGTCTTGGAACTCTGCCATGCAAGCCGTTTTTGCCCAGTGTCTTTCTTATGGTGGAGTCATGAACACTGAGGCAATGTTGTTGTGGGGTCTTTTGTGACCTCTTGGATGAGTGGTCGCTGCGCTCTTGGGGTAATTTTGGTTGGCCGGCCACTCCTGGGAAGGTTCACCACTGTTCCATGTTTTTGCCATTTGTGGATAATGGCTCTCACTGTGGTTCGCTGGAGTCCCAATGCTTTAGAAATGGCTTTATAACCTTTTCCAGAATGATAGATTTCAATTAATCTCAGTTATGTTTTAACGGGGGGGGCAATCACTTTTTCACACAGGGCCATGTCGGTTTGGATTTTTTTTCTTCCTTAATAAAAAATAAATGTAAAAATTGCATTTTGTGTTCAGTTGTGTCGTCAATGACTAATATTTAAATTTTTTGATGATCTGTCATGTTTCATTGCATGCTTACTTTCGCTTAGCAAAAAAATCATGGCCAATACTAAGTCTGGTTTTACTTGACTGATTCACACCATTTCAAGACTCATATGCAGTAGCGAGTCTGTGCTGAAAGGGAATGTCTGTATGGCTGCGTCATCACATGGTGCCTGCGTAGACCACGGATAGGATGCTGTGGATTCCTGAGAGTTAAAAAGTCAAAATCTGCACTAAAATCTAGCTTTCATTTCATATTCTGCCTGACATTCACCCTGCCAAGACCTTCTGATGGCAAAGGTAAAAATGTTTTCTGTATTTGAACATGGCAGGATAGTTGAAAAGCACAAGCAAGGCCTCCTGCAACGCACCATTGCTGCTGAGTTTAAATGCTGTTTGAAATAAATTGTGGCACCTCCATTTTGTTTTTTTCCTCCTCTTTCTTTTTGCATTTTGATGCTCTACTTGGATTGTGAGTACTACGCACCAGAGCAAGATTTTGTTGCTCTGATTTTGTCGTAATGATAAAACGCTGGCAGAAGCAATAAACATTCGGTCTCTCTATTTGTAAGCTGCTGAAGCTTATAAAAAAAGCTGGTGTTGCCAAACAGTCGAAAAACTCACCTCTCCACAGCCATGTCCCAATAAAAGCGTCTCTCACAGTTCAGTGAGTTTGAACATAGTACGTCAACAGACAGTTTAGAGAGTGACTCGTCTTTATCCACTGGTAGCCCTGACGCTTTGAATATACAACAGCAATGGCACCGTTTTCTGTATCAGCGTATGCATGAAGGCTCATGAGTTCCTAACGTGCTTTCCAGGTGACGATGTGAACATGGCGACGCTAAAGCAACAAAGTCTGGTTAATGTTTACTCAAAATACTGAGTGGTGAGGGTAAAAGAGGGAGGCGATAAACAAGGCCTGCCGACAGCAGTGCAGTGTTTTACAGAAGCAATTATTAGAATGTTTGGAATACGCAATTTCAATTTAAACCTGATGACTACCTTTTTTTACCTCCACTAAAACATAGCTTTGCAAATATTACTTTTATTACTTTGGTATTAAATAGTGACATGATCCAATAAAATAGTCCTAAATTTTGCATTTATGGTATTCCTTGCATTCTTACACTCATTGTACACATGTATTACTAGATACAATGCATAATATTGCGTTATTTGTGCATCAGTGTATCACTCGAGAAATCAGTAATACTTCTAGAGTAGACCTATGATACAGTATATGTACTAAATTCCTGTGATTAATATTTGAAATGTTTATACATTACTGGTTACATCTACTGTATTACAATTTGTGCCAGTTTTTACAACCACCTGGAAAATTATTCAAATTGATCATGAATTGTGCACTGAATCACCAAAATGTATAACTGTCCAAAGTGCAGCCAGGGGATTATTTACTGTTTGCGGCTTTATTGGCCCACAGCACAAAAATAAATACATTGTAATTAAACAAGAACCCCCCAAAAAAGCGTAAATGTAGCAAGAAAAAAATAGAAATGTTAATACTCACACAGCTACAATACTTTGTAACTGATAACACAGCTGACATGCAAGCTGTATATAACTCCTTAGCATATCTACATGGGTTGGTTTTAGCTTGTTTAAAAAATGTAAAATATAAAAATGGCACCCAATTCCTTTAGTTTTTCAGTTTTCAGCTCCTCGATAGATAAAAGTTTGTAGACACCCCTGGTTTAATGAGTTTCTTGGTGACTGTCCACTCCTCATATGACCAGCAGATGGTACCCTCCGTTTTCAAACTTTGTGTTGATAATAGAGCATAATCCTCCATTCTGCGAATGCTGTTGTGCTTTTCGACTTTCAGCCACTCCATAGAGGTCTCACTCTGGAGGGCTGGTATTTTGGCTTTGCGCAGTAGCAGCAGTGGACACAAGTAAGCATGACCATGGTGAGGAATGTACCTGAAAGGAAACAAAGGTCACATTTAAGGGTATGCAGAAGAAAATATAAAATGGAGGTACAGTAAAGTGTAGGTGGCGCATGTTCCTAAAGCGGACTTACAAATGAAAAGGACGATCACAACGAAGCCCCCCAGTTCCAATGGATCGGCTTGCGGCAGCTCTTTCAATTTGGTCCAAGCCTTTTTGAGAATCTCTTGCACTTCCTCATTTATATCCATGTTGGTCCTCAAATGCACACGGAGGTATGCTCAAAACAGACTTTGTGCTTGCTCTTTATGGGAATGAAATAGAACTCATTCAAATCTGTAAAAGTTAAACATAAAAGAGAGATTTACTGCTTCTGGATGCAAAAAGTTATTTTCATGTGCAACTCCACCCTTGACTACTCTGCAATTTTACTCTACGTCCCTACAATTACTCCCTGAAGCCTGGAAAGCATTTTAGCCTTCAAATACTACTTTCTGTGTGGTCATATCATGTATGTACAGTCTACAGGGAGGTACTGCAGCTGAGTGCTCGGTGTAAATAGAAACAAGGCATACTATTTCTAGCATGGCATTTCAATAGTGACTTGATGCCTGTCATCATTGCTTGGGCAGCTGTGTGTGTGTGTGTGTGTGTGTGAGAGAGAGAGAGAGAGACACACCACAGATTGTGACTGTACAAGCTTTGAATGCAGCTAAATAAGGTACCCAAAACATTTTTAAAAACCCTTTCAGTATGATACAGGTATTAAATTAATGTCTCTCTTACAGGATGGTAGTAGGTGAGTGAACTAAAATCAAATTGCATATACAATGCTGGACATCCACCACGTTACTAATTTATATTTTTACTGTCTGATTTTTGTCGACAACACTCTGTGTTCGACATATGTTGTTTGATTAATATGTCTATGGCCAGTCCATGTCAGAAATTACAAGTCAATTTAACTATACCGCACTGTGAAAGTTTTTTTAAAGACGTAAACCTACGTAGACTCTGTAAACGCGAACCTACAAACCCTTAATAAATACAGTGACGAAACGACCAATCAAAACGTGGTATGTGCGTCGTGTATTAAAAGCATAGCCGTTGGCTTACAGAGATGTCAATCAAATGCGACTTCCGTTTAGCACCGCACCGCCATCCTTAACTTTGTTTAGGACTAGGCAAAGAGTGCGCATTACATCTTTGTACGGATGATTAATAAACGTTTAAACGGTTTGTATTAATACGGATAGTTTAGCTGCTTTGCTTAACTACGTTGGAGAAAATAATGAACTATCTCATCCGTTATGATAACAGTCAGTGCATTATTTCGGTGTCATTTAATGGTATTCATTTTTACATACAGTATTTCAAAATATTTGTTAAAGTTTACATTTTGGAAAACCTTCCACTGACAATCAAAACCAATCACTATTTTCTTTGTTAGATTTGTCATCAATTATGTGAACAAAAAAGATATTCATGAAAATAAAACTAGAACTGAAAAATATCAATGTCATCACGCTAGTGTCGATTCAATACTGATACACCCCTTGGTATTGATATTGTTTATATGTGGATGCAGAGGCTTCTCCAGAAATTGTGGGCCCCATGAAAAAAAAAATCACCTTAATCAAATTAATAGTTCCAACAGACTCCTTGCAATGATACGAACTGACATGTCATTGAACACAGTGTTGCTCACCTTCTTTCCTGGGACAGGGAGGGGTACATTTATGGGGAGACAGGGCTGCTGCTGACTCATCTGTTGTTAAAATCTGGTAAATGGGTGAGAGACAACTGATTTACTAATACATGCTAAACATTTGCGCTGATCAAATATTGGTTAAAAAGGAGCGAGATATAGGCTAACACAGCATGCTAACACTCTGCTAGCTTATTTCATTGTGGACATTAAGCTAACAGGTTCATTTCCACAATACACAGACTGGCTGCGCTACAAAAAAAAAACGGGTCACATATTGACACCCTTTTCGTTTGCCTCTCTTCTCTCACCTTTCTCTCTTTCCTTTTTTGACTCCCTGGCTTTATTCTACTAGACACTGGCAGCTCCAAACCATTTTATTTAGCTTTAGGGTGAGTGGTCATTCATGAAGGAAGATTACTTTTGGTCAATGTAGATATTTAACTGTCACTACCAAATACAACAGATTATTTTCATCATTTTCTGACTATATATATATACATTTTTTAATTACAACCAGACAGCAAAATTATTTTACCTATTGACTGGGGCCCCTGTCAGTCAATTGTCGTAACTTTTCCCCCCTTGACGGCCCTGTGTGGATGGATACACCCACCCCAAATGTACACGTATGCCTGGATACTAATTGATACATTTGCTCATGGATGTGTTTTTTATTGTTTGATTTTTTTCTGTCCAAGTTGTCCAAATATTGTATAAACCACTTGCCATAGTTAGTAGGATCACCCACTTTGCTTATGGATATGAGTAACTTGCACTGTAGTTTGTTAACAGTGGCGGAGCTACGTGGTGGCCACCACTCTCCGGCCACCCCACTGGCCAGCTACACATTTCAGGTATCAACTTATTGCCACCCCTATGTGAGTAATGGTCTCCCCTCGGCCACCCCAATGAAAAATGTCTGGCTCCGCCACTGTGAATAAAAAAGTTAGAAACATGCTTACCACAGCTGGAAACAGTTTCCAGTCCTGCCAAACTGCGTTGCACATAAACTTGACCTTCATATATTTTGCAGACCTCTGCTTCAGCACTTCACCTTCCCCCTCTTCTTGCTCCTCCCGTTTGTCTTTAGTCCAGTTGAGACTGCAGCTGAATGTTTGACACTTTCAGAAGGTCAGCAGCCTTTCTGGATTATTGCATGAACTCTTCCTCCAAGTGCGATGTCCACTTTTCACTCCTTTTCTCGCTACTTGTGTGTGCGTCCTCTCTCCTCCCTCTTTCTCACTGGCCTCTCCCCCTTTTTTACCTCCTACACTTCTTTCCAAAATGACTCTTTCACTGCTGCGCGTACTCCCCCTCAGTGTCTGTACATCTGAGCACTCATTCAACGCTTTTTTCCCTCCTCCCTCTCGGTTGCCAGAGACCAGCTGCAACAGGGTCTCTTTTTGTGTCCTCAGTCGCCGTGGAGATGGCAGGGGGTGGTGTTTTACGTAAATCCATCTGGTGTCTTAACAGCGGACTCCCTCATTTCTTTGCACTTTTCCCTCAATATTCCAATTTGGATCTTCTGCTGGACCTGTCTTAACACAAAATGAAACTAAAAACAATGGCTCCCTTTATGTTGTTTGCTCCCTGGAAGAGAGGCCTGGCACGTTTTCCGTGAGGACTGATGCCAAACAGGCCTCCTTGTAGTTGAAATGTAAAGATATAATGTGGTTTTCCTTAAACGTCTTCAGAGCCCTGTGCATCATTACCATCATATTAGTATCAAGGTGATGAAAGATGTATACCTGTAGCATCATTATTGTCATATTAGTATCAAGGTTATGACATAGCAGCATCATTATCGTCATATTAGTATCGGTCTTATCAAAGATGTGTATCAGCAACATCAGTGACAAGGTTATAAAAAATGCATATCAGTAGCATCACTACCGTCATATTAGTATCAAGGCTATGAAAGATGCACATGGGTAGGATCACTATCATCACATTAGCATCAAGGTTATGAAAGATGTGTAGCAGCATCATTATTGTCATATTAATATTAAGGTTATGAAAAATGTGCAACAGTAGTATCATTATTGTGTATCATTATTCCGTAGAATCAAGGATATGAAATGAGTTGCATCAGTATCGTCATATTAGTATCACTGTCTTCACATTAGTCTTGATACATGATAATGATGTTGCTGATCATATTAGTTTTCATACTAATATGATAAAGACGCTACATGAAAGTAGTCACATTACTATCAAGGTTATGAAAGATGTGCATCGGTCTTGATACTAATATGACAATAATGAGCCATCCATCCATTTTCTTCCACTTATGCAGGTCCAGGTCGAGGGGGCAGCAGTCTCAGTAGGGAAGCCCAGACCTCCCGGTCTCTGGTCAGTTCCACCGTAAGGACACAAAGGCGCTCCCAGGCCAGCTGTGAGAAATAATCCCTCCAGCGTGCTCTAGGTTTCCCCCAGGGGCCTCCTCCTGGCTGGGCATGCCCGGAACGCCTCACCAGGGAGGCGTCCAGAAGGCATCCGGACTAGATGCCGAGCAACCTCAACAGGCTCCTCAATGTGCAGGAGCAGCCGCTCTATTCTGAGCTCCTTCGGGATGACGGAGCTCCTCACCCTACTTCTTATGGTGAGTCCAGACACCCTACGGAGGAAACTCATTTTGTCCGCTTGTATGTACAAGCTCCTTCTTTCGGTCACGACCCAAAGCTCATGACCACAAGTGAGGGTGGGAACATAGATCAGCCCATAAATTGAGAGCTTTGCCTTCCGTTTCTGCTCTCTCTTCACCACGATGGTCCGTTGCAGTGACCGAATTACTGCAGACGCTGCACTGATCCACCTGTCGACCTCACGCTTACAGAGATGTCAACCAAATGTGACTTCCGTGTCGGACCGCACCGCCCTCCTTGACTTTGTTTAGTCGACCTCGTGCACCAACTCGTGAACAAGACTCCAAGATACTTGAACTCCTCCACCTGGCAAAAGACCTCGTTCCCAAACTGCAGGTTGCAATCCACCCTTTTCCGACTGAGAACCATGGCCTCGGATTTGGAGGTGCTGAGTCTCATCTCAGAAGCTTCACGCTCAGTTGTAAACCACCCCAGGAAACACTGAATATCACACCCTGATCAGGCCATCAGGACCACATTGTCTAGCAGATATATCCCAAGGCCCCCAATCTGGATCCCCTTGACATCTTGGCTGTGCCTAGAAATTCCGTCCATAAAAATTATGAACAGAATCTGTGACAAAGGGCAGCCTTGGCGGATGCGAACGCTCACTGGGAACAGGCTCGACTTACTGCTGGCAATGCGAAGCAGGCTCCTGCTCCGGTTCTACAAGGACCAAATGGCACGTAGTAGCGCGCCACCAATCCCGTACTCCCAGAGCACCCTCCACAGGACATCGTGAGGGACACGGTCGAATGCCTTTTCCAGGCCATGTACCCTCCAGTACTCTTGCTAGAGCGTAGAGCTGGTCCAATAGAACAACATTTCCCCCCACCCACAATTACAGTTTGCATTGCACAAAAATTGTCATTCAGCCCAAATAAGAAGACTGGTTTTCATGGCTGACACTCACAGCTGTCTCCTGCGTATCTGCACACACCTACACCTCCAGAGGTGCACCTACACCTCTTGGGGTCTCAATCTCAATTAAATTTAATGGGACGGGTAATCGCTTTTCCACACAGGGCCATGTAGGCTTGGAATTTTTCTCTCTTTTAATAATAAAAAGGCATTTTGTGTTCAGTTTTGTTGTCATTGACTAATATTCAGATTTGTTTGATGATGTGAAACATTTTTGTATAACAAACATACCAAAAAGTAAGAAATCGGGAAGGGGCACGTTTTCACACCACCGTATCTTTGCTTCTATGTGTATATTTTACAAAAACTGTATTGAACAGTATTTTACAAAATAAACAATAGTACAATTTAACTGCATTTATGTAAACTTTAACAAAGTGTGTATTGCGTATTGTCCGAAGAAAGCTAGCATAACCAGTTAGAGCTCATGATAACTACATTGCACTCTTAAAAAACTGTCATAGTAAATTGCTAAGGTGTGGACTCGAGTCACATGACTTGGATTTGAGTCAGACCCAAGTCACAATTTTGATGACTTTAGACTCGACCGGCCAATATCTTCAAAGACTTGCAACTTTAACTTGGACTTTGACATCAGTGACTCAGGACTTGACTCGGACTGCCTGATCATGCTGGAAAAGGCTTTGTTTATCACCAAACTGTGATTGGATGGAGAATTTGCTCACAGAGAATATTTTGCTGCCATTCTTTATCCATGGCTGTGTTCTTAGGCAAAATTGTGAGCGAGCTCACTGCCTTGGCTGAGAAGCAACCCCACACATGAATGATTTCTGGATGCTTTACTGTTTGCATGTCACAGGGCTGATGGTAGCGCTCACCTTTTCTTCACCAGACAAGCTTTTTTCTGGATGTCCCAAACAATCAGAAAGGGGACTCATCAGAGAAAATGGTTTTAGCCCAGTTTTCAGGAGTCCAATATTTGTATATTTTGCAGAATACCAGTCTGTCCGTGATGTTTTTCCTGGAGAGAAGTGGCTTCTTTGCGCCCTTCTTGACACCAGGTCATTTTCCTAAAGTCTTTGCCTCACTGTGCATGCAGATGCACTCACGCCTGCCTGCTACCATTCCTGAGCAAGCGCTGCACCGGTGGTGCCCCGATCCCACAGCTAAATCAACTTTCGGAGACAGTCCTGACGGTTACTGGACTTTCTTGGGTGCCCTGATGCCTTCATCTCAACAATTAAACCTCTCTCCTTGAAGTTGTTGATGATCTGGTAAATGGGTGATTGAGGTGCCATCGTACTAGCAGCAATATCCTTACCTGTGAAGCCCTTTTTGTGCAAAGCAATGATCACTGCACGTGTTCCCTTGCAGGTAACCATGGTTAACGGAGGAAAAACAAATATCTCAAGCACCACCCTTCAAGCTTCCAGTCTGTTATTCTCACTGAACCAAGACGACAGAGTCATCTCCAGCCTTTGTCCTTGTCAACACTCTCGCCTATGTTAACCAGAGAATCACTAACAGGATGGCAGCTGGTCCTTTTGTGCCAGGGCTGAAATGCAGTGGAAATGTTCTTTTGGGATTAAGTTCTATTTCATGACTTTGCTATTAATTGCCACTCACCAATCACTCTTCATAACATTCTGGAGTATTTGCAAATTGCCATCATAAAAACTCAGGCAGCAGACTTTGTGAAAATTAATGTTTGGATAATTAACAAAACTCTTGCCCATGCCTGTACACTGTCCTTGGCTGACATAGCAACTTAGCACAAGGGTATCACTGCCATAAGTAAAATATGCAATTTGAGTACCTTTTCTTAAGCTATGCATGCCCTCTGGTGGTCAAAACGATACTAACCATTGAATCCGGTTGGTCTTTTGTCCCCCATTGGGCCGTAAATCCAGTTTCAGACACAGCTGCCAAAATCGTTATCTGCCAGCAATAACAAATCATGTTTTAGTGCGCATTCCAAATATACACTCCAGCTTTACTTTTCATGTTGCAATTTTTTCCACCGCCTTTTTCCAGACAACAACAGGCCTTTGCAGAACGTGTTGCAGGAGAGACGTTTAGAACAGCAAATTTCCCATTCAGCTCAATATAAAGCAGTGCAGTCTTTATATCAGTAAAGTGAATGATAGCTCTCTTGCAGCTAAAACTGTATTAACGGCTATTCAACTTCTGGCACTCTAGTGGCTTCAGAATGGGCATGTCTCATGTCTGGAGATCACAGACTCCTTGTATGTAGTAAGCTACTGTTATAGTATGAAACAGTATAACGACTGATGTGGAAAAAGACATATAATAAATGTAAAGTAATACAACATACAGTATTACAGCAATATTCGTTGTAAATGTACAAATCACACACAGTCTTTAATAGGTTTAAATTATGAGAATGTATTTGATTGGAGGCTTCAGTGAGGAATTGTTTCAGAATTACATAAAGCCATGTTAGAATTGTAGATGACGTTGACATGATAAATGTTCTATAGATGGGGATTTTAGAACTGCGCGCGTGAAAAATGTGAAAACGCTTTTATTTATATAAAAAAAAAAATAAGTGACTCATGTATCATTGGCACATTTGTCATGTAGCACGTGTGGTTGAGTCAGACCGACACTATGTTGGGGATTTACGAGCAGCACCTGAAGGCATCGCGAATGCTGCAAACTGAAGGAAGACCGGAAGCACAGCTCTTGCAACTAGGATTGGGCGATACTGCAAAGTGTGGTATCGCTTCGATACCAAGTAAATACTGCCGATACATATTTTTACAAGCTCTTAATTTGTCGATCATAGTGAGAATAAAACACAGGACATGGATTTTAAGCAAACTAAAAATATTTAACAATTTGATATAGACGTGCAACAATACAAGACAAAGTAATCGCAAAATAAAACAATAACTCCCTTTTTATTACATACAATTGTTCGGGGAAAATACGCCAACAAACGCTAAAACTAGTATAGGGTTTCATTCACATCCTTTGTATTTTGTATTAGCTGACTTTGTAAACAATATATAAATATAACAATATCGACAATGTAGCGATGTGAATAACGCTAGTATTCGCTAATAACGCTAATACTGCCCTTGATATCGTTATTATTGGTATATGGATCGACCCGCGCACCGCTATTGCAACATCACTGCCACGTCTCTGCAGCAGCAACAGCGACGACTCTCAGGGTCGGGATGGGCGGTGGGGGGATGAGTTGGAGATAAGGGGGATGTAGGAGGGACTGAGGAAATACCGAGGAGAGGACGGAAACAGGAGCCACAGCGGTGTGCAAGAATAAGACAGAACTGCGCTTCTGGAGGAGGATCACACCGGAGTGCTTCACACATGCTAAGCTCAGGGACAATGGATGAATTCGTTACCGAAGAGGAAGAGCCTTGGTACGACCAGCGGGACCTGGAGCAGGGTAAGATCCTCCTCCTTGGCCGCAGCATCCCAGCAGGAAGCAGCTGTAGCCGGCCGGCCAGTCAGCTGCCATGCCCGTAACAAAGACTCACTCTTAGCATGACACATTTAACTCACACGATCGAGCATCTTCGCTAGTCATTATTACGAATTTATTTTTGCACTGTTAATTAAGGAATTGTCTGATAAGCAACAATAAAACAACTAGTAATAAACAACTGAATACACAACATATTGCATATGTACAGTGTATGGAAGAATAGTACATAACTAATATACATAGTTTTTAGCATTTATTTTTCTCTGTAATAAATACAGTGATGGCAATCATTAAATCCTAATCTTGGGGTTAAATTTGGTATTTTTAAAAGGTATTTAATACAAAGATCAAAGTGGAAAATCTTTAAAAAATCAAAGTTGGTATCAATAAGTCACATAAAAAAATTCAATCATAGTTTTCGAGCAGTACTGCGCTTGATAAGGTGCTTTACAGTATGAAAAAGTCATATGGGCAGAAACATAAGCAATACACTAAGTGATGAATTTCAACTATAGTGTATTTAAACATGCATCTGCTTCAAGGCTGTGGCGTCGCATTAGCTTTATGTATAACAGAACTCGTTTCACTTTACAAAACACTGTGCTCTCACGCTAACACCACTTTCCTCATCCGTCGTCGTGCCAACTCATCAGAATAATACCGCTCAAGGTGAATCAATGCTGATGCGGAGGTTTCTTTGCTATGGCATGGATTCGTCTTCCAGACTTTTTGTACGCTGCCCCCCCCCAAAAAAAGATCAGTGGATGCCAAAAGGTGTGAGAGTGGATGAAATGTAAGGTGTTCGAGTGTCCCGTGTGAGTTAAACGATGCCGCAAGAAGCATTGCTGCGCTATGACAACGCACTTTGCAGTTTCTGAAGGATGTTTCCTCAATCAATTTTTACATGTCCACCCAGCTTTATTATTTTACCTCCATCCATCCATCTTCTATGCCGCTTATCCTCACGAGGGTCGCGGGTATGCTGGAGCCTATCCCAGCTGACTTCCGGCGAGAGGCAGGGCACACACTGGACTGGTCGCCAGCCAATCGCAGGGCTCAATCCAGCATGTGTAAAAATGTTTTAACGTGTCCTGTTCAGGAGCGTAGGTATTTAGTTTTATCACAGTACACACAGCAGAGGTTTGAACTCGACTCACGCGACATGGACAATACCATCAAAGACTTGCAAATCGACGTCAATGACTCGAGACTTGACTCGGACCTTAGGCCGATGACTTGAAAATACCATTGAGATTTTCAGTGAATGTGCTGAGTAAAATGTGTCCCCATTCAAAGTATCCAACTGCCGTGATTTTTATTATGTCATTTCCAGCAATACAACATATTTTCCCTTTGAATCTGCCTCATTGAACGCATTTATTGACGTGCAATCAGGTTTGAGAACAAACAACAAATGTGTGGATTACATTTCTAAATCCTGAACGCTATGTCAGCACTCTTTTTCTGTGTCTACGTCTTGTCACACTGGTCATAGTTTATTTAAAAAAATACAAAATTCAAAGTGAATTCATTGTATTTGTCAAATTGAATAGATTGTTACATTGTTGTCGTGGTATTTTATTTGGTGAACACGAAACAGTGCTTATGACTTGTAAGGACTCGAAAATCTCACGCCTATGACTTGGGACCTGATGCGACCTGTCTTGTCTTGACGTGAGGCTTGCAAAACGCTGACTTGCTCCCACCTCCGGTACACAGGAGTTAACATCTCGTTGTTAAGAATGTCATGTTAATTAAAACACTGCCTACGGAGGTTTTCTATACAGAAGAAAGGTTTTATAGTGGCCACTCAAATCGAATACTAGCTCCTGTCACGACAGTGGGTACCGTTGGGTTTCTTACTGTTTGTCATTCCAGTGAAAAAAGGGCAAGAGCTTCACAAAATCTATTTTCAAAATTTACATCCAAACAAATGAGCGTTTACCAGCATTGATTAACACTATATGTTTATGATTGTGGTGGCAGTAGTGCATGATAATGAGAGCTACAGTAGTGTGAAAAAGAGTTTGCCCCCTTCCTGATTTTCTTATTTTTTTGCATGTTTGTCACACTTAAATGTTTCAGATCATCAAACAAATTTAAATATTAGTCAATGGCAACACAACTGAACACGAAACACAGTTTTTAAATGAAACGTTTTATTATTAAGGCAGAAAAAACATCCAAACCTACATGGCCCCTCGTGAAAAAGTGATATCTTCCCCTGTTAAAACATAACTTAACTGGCATTAATTGAGATCTATCATTCTGGAAAAGGTTATAAAGGTTATAAAGCTATTTCTAAAGCTTAGAGACTCCAGCAAACCACAGTGAGAGCCATTTTCAACAAATGGCAAAAACATGGAAGAGGAGTGGCCGGCCAACCAAAATTACCCCAAGAGCGCAGCAACGACTCATCCAAGAGGTCACAAAAGACCCCACAACAACATCCAAAGAACTGCAGGCCTCACTTGCCTCAGTTAAGGTCAGTGTTCATGACTCCACCATAAGAAAGACACTGGGCAAAAACGGCCTGCATGGCAGAGTTCCAAGACAAAAACCACTGCTGAAAGAAAAGAACATTAAGACTTGTCTCAATTTTGCCACAAAACATCTTGATAATCACCAAGATCTTTGGGAAAATACTCTGTGATTTGACGAGAAAAAAGTTGAACTTTTTGGAAAGTGTGTGTCCCATTACATCTGGCATAAAAGTAACGCTGCATTTCAGAAAAAGAACATCATACCAGCAGTAAAATATGGTGGTGGTAGTGTGATGGTCTCGGGCTGTTTTGCTGCTTCAGGACCTGGAAGACTTGCTGTGATAAATGGAACCATGAATTCTGCTGTCTTCCGAGAATGTCCTGTCATCTGTTTGTGACCTCATGCTGAAACCAACTTGGGTTCTGCAGCAGGACAATGATCCAAAACACACCAGCAAGTCCACCTCTGAATGGCTGAAGAAAAACAAAATGAAGACTTTGGAGTGGCCTAGTCAAAGTCCTGACCTGAATCCTATTGAGATGCTGTGACATGAATTTAAAAAGGCGCTTCATGCTGAAAAACCCTCCAATGTGGCTGAATTACAACAATTCTGCAAAGATGAGTGGGCCGAAATTCCTCCACAGCGCTGTAAGAGACTCATTGCAAGTTATCACAAACGCTTGATTGCAGTTGTTGCTGCTAAGGGTGGCCCAACCAGTTATTAGGTTTAGGGGGCAAGCACTTTTTCACACAGAACCATGTAGGTTTGGATTTTTTTCTCCCTTAATAATAACAAGTTTCATTTAAAATCTGCATTTTGTGTTCAGTTGTGTTGTCATTGACTAATATTTAAATTTGTTTGATGATCTGAAACATGAAAGTGTGACAAACATGCAAAAAAAGAAATCAGGAAGGGGGCAAACACTTTTTCACACCACTGTATGTCTAATATTGTGACTTTCTTGTGGAGCTAAATAATGTAACAACTAAAGTGAATTTAAATGTGAATGTATTAACACAGACTCATTTACTGAAGATGTGATCCACTGGAATTCCCGCTGGTGTTGGAGCTGACATTACAACTGGAAAAGCAGAAAAACAAGTGCGAGTCAAACATATCATTAGCGTCTTTGTTTGAGCCTTTTGTGTTGTTTCCCAGTCCCTACTGGCTGACGTCCAAGAAGCAAATGCTTGGTTGTACCAGCTCAGACTTGATTTCAATCTCACGAGAGGCTACCAACACTCTTTTAGTGCTCCATTTACCAATTACTAATATTTTATGTTGACCAAGCACAGATAAATTAAACATAAAGGTCATTGTACTGACCTGTAACATACTGCTTTGACAGATATAGAATATTACTGAGTAGTGCTGCACAAAAAAATCTGAAAAAAATCTTGATTAACACAAACGTTCAATCCTATTTTTTTGTTTTACTTAACGAGTTGGCTCACAATTTTAATCAAAGTCTCATGCTGCGTTGTTGTTAGCATGACACTTCCGACGCACTCTCCCCGTACCTCAGCAAGCGTCACTGGTCAGGGCGAGTTAGCACCGCTGCACTGGCTATCATTGATTAACTGCAATTGCATTGATTAATTGACTTGTCTTTATTACGTGCGTGAATGTGCTCTGGAGTGACTGAGCGTGGCATGTTTTGACGTGATGGATTATTTTCAGTCTTTCTATTCATTTCTATTTAAAAAAACAGTACTGGTCAGCAGCATTGGATGTTTAATGAGAAGTCTAATAATGTGCGAAAAGAACAGTGTGATTTATTTAAAACGTTAGCTCATAGTGTGTATTTGTGCGTTCACATAATCATGCAGCCCTATGACTATTGCTATGATACAAAATGAATGTCTGCAACACAAGATAAGGGGAGCAGAAGACGTCTCTTCCACATTCCATTTGAGTGACATGCTCAGCGAAGCAACGCTGCCTTATAATAAATCAACACACGGAGCGCAAACGCACGTTTACTCCAAATGTGCACGTCACATTCTGAAAAAGACACTTTTCATCAAAACAGCAACAACGTGCAAGGAAATGAACGATGATGCCTGACTTTTAGCTCCATTGTTTCAAGCTTCAGGCTTGTCTGGAGAGAACAGACAGTAGTGTGTGGCAAGTATTGATTGTGATGTTTTCTAATACAATTATTTGTATTGATTGGTTGGCCTTTTCTCTTGTCTCGTATGCGTTCAGCTGCTTTCCTCTCTAGCGTCTATGACAGGGGTGTCCAAACCTTTTCCAGCGAGGGCCACATACTGAAAAATGAAAGGATGCAAGGGCCACTTGGGTATTTTGTAAAGCAACATGTATATAGGAAGACATAGTAAGAAGCTACAGTATACGTAGCGCAAGAAAAAACTGCATTTCACCTTTGTAACAGAGATGAAATGCTACTAAAAATGATGTTTTTTTCCATCATAATACCTGTTTATTCTTGGAAAATTGCAACTTTTGTTCTTCCTTAATAACTTTCCTTAACTTTATTCCCGTACAATTATAACTGTTTTTTTCCGCTTCTCGTGTTTTTTTCCATTTCGGCTTTCCTCTTGTAAATTTTCTTCTTGGAATTATAACTTTATTCACAGAATATTTTGGGTCTTTAAAAACAATGTATTTTTTTTTCTTAATTTCAACATTGTTACTAAAATGATATTTTTCCTCAACTTTAGTCTCATAAAATTGCAACTTTTTTTTCTCATTAGAAAACTATTTTTTTTTTCTCTTACTTTGACTTCACTCTGGTAAAATTTCTGCTGTTGATTTTTGAAAATAATTTTCCAAATATTCCAACTTTCCTGTAGATTTTCTTTTAATATTTTAACATTTTCCCCCAACCTAAGTTTCCAAAAATGACAACTTTCGTCATTGTTTTTGACAATAAAACTTTTTTCTTGAATATTTCAACTACTTTCAACAATTCTTTCCTCATACTATGACTTTATTCTTGTGAAATGATGGCTTTATATCCTTGCTAGATGACAACTCTTGTCTTAATATTTTTACTTTGGAGTGATTTTCCCATTTTTGCTGCTGCTGTTGTTTTTTTTAATTAAGTTTCTTTGTTAAATTCTATTTTTAGACTGTGCTGCGGGCAGATAAAATCACAGTCGGTCCGCGAATGGCCCCCAGGCCGCACTTTGGACACCCCTGATGTATGACATCTGAATGCAGATTTCAACAGTAATTTTGCTGCTTGGTTTCTGTCATGGACCCTTGATTGACTTCGGTGTCATCATAGAACTTATGTGAGGCAGTGTTTGTTGATTTGGGCAGGCTTTAAAACAGCCAAAAGTTTGTCAAAGTTGCCTAAAAATTGCTGTTCCCTCAGAAATTGTGGTACGGTCAGAATCTCAACCAGCCTGTGTCTATGACGAACGTGCCGAAACGTGACTACGGCGTATCGTAACACTCCCAACTAATCTTGAAAAAGGTTTTTTTTCTTCTAAAAACGGGTCTTGCTGCACAGTACAGGTCAAATTATGAGTGATGAGCAAAGTGATGGATGGGATGACTTGAGCTAAAATAGACCACAGCAGCAGTTAATCCAACCTGTTCTGCTGCAGTATGTGCTTTTTTCTGTGAAATGACCCTCGCCCTTTTTATTTTCCTGTATACTTTTTTATCCCTCACACCTCACACCTTTTTCTCCACCCAAAATTCTACAGTCTATGAATATGCTAACATGTCATGCTTAGTCTTTCTCACCATATTGCTCTTTCTCTGTGTACACATGATGTACAGTATTCATACCTCCTTAACCCTTCTCACGGTTAGACCTGCACCTGGCTGCAGAGCTTGGGAAGACTTTGCTGGAAAGGAACAAGGAGCTGGAGGACTCCCTGCAGCAGATGTACATCACCAATGAAGAGCAAGTGCAAGAAATTGAGGTAGGAGAGATAGTCAAGGCAGTGCCTTATGTCTGCTGTTTTTTTCCATATTTTTTTTTATATTTAATACAGAGCCTTGGAGATTCTAAATTGTCCACAGGTGTGAATGTGAGTGTAAATGGTTGTGTGTAAATATCTATATCTTCCCTGTGATTCACTGCTGACCAGTCCAGGGTGTGCCAGTCGGCTGGGATAGGCTCCAGCTCACGAAAATGGATGGATAATACCGTAATTCAGTGGTGAAATTTGTGTGGGTAATGCTTCTACCAGGATTTTATTGGCGTAAATGCTTGTGTGGAGGGAGGCGTTTAATAGAGCAGTTTGAGGATTGGGGGTATAGACAAGAGACAAATAGAATATAAACAATCCAGAAAAAAACAAAAAAAGTAGAATGGAACCTCGGTTAGCGTGCGCCCCGGTTAGCGTGTTTTTCAGTTAACATACAAAACATTTACACCATTATTTTGCTTCAGTTTGTGTACATTAGCGTACAATAAGTTGTGTTATTAATACACTGCGTGAGACCAACTACTGTATGTTCTGAATATGTTTTTATCACAAAACGTCCTTGTTAGCAGCCTATTAGCTTGCTGATACATGGAAACAAGAACCAGAACTTAGCTCCGTCGCCCGTCGACTCTGTAGTTGTTGTCAACACTGGTCATGTTTCTCACCTTGTTCACTTGCAACTTTCTTTGACCACATTTTGGGTTATTTTGGGGTTTTTGGGTTATTTCTGTAGCGTGACTAAAAGATAAGCAGAGACTTTAGGTGAGAAACGCTATTGAATTCAAGAAATAACTCAAAGGTGGTGTCGGGGTTGATCTTGCTGCGACATCGTCTTTGTCAAGAATCACGTCTTCAGTGAAGGCAAAAGTAACCTTAAATGTTAAATAATTTATCCATTTCATTCATCATTTATATGCATTTCAAAGTGTTTTTTGGCGATTGAAAAGGAAAACTGAACATTTGAGGTTACTTTTACTTTCAATGAAGATGCGACTGTTCCCAAAGACAGGCAGCGAGAGACCACACGAACACCATTTTTTGTTTTGCTATGAGTTATTTCTAGAATTCCCTACCTTCTTTATCAAAATGCTGGTACTTGCAACTTCCTTTGGCTCCATTTTGGGTTACTGAGGTGAGAAGCACTATTAAATTCAAGAAATAAAAAAATGGTGTCCGTGTGGTGTCTTGGTGCCACATCGTGTCTTTGGGAGCAGTCACGTCAAGTATCACGTCTTCAATGAAGGTAAAAGTAACCTTAAATGATCATTTGTCCCTTTCATTCATTTCTATGTGTTTATATGCATTTTGAATTATTTTTGGTATGTAAAACCATAATTGTAAAACTATGAAAACGTGCTTTGTGTTAACATTTTTGGCTTTCTGGAACGGATTAATTGGATTTCGTATGGAAAAATTGATTTGGTTAGCGTACGTTTCGGTTCTGGAACGGATTAATGACGCATTAATGACGCAGGTTCTACGGTACATTTATTTGTATTTTATTGAGTGATCCTCAAGAAAAACATGATTTAGAAACCTTTGTTGCCAAGCGAGTCACAGCTTGTCGTTGTAGTTGGTCACCAGGGTTGCGCACATCTCAAGAAGGCTTTTTGGTCCGCTCCTCTTTAAGGTTACAGCCGTCCCTCGCTCCATCGCTGTTTGAACATCACTCCCTCACTCTATTGCTGATTTTCGAAAAACAATTCATTGATGATTGCTGCTTCATGGTTGACTACAGCCTGTAATTTCTTCAAAAAAGCTTATTTAAGCAAATGTTATGTATTCCTGAACTAAATTAAGCATTTTCAAGCATAAAAATATCCTAAATGAACTAAAATACAATTACAAGACGTGGCTGAGCTGTGGTCTACGCTGGCCACTGGGTGTCACTAGTAACACGCCCTTGATCTCCAATGACAGGCTTACGATCATAACACAATCATCATCATCATCATCATAATAACACGGGCTACTGCTGTGGCCGCACTCCAGCTAAAATTCAACTCGGAAACCCCGACGTCGCTTCCTGTCCACACGCACGGAAGACATTTATTGAAACATACATGAGCAAGAGTCTTTTTTATGTCTTAAATGCCTTATTTTCTCTGATTGTATGTGCTATGTTGGGTAATATGAGTGCAAAGGTGACTATAGGGCTGTTATTTTATGTCTAGAGGGCTCTAATAATGACAGCTTTGCTATGATCTAACTATGAAAATATTCAGTTTATTAATATTGAACCCTACTTCGCGGAAATTCACTTAGCTTGTCTGGAACCAATTAACGGCCGTAAACTGTGCTCTCCAAATCTTGGTGGTTTCCAGGCTGTCGCTTGGCAACTCGAAGCATCAGCTCCCTCCACAGGTCTTCAATAAAACGAACTTACAAAATCAGCAGAGGAGTTATTTCCCTCGTTGCTTCAGTTGCTCAAAGTCCTTATAGTGTGTCTGTGTGTTTATCGTGCAGTACCTATCGAAGCAGCTCGAAGTCCTTCGGGACATGAACGAGCAGCATGCAAAAGTGTACGAGCAGCTGGACGGGACTGCACGGGAGCTTGAACGCACCAACCAAACACTTGTGATTAACAGCAAGGCCTCGCAGCAAAAGATAGAGCGGTAAAGCCTTCACTCTCTTGCAAATCCTTCATCACTCTCCTTTCTTAAAGGAAAACTGCACATTTGGGGAATTTTGCCCATATGTGAGACAGGAACACACGTCTTTCTCCTTCCTGTGTGTTATAACGGTATAAAAACAGTTAAAAAGAGGCAGCTCATCAATGCACATAATGGGAAACACCTATTCCGCCTAGAACGCCCGCTATCAAAACGCGTCCAACAAGGTTTTATGGTTTTATATAACCATGTAGTAACAGGCACATTCATGATAACATGTAATACTTACAGTATTTTGGTCATTTTTAAGCATTACTGGAGCTTCCTTCCTGGGCGCATTGATTTCACATAGCAACATGGAAACTAACACCCACACCTAGCATTGCCTGAGGCATTGTGAGCGCGGTTCTGACTCGCTGTGAGCGAGTGTGTGGTGAAGCTAGTCGCTAGCTGGCTAGTAGCTAGCCGGTTTGGTGTAAAGTAGTTCTTCGGCGTAACAATGTTAATAACAATAACAACGTCACCGTAGCTTGGTTAATATGCAGGTCACCTTATGTAAGTGGAGCATTGTTGCCGTTTTGTTCAGAACGCTTTATAGGCGAATAGGTGCATCCTGTTATGTGCATTCTTAGCTTCCTCTTATTTGTTTTTATGTCTTTACAACACATAGAAAAGAGACAGAGACATGTGGTCACGTCTCACATAAGGATTGTGGATGATGGGCAAAATTCCCCCCAAAAAAGCTCATTTTCCTGTTTTTTTAAAAATCAGGTTAACAGGGACCGTTGAGACTCTGCAGAATCAGGTGGAGTCCCTCACAGGACAGGTGGATCAGCTTCGCTCCATGGAAAAGCTCAGAGTCAAGAGGGAGAAGAGGGAACGACGCAAGACCATTCACTCCTTCCCTTGTCTGAGGGAACTTTGCACAGCACCCAGGTATGGCTGTCCGACGAGTGAAGGGTAGTGAACTAGTCAACAGAGGACAGGAACACAACCATTTATCCATGAAAGTCATATCTTTTCCGTTTTGACTTAGCGTATGCTTGCTCACCTAAGCGTGCTTATTTTTATTTGTGACGTTTGTAAAAGATACGAGGATGAGTTTGTGGTGGGCAGGGCTGAAAGCTTCTCTGTGGAGGCGAAGCGTCAGCCATTTGAAGAGGAGAACCAGCACCTGAGGGAGGCCGTGTCAGCTCTGCGAGCAGCTATCCGGACGGAGAGGGGCCGTCGAGAGGGTGTGGAGAAGGAGTGCAACCTCCTACTTGCAGATTTCTCGCGTCTGCAAACACGTGTGCAGGTGACTGTTTAACTCCATCGCCAGTGTTATTTATTTTTTTTGTAAATCAATGTTTCAGTTTGATTGTTTTTCCTCCCAGGATGCTGAGAGCTGCCAGGCAAGGGTGCGGGAGTTGGAGGTGGAGCTGCAGGAGCTGCAGCAGCTACGCCGCGCCAGAACTTTCCTCCTTGGAAACGAAGATGATGGTGTCACACTCACCCAGACGGTCCTCAATAACACCCCGGAGACTGACACCTTCCTGGAGGGTGACGTCGGGGAGACGGGAGGAGGCGTGAGGGAGGAGGCGGAGGGCGGAGCCGGCGTGGGCGGGGAAGCGCTCCCTGAGTCAAACCCTGTGAGGAAAAGCTGTAGCGACACCGCGCTCAACGCCATTGTTGCCCGGGATGCATCTGGGCGCAGGAGAGGGAGCTACGCCCTGCACGCCAACAGCGTGAGGAAGCGAGGCATGTCCATCCTCAGGGAAGTGGATGAGCAGTATCACGCTTTGCTGGAGAAGTACGAAGAGCTGTTGGGAAAATGTCGACGCCATGAGGACAGCCTCTGTCACGCTGGTGTCCAGACGTCCCGACCCGTCTCCCGAGACCCTTCCATGAAGGACTGCGCCATGGGCCACACCCCTGCACCGCCACCGACCCCCACCCAGTCGCCCTCAACACCAGAGGCCATTGAGATGATTGGCAAGCAAGTGGAGGCGGTGGATAAGCGTCTGGGACAGAACACTCCAGAGTACAAGGCTCTCTTCAAGGAGATATTCTCTCGGATCCAGAAGACCAAGATGGACATTAAAGCTACCAAAGCTGCTAAATCCAGTAAATCTAGCAAATCGAGCAAATCTAGTAAGCAGTGAAGCGTCTAGGGAACGGCTAGGTACAATACCAGTGCTCTGTGCTTCCCGGCAGTGGAACATTTTTCACAAACCAACCAACTCAAGTGCAGTATAGAAAATGTCAAGTTGACGCTAACACTAGAATACGAGTAGCATGTATTAACAGTGTACAAAAAAATAAAATAAAATCAACATAGTTCAGTACTTGTAGCTAGAATGACAATTAGTATTAGAGTTCAGACCCAGGCCCCGATTGGATCATCAAGTTTCCTGCTTTTTTTTAAATGGGATATTATTTTTAATGCCACACATTTTTGTGAACAATGAAACAAAACAGTAGACAAGATTGAAGCACTGAAAAAAGTAAATAAGTAAACATACTAGCACATTTGCAGCTGGCACAATGGTAGCATTGAGACTGACTCTGAAAGCAAAAAGAAAATTAAATTCCTCTTAATAAAGATGACAAAATTGTGGCGTCTGGTATTAGTTAGCTCATTATCTACTGTCACATTATGAATAGGCTGATGGAACTCTTCTACAGTACATGATGGAACAGTTCTACGGTGACTCAAATGGGGAAAAAAAAAGACAAATACTTATTCCTGTATACACACTTGCACCAAAATAGTAGGGCTTACACAGCATGAAGTTTCCACAGTGTTTTTTGCGTAATTGTGCCAACTAACAAACTGCAGTGCATCATAAAACAGTGCGTCAGTACCACTCATCTCTGCAATGACACCGGAGAGGGAAAATGGCTAATTGGGCCCAATTTGCACATTTTCGCTCCTGATCTAAACTTTAAGACCAGTAGAAAAATTGCAAGAATTGACATTTTGCACTGTTTGGTCTTAAGGGGGTTCTAATTAGAGCTTCAAAATGCAAAAAGAAGAAATTGGAGTGAGACAAAACGTTTGGTTTAAGAGATGTATCGCCAACAAGCATTAAAGTGAAGCAGGCTGTCCGTCAGCTGATTAAAAGTTCAAGGTCACAGCCTTTAAAAGACAAAATCTTGGCAAAAATGAGGATTCAATGTCATTTTCTCTGCAGTCCGATAACCACCAGTCGGCATCTGCAAGAGAACGGTTTTAAGAACAAAAAACATCTTCAAAGGCCTCGTCTTCTTCAATGACACAAAATTACCCTTTTGGAATTTGCACAAGAGCACCAAACATGGGACACTGAAAGGAGGAAGGTTTTATTCTCCGATGAGAAAAAATGTAAATGTAAAATTGACGGTCCTGATGGCTGATGGTTACTGGCATGACAAGGAGATCCCACCTGAGATGTTTTCCACACGGCACAGTGGAGGGGGCGCCATGATCTGGGGTGCTTTTTCCTTCAGGTTCAGGTTGTGCAGGGGCGTCAAATGGCAGAGAGCTATGTGGAGATGTTGCAGGGGGCACCAAGTTTTGAGATGATTAACAAGAACGGTGCAGCTACTCATTACTGCCTCATTTTATTTATAGTTTGGGGTGTTTTGGTTTTTTACTTTGGTCTTAAACTTTTGATCAGCTAATGAACAACATATTTCAATTTAATGCTTGACTACAATAAATTGTTTTTGTCTCCCTCCCATTTCTTCTTTTTGCATTTTGAAGCTCTACTTGGAACCTCCTAAAGATCCAACAGTGCAAAATGTCAATTCTTGCAATTTTTCAACTGGTCTGACAATTTTAATCAGGCGTGTATTTGCACTTTTGTGAGGTACCATATAAACCGCGATTGAATTGAACTCAACCTACTTATCTGTCAAGGGAAAATCTGCTGCCAGCTCCGAAATAGACAAAAGACGAGACAAGCTCTTTGAGAATAATGTGTGGGTGCGATTTAATACAACAATACATGCAAGGAGACAAATCGGTACAACCTGAATAGACGGCTTCTAGACAAAAATGTCTCGACTATTCGTGCTATAATGTAAGTTAACATTAAAAAAAACAGCATTCTGTATACGAGGGGAGGGGTGATCTCCTCCTGTGAGGGTCAGAGACGAAGAGAAGACTAACATGCCAAGACACCCGAGGCTTTTTGAATCAGGTGATAAGCATGTGGAGGAAACAAGAGGCCGCTAGCCTCGAGCATCTAAGTGTGACATTACGCGTGTATCTCAGCAGAAATACACACGTAATGTATGTTAGTGCATCATTCTAACTACCATAAAACATGAACGCCTGCCATTATAAAACAGTAACTGGCAAGAGGTGGAATAAATAAAAGCATGTAGGGTTTGAATGAATGCAATATAACAATTTTTTCTCATTTGTATTGTGCCGTGTCGCCAACAAAGGTGCTACTCATCCTCTCTCATTTACATGACTTATTTTGTTCGTATATCAATAAGCTTTCCGTCTCATGTCTTACGATACCTCGCTCACTTTTGCACAAGTCGTTTTCTAGTGAATGAGAATGAATGAGAATACCACTATTTGAATGGTTAACGTGGCGTTTATTGCACGGGTTGGTAGTGAACCCAAGTGATGTTTGCTCAAGTAATGCTTTTTGTTGACGTGTGTGAAAAGAATGTGATTAATGGTCCCACTAAATGCTTAAAAGATGCTGCCTCGGAGAAACGTTACAATCTTTGCATATGGTTATTTTTCACAATGCCTTGGCTCAGAGTCTACTCCTTGAAACAAGTGTTCGAGTCATGTGCTGTCGTAATGTCTCGTGAGTCGGTACTTTACGACTATCCTTATACTAAAGCGCCTAGCCCCATAAATGGCAAAAACTTTTTCGCAAGTAACATTTTAATGTTGACACCATTTTGCTTTTAACAACGGGATCTCATGTGTATATCATCTTTATCTAGCACTTGCAGCCTTACTAGGTGACCTAACCAACTTGTAACCTGTTTTCACAATGAAATACCCCTATGTGGGCGATTGCCTATGTACTGTATGAAGCTTTGCTACAATGAATGTTACGTTGAAAGCATACCCGTGCCCAGCATAACCTAAATTAGTCTGTAAAATAGTGAAGGACAGGTCTTTTTCTCACTGAAGTCTGATGATAAAATCAGACAAACCTCTCAAAGTGCAGTAGAGCAAGTGGATTCCTGTGATGTATCAACTCAAGTGCATTTTAAGTACATTAGTAGGGACAACTGTTCCTAACTTGTGTTTTTGTTTTATCTTTTGGATTTGGGACATGTTCGTACTTCGGCATTTGTATTTTTGGGAGAAACAGTGTACTTCTGTATTTCTTTACATTATTGTCTTCAACGTTTTTCCAGTGTTGTAGCTTGGTCCTAACACATCATGTTACGTGCTTTACTTTTTATGATCCAATATGTTCTGTATTAGTCCATTATTGTTCACATTAGATCCATGTTCCTATAATTGTCACTCAGTGAAAACCTGTTGGTAATAAAGCCTTACACTGCACTTGTCATTTAGAGGTGGGCGATACTGCAAATTTTGGTGTCAATTCCACTGAAGTTCATTCAGGGCCAGTATTGCTAAAAGAAATGCTGATCCTGGCAATTTTTTTACTTGAAATTTATCATTGAATGTCGGAATTTTGCCTCATTTGTTCAACAAATTAACAAATGCATTTATGTCCACAATACCGTATAAAACATACAAGGGTGAAAAGTGGCATTTCTTGCCATTTTCGGGCCCTGCTATTACAGCATGTGGTGCAACCCCAGGACATTGTTAGTGTTACGAACGGCCAAGGCCGTGATACAGAAATCCAAAATGCAGAGTCAAATACGTGTAACAGAAAGTCTAATACAAAAATGGATAACAAAACGTACAAAAACACCACAAGGAACAAAGTACAACAAAAATACCTGCGGACCTAGTCGCAGGAATAGTAACAAAAAACACTGCTAGCACTGAGAGCTGAGCAGGGAAAAATACAGGCATGTAATGAAAAGAGCTGCTAACAAAAACTAGCAGAAGTACCGCGAAAATACAACTACTGCTGAGAACAGGTAGAACAAGCAGGTAGGTAGGTACTTACAGGTGAGATGAGCGTGGGTCAGAAAGCCAAAAACAATGCACGAGAACAAGCTGTAAGGAGCTTAACAGGGTGTAGCAAAGGGACAATTTGGCACTGGACATGAGTAAACACATAGCTTAATTAGATCTGCTAATCAGTAGCAGGTGTAGACCATCAGCTCATCAAGGTGCTCAGGAGTGTGCTGCAACAGAGAAACAGTAGATGGCAGTAACGCAGCACACAATCCTGACAGTTAGGTGCACTCAATAGCAGAAGCAAGGAGCAGAAGTCCACACAAATGTGTCACAAGATCCAAAAAGGCAGGAATGCAAAGACTGGCTATATGCTGTAGCTAAAGGCTCACCAAAACACAATAATGCAGGCAGGAAACGTCCATGGCAAATGCAACAAATCCACACAACAGCAAACAATGAGGGGACTACAAGTAGCAGAGGGTCCCAACTAATAGCCTGATAAACAATTACCAACAGGTGCTTCTGCCAGCACTTCCCAGAATTTTATGAAACATTTGTAGAGGGCAGTGACGTTCTGCATGCTGGTTTTAAGAGCGGCACCAGAGTTTTCTTCTTGTTTCTTCAGATGCTATGGACCAATCTGCGTCTCTTATTCCAACACTCGCCAGCTTTCTCACCCAATCAGCTGCGCTTCTGTCCATCTTTCGCCAATGTATCCAACATTTGGCGAATGAGAGAGCGCCTACCTGCTTCCGGCTTTGTTAGCATATGTCAACATTTAACCAATCACGTGCGTGTGTACAATTAAATACGCTGCCACGTCAATATTTGACGCTCACAATGTCTAATATTGCACGTCATGTATTCCTAAACTTTTCACAAACGTTGCATCATAATTAGAATTCAAATGTTGCCAGCACAAGCACAAAGTGTATTACTAGTCAATACTTATGAGCCGCACAAGTTCGACGTCGAGTTGAACTGGGGCAAATACTGTATTTATATGTATGTTGCCGCGTCGACTTTGACAGTAAATACAGCTACAGATGCCGAGTGTCGTCATCGTTCGTGATTGGTTAAATGTTGAAATATGATAATAAAGCCGGAAGCAGCGAAGCGCTCTCTCATTGGCCAAATGTTGTATATATTGGCGAAAGATGGACAGAAGCCGAGTTGATTGGGTGAGAAAGTTGGAGATAGTTGGAATAAGGGACAGTGATCCCTTTGGGTCCATATCACCCAAATGTTGAAAATGTTGCCCGAATCAGCGCTCTCGTATGGAAAGAAATTTCCATGCTGAGCAAGGCCCGAGTAGGAGAACCAATGATTGTTGTCAGTTTTTCATGCGGTTCTGCAATATGCATTTGCCTGTCAGTTATTAATTGCTCTGCGTTGAATAAAAATAAATGTCTGACTTGTTTACAGTCATTCTGACGTTTTATTATTCAGCTAACATTACGATATGCTATATCGTTTGCTCACATGGGTTTGAGTTATGTACAGAAAAGTAGGGTACAATTGTTATTGTATATAAATTAGTCTACATCAATCAGGTCAATTAGGATGGACCCAAATATAAACACCTTCACTTGTAACTATCACTATAAATTCTTTTGGAACAACGTTCCTCAATGACCGCGTGGCCTAATGGATAAGGCGTCTGACTTCGGATCAGAAGATTGAGGGTTCGAGTCCCTTCGTGGTCGAACTTTTAAGTCAGCGACACACTCAAGTGTATTTTGCCGTAATTCGGAGGTCTGTTTTAATATAAATATTTACAAAGCTTTTAGTTTATATCGCATTTCCTAAAATATTAAATCTGATGGCCCACCCAACCTGTGCGAAGCAGAGTGGCGCAGCGGAAGCGTGCTGGGCCCATAACCCAGAGGTCGATGGATCGAAACCATCCTCTGCTATTTTGTTGCATTACTGTTTGGGATCTGTACATTTTAAAATATTTTATTGTTCAAAATTTGTATACAGACTTCCGCCCCCCGCAGGATAAATTAGTTCTGGTACAATATAAAATGGCTAATTAAGATATTCAAATATATCCCAACTGGCTGTATCAAGGAGAAACAACTTGCTTATTTTCAATTTTATGGTCAGATCATCTTTTAAATATTTCTGAATATACCAACATGAGCACTTACTTTTAGCAAATTAAAATTTGCCCCTAGAATTGCATTTTAGTTTATAGTTTTCGAATGTTTGTCTACAATTTAATATAGCTGGTATTGAGGAGAATTTAGTTATAAAAACAAATATGGTTGCAATGACAAGTAATTCATTAAAAATTGTAAGAGTATGCACTGTTTTTGGTACTATTGCGAGCCATTCCATTGGGTAGGGAGAAAGATTGATAACATGGATAGTTTTCAAAACATTTTTATTACAAAGAACTTCATTAGTACAAATAAATACATTAATACATCAATGGAACTACAGTTGCCTGCTCTGCTTGGTAGCTGAATGAATCTTCTTCTGTTTGATTCGTTCCTTGTTTCTTTTATCAAGCCTGCAAAAAATGGTTCCCATCTAAGATATTTACTGACAAAAGCATGACAATTTGCATATTTCACCAAAGTGTGTGTGATACTCTTCACAGTTGGTCTCTGTATGAGGAAATACTGTATGTTGAGCTCTCTTACCTGGATGCCCTGAGGGCGATATCTTCTGGTGTGGCTTCATGTGGCTTTTCGCTAGCCTCGGCAATAATGGCAGAGATCTTCTGCAAACAATCACTGAAGTTTCTCTGCTGGCTCCTGCTCACCTCTGAGGTTACCAGCAACTCGCCAGCCTTGTTGATACGGTTTCTGTTCTGCACCACAAAGCAAAGGTATTGCACATTTTTAGCATAATTTGCACGTGGATATTGAAAGCATTATTGCAAACTAACCTTTTCCAGGATTTTCTGTCGAACGTCTTGAGGGATCCAGTCTGCTGCTAATACACTGAATCTGATCTCTGCTTTTGTGTTGACTGTGGGTTTAATAAACAGGCAATGTCAATTTTACAATAATAATCAATTATTGTCATTATTTATCTTTCAAAACGAAACTTTTAAGTACCTTTATTGACATGCTGACCACCGGCGCCACTACTTCTGCAGTAAGACACAGTCAGACGGTCTGAAGAAAACAAAGAGAAACCGAAAAGAGGAACGAATTACTTTGTTTTTATCTTAGTTGATACATTTTTGACTACTTACCCAGTGGAATGTGCACTTGGGTATCCTAAAAAGTTCAAAAGAAAGAACCAAATCAAGTTTGAGTCATTTGTATTATCATATCTTTATAGAACACTACATTCAGACCATTGTTTAAATTAGCCGTATGACATTGGTAGTACGTAGTAAACCGCAATTTATAATAACTAACCAGCAGCTCATTGTCGGTGCTCCGGGTTCCATAGCCTGCGTTCGGTTGTAGAGTGTCGTTTAATAGATTTATTCGACCATTCCCATGTTTTAAAGGCTGCGGAATAATTACATTTGCACAAACATTACCACACAGAACATAACAGCGTCTCGCCATGTAGGCCGCCATGATGTTATGACGTCACGGAGGTTTGCCGAACCGCTTGTAGGCGAGCTTAATGCTATCGTGTGATTCGCCCGATGATGCGAGTCGAGCACTTCAATTGAGAATTATTAAATGATTAGCATAATATTCAAATAATACTTTAGCATAAAGTATTAACTTGCCGGAGACATTTAAAATTAAGGTTCCACCGAGATTTGAACTCGGATCGCTGGATTCAGAGTCCAGAGTGCTAACCATTACACCATGGAACCCTCATTAGTGCGCCACAAAATTATGTTCAACATATAATAATGATATATTACGTACGCTACACAAAAAGCGATTTTAAATGGAATTCATCTGAAAAATTGAAGTTTTGATGGAACAGTTCCAGCACAGTTGCGTTCATTTTAAAGAGTTTCAAAATAATTATTCGCCGGGCGGGGAAGCCATGGTCATTGGGCGTTACCAAAAAGGAAAACCTCAAATGCGGAACTCTTTTACTACTCTTTGTTGCAGAGGGTCGTCATAACCAGCGGGATGGATATGGATTGTGGACAAAACAAGTCAGTTTTTTTGTTCCTAATACTAGTTATGGTTAATTCCTTGAAGTAAATTAATGCGCCATTTGCAAATCGCCCGAAATAACTATCTTGTTTGTCGATTAGCAACATCTTCTTGGAATAGACTTATTTTTAGTATTAGCAGATCGCCAGTCTAAGAAGCTAGTCACGTAACATCAGTAAGTCCTTTAACACATTTTAACCACCTTAATATCATTACTATTTTATGTCAGCTATACAGGCAGTTGGTCAGTATTAATTGGTCGCATACTGCCACCTCCATCTAAACGTTATAGCTGTAACGTTTTGGTTAACATGACCTGATCACAATGTTATGTGTTATCTTGTAAATGGCGTGCACAGACAGATCCAGTTGCAACAGAGGAATTGTACAATGTAGCAACATTGTTTCTTCCCCCCAGGAAGTTGAGCCATGAATGGACTGAAGCGCCAGCTGAAGAGATTTGGTAGCAGTGAGTCACCACCTGTCAGAATTTCATCTTTTTAATCCCAAAATGCCTGGAATGGTGGTTTTTGGTCGTCGCTGGGGAATCGCCAGTGATGACCTTGTTTTCCCTGGCTCATTTGAACTGTTCGTCCGTGTAGTTTGGTATGTATGATTCGAAATTATTTTTTTTTCACTTTTGTAACCTCATTGTTGCAATTGAGCCGTTTTAATACTGCTATTCTAACCATTCACCTTTTCCACATTTTTTTTTAACGTTACAGCCTTATTCCACATTGAATTCAACTTATTTATTTCCCTCAAACTCTACACACAAATACCTCATAATGACAATGTGAAAAGAATTTTTGCATGTTTATTCAAATAAAATATGTACCTGTTCACAGCTTTTGCGCACTACAATTGATGCACCTTTGGCAGGAATTACAATCTCAAGTATTAGTATTTATTTAATAGGATGCCACAAGCTTGGCACGCCTATCTTTGGGTAGTTTCGCCCATTCCTCTTTGCAGCACCTCTCAAGCCCCTTTTGTGTCTTGCAGTAGCACTATCCTCTGACAGTCAACTTTGTTACAATCTGGCTTCAAAACATTGGAGGAACACCTGTATCCTCTTGGACGGCTAACTGGGAGAACCCAACGGCTTGTGGAGCAGCAAAGCTGTGCACCACCGCTAGTCGCTTTAGAGGGAGATTGAGACAACTGTCGCGGTAGAGTGATGACTAGGCTAAAGGCTAGACAGTCACTGATTCCATCTGTTCTCCTATTAACCATCTTGCAGTATCATTTATTAGTGATGAGTACCTACAGTGGTGTGAAAAAGTGTTTGCCCCTTTCTTGATTTATTTTTTTTGCATGTTTGTCACACTTAAATGTTTCAGATTATCAAACAAATGTAATATTAGTCAATGACAACACAACTGAACACAAAATGCATTTTTTTTAAATAAAACTTTCAATTATTAAGGGGGAAAAAATCCAAACCTACATGGCCCTTTGTAAAAAAGTGATTGCTCTCCAAATCGAATAATTGGTTGGGCCACCCTTAGCAGCAACAACTGCAATCAAGCATTTGCGATAACTTGCAATGAGTCTTTTACAGCGCTGTGGAGGAATTTTGGCCCACTCATCTTTGCAGAATTGTTGTAATTCAGCCACATTGGAGGGTTTTCCAACATGAAGCGCCTTTTTAAGGTCATGCCACAGAATCTCAATAGGATTCAGGTCAGAACTTTGACTAGGCCACTCCAAAGTCTTCATTTTGTTTTTCTTCAGCCATTCGGAGGTGGACTTGCTGGTGTGTTTTGGATCATTGTCCTGCTCCAGAACCCAAGTTGGTTTCAGCTTGAGGTCATAAACAGATGGCCGGACATTCTCGGAAGAAAGCAGAATTCATGGTTCCATTTATCACAGCAAGTCTTCCAGGTCCTGAAGCAGCAAAACAGCCACAGACCATCACACTACCACCACCATATTTTACTGTTGGTTTGATGTTCTTTTTCTGAAATGCGGCGCTACACCCACCTTTCAGCTCAAGTTCAACTTTTGTCTCGTCAGACCTCAGAGTATTTTCCCAAAGGTCTTGGGGATCATCAAGATGTTTTCTGACAAAATTGAGACAAGCCTTAATGGTCTTTTTCTTCAGCAATGGTTTTCATCTTCGAACTCTGCCACAAAGGCCGTTTTTGCCTAGAGTCTTTCTTATGGTGGAGTCATGAACACTGACCTTAACTGAGGCAAGAGGCCTGCAGTTCTTTGGATGTTGTTGTGGGGTCTTTTGTGACCTCTTGGATGAGTCATTGCTGTGTTCTTGTGGACATTTTGGTTGGCCGGCCACTCCTGGAAAGGTTCACCACTTTTCCACGTTTTCGCCATTTGTGGATAATGGCGCTCACTGTGAGGGAGGGGTCATTTATTCACACTCCTGTAAGTGTGTGAAGCATAATATTTCAGCAGTTTTATGGGTGCTTCCTCTAGTCTTGGGACATAATCCCCACAAACATTGGGGGTTTGCTATATTGTGTTTTGAATTTTGAGTGGGGAAAAAGTAATTTAAACCATTGTGGAGTAAGGCTGTAACAAATGTAAAATATGTAAAAACACGGAATACTTTCCAGATGCACTTTATATTTTTGCTGATGTTTTCATTTAGGTGGATTGGCACCTTGATCCTGTACACCTACCACAAGGGTAATTTTGATTGCAACGGGAAAGGTGTTCTTCACATCTACCTGGTTGGGCTGTTGGTGGTGCTGGCACTCATCATCATGTCGCTGTGTGTCATTGTTTATGTCAGCGCTCAAGGTAAATATCGTATGCTGTCATTTTGAAAGAGGTCACCAAAATAATTGCTGTAGAAGTGATAATACTCTAGGTTAACCATTGTTCAACAATAAAAAACACCTAAAACTGCTGTGTCCAAAGGTTAGATAGCGCAGTACTTCAAATGATATATGACAACCTGTCATGTTCTGTCTTCTTGTTCTTTAGGATTATTATTACTAAACATATATGAGGCAATTTGTGGCCGTTAAATTTGCTCAACCTGCATCATTGTGTCTGAAGGTACCATTACAAACCCTGGGGCACGGCGCTCCATGCCTGCACTGATGTACCTGCGAGCTCTCCTGTACATCCCCGAGCTTGTGTGGGCCTGTCTGGGAGCTGTCTGGGTGTCCGATGACGGCAAAGGTTGTGACCCGGCGACCGTGGGTGCTGTCATCGCAGCAGTGGTTGCCAGGTAGGAGTGTTTGCCATGCAGTTCATAGTTTCTGCAGTTGTTTACCGCTTGTACTTCATGTCACAACAGTTGGATCATACTCCTCTTCACGGCTCTGGGTGTCGTATTTGTCTTTGACCCACTGGGCAACCCCCGTCCCCTGCCTGCTGCCATGGAGCCACTGGGAGTACGACACTTGGAGAGCAGCGGGGGAACTCAGTTCCTCTCCACAGCACGCTCAATCGCCGTCAAGGTGTGGGAGAGCAGGATTCGACTGTTGTGCTGTTGCCTGCCGCAGGACGAAAGCCACAGAGCAGCCTTCTCCAGCATTTCACAGCTTGTCAGTGGATTCTTCTCAGTAAGGGTCACCTTCTCTTTTTTTACACCACTCACTCAGCGAGCAGGTTTAAAGAGGAAATTATGGGATGATGGGAAATTATTCATTTTCATATAATTGTTTTTGAAAATTATTTACTGTAGTTGCTGGCAGCAAATGGCAGCATGTCAGGCACTGTTGCGATTATTTTGGCGCACTACTGCTCACATCAAAGCACAAGACGCTTATTTTGTCAGCCTAGCCCCCCTGTTTTGACACAGATTTCCACATTGTGTGTCAGAATCAATCTTTTTGTTCAACCCCACGGCCAAGAAAGGCACAGGAAATGAGGCTTTTAGCATCGCCCCGCTGTTTTCCTGCTTTTCATGCAAAGATCAGCACTCGCAAACATCATGCATGTTTTTTGATGACCCGTGTGTGTGTGTTATAAAGCGTACGAATGTGCATCTATCGCTGGCACGAAATAAAACCAACACCTGTAAGTCGATAAGTTCATGTTCTGTTGATGACTTAAGGTTTAAACACATACAACCAAAAAGATCACTTTTACCCATTTATACTGTATACCCACATTGAAGCCAGAGTTTTCGAAAAGCTCACTTTTCGAGGACAGAAGTTCCTATTTTCTTTTAGATTTTGAGTCCTGATTTCCATAAATAATCCCACGGTCATCAGCGGTAACGTATCATGCAAAGCAGTTAATCAGTCTGCCTATCAGAATCTTCCTCTTTTGCCAGCATTGTGCCCCCTTTTTTTCTGCAGGTTTTTGCACATTTTGGCTCAAAATCAATCCACATTTTAAAAGAAAAGCCCATCCAGACCATCTGCAGCACATCTTGCAAAGCCAACCTTTAATATAACATGAAATTATATCATATAAATTGTCCATCCATTTTCTGTACTGCTTGTCCTCATAATATAAGTTATGATTTCAATGAAATAAGCTGATCACAAACAGCTGTAAAGCAGAAGACTTTCAGATCAAATTAATAAAATAAAATGAAACGTGACTACTGTGATAGTGTGACCCGCTTATGTCGACACCCCTCAATTGTCTGACTTAAGTCGACACAGGTGGTTGCGACATAACCGAAACTGACCATTGCTTGCACATTTGCTCGTGACTTTGTCCAGAGATACAAGGTGTCCCAAAAAAATCAGCAGAATATCAGCAGCATAATATTGTTATTTTATTCCCACAATATAACTTTTTCCCCAAGCAAATTTTCCAAAAACTACAACTTTATTTTGTTTTGTTTGTTTCTCATAATATTATGACGTAAAAATATTTAAAAAAATAAATTTTTTCAATATTTCACCTCTGTGCTACTAAAAGGGCACCATTTTTTTCTCTGTTATGAGTTTATTCTCTTAAAATTGCCACATTTTTTCTTGTTAGAATATGACTTTTTCTCTTAATGTTGTGACAATGACAGCATTTTTTCCATTTCTGCTGCTTTTTAAACATTTCCAACTATTTCAACTTTCTTCATGTAAATTTTCTATACACCATAATATTATGACTTTATTTTTGTAGCATTATAACTTCTCCCCCAACCCAATTTTCCAAAAATGTGAAACTTTTTATTTGTTTTGTTTCTCATAATATCACAGCTTTCCTTAATATTTCAACTTCATTTCTCTCATAATACAGCATTATTCTCATAAAATTACGACTTATTCTCATCAGACACAAATTTTTTTCTCTTAATATTTTGACATTGTTCCTGTAAAATTACTGATGATTTTTCAGTTTTTGCTGCTGTTGGTATTTTTAAACATTTTTTCTTGTTGAATTACCGTAAAGCACTGTGTATAAACCGCACTTTTTTTCCACCTCCTAAGAAGCAAAAAATCGGGGTGCGGTTTATACACGATGACAGGTCTGTGACCAGACTCGGACTGAAAAATAATATCAGACAACGCTTCTACAACGCTTCAGCGGAAGATCACTTGTACTACAAGCCCGGTCACACCGCCTGAACTTTGCTGTAGCGTTCCTGGAGCAGTGAAAAAAATCACTGCTCGTTCACCAGCGTTTAACAGAAGTTGGACCCCGTTAAGGCAACGCCGCCCTCCTGCCGCTCCGAAAGTTTTGAGCTGCACAAAATATTACGAGCGGCCAATTTTCCGCCACGGCAAAGTTCATCACCGCTCCAACAACGCCCAGTCAAAGTTTGGCGCCGCTAGACGCAAGTTCGTGGACGCTTGGGTCCGCTAGGCCAGAATTTGACTATAAATACAGTCAGAAATTGACCAGAAGGGCATTTGGGAAGCCGTCTGTGGGTCAGACAGTTGCTTTGACTTTAGCGCTCTCTGCTGTACAGTTGCTGAAAATGCTTGTGTATGCTTGAATAAACGTTGGAGTTTATTCAAATTCACACTGAAGCAATGCAGCATTATGTAATTCCATTGCAGATGAATTGATGGACGGCAGATTTCTCCTTTCTTCTTCTTTTTGAAATTGTTTAGTACCTTTTACGCATGTTGATTTGAGATGAAAGAGTTGGCAAGCATTTATGAACTAAAAAAATGTTTTTCCCCGCCGTGAGCCTGAAAATGGGGGTGCGGTTTATACACGGTGCTTTACGGTATATTTATAGAATGTGCCACAGGGCCACTAAAAAAGAGCCGTGCCACACTTTGAACACCACTGTTGGAGCTGTATGTTGTACTGTATAATCATTTGTCCCTAAAAAAAAAAAAAAAATGTTCATATAAATCATAAAGGGTAAAAAAAATGATGTGCCATTCATTCTCTATGATGACTGTATATAAGCTTGTGACCATAGCTGTATGTGTGTGTTGCTGCAGGACACAGACTTGGTTCCCAGTGACATTGCTGCCGGTTTGGCTTTACTGCATCAGGAACAGGACAAGTTGGAGCGAAGCAGAGACCCCGATGTCATTGTCGATCACAGTCCGTCCTCTCCCATTGTATGTACTGGAGTCTCTCAACAGACAAGTCGCAATGATGTTAAGTTGGTACTTTTTCAACATGAATTCTAATTTGTAGGGAGAAGATTTGGAGGCAGAGTTGGACAAAGCAGCCCACTGTATGCAGTTTGCCGCCGCAGCCTATGGCTGGCCTTTGTACGTTTACTCCAACCTTCTTACTGGGCCCTGCAAACTCAGCGGAGACTGGTATGATGTGGTATTCTCTTCAATTCAATCCGCGGGATTAGCCTGCTAGCGCTGATTTGGTACTAAAGTAACACTTGTGTGCCAGCTGTAAGAGTCGCACAGCTGAGTATGACATTGTTGGGGGAGACCACCTTGGGTGTCACTTTTCCTCCATCCTGCAAAGCACCGGATTGCAGTACAGGGACTTCATTTATGTCAGCTTCCACAATCAGGTAAGAGTTCACAGGTTTTGTTATCATTACCATGACAACAACTTCAGGACGTTCTCCTGTCCTCTTGATGCCATTTGAACAACCTACCATGCATTTGTTGCAGATATATGAGATACCCTTCTTTGTGGCTTTGGATCATAAGCGGGAGGCGATTTTAGTGGCTGTCAGAGGAACACTGTCACTGAAGGTGAGTGGAGGGAAAGGTGTGGAATAAGATACAACATATGAATTGATTTGGGGTGTCACGAGACACTCTGTTCACGAGACAGGACACGAGATTGGGTCCGTGAGAACATTTTAACATTACTTTTAAGAAAAGTACAATGAAAAAAAAAAATATGATAATATATTGCGTTGTATTAATTTAATTTATACTACTTAACACTCTTCCGTGCTGTGTGTGTATGCTACTGGCGCCGCCTCCACCCACCGAGACAAAGAGCCTGTATGACTGACAAAAGGGCTCACTCCGTTCATGCGGTTGTTCTGTGGAACAAAGGCGCCAAGGTACTGAAACCAATGCACAGAGTGAATCCTCTTCCTGTCTATTAGGAGGCGAGAGATGAGGAAAAGAGACACACATGCACATGGCAATATACTGTATTGAGGCCAGCAAAAATATCCAGTTCACTTTCATTTATTGTGTGATTAATTAATTCATGAATTATTGTCTCATGCTTAGTGCCCCCGAGACATTTTTTTTTGTGAAAGAGAAATCTTGTCACGTTGTAATGTTATGAGATCTTGTGATATGCCTTCAATTGATTAAGAATTATATTTTTGAAGCGATGACATGCACTATTAGGCTCAAACCAGCAGAGGCACTGTTTTTTTTAAATTGAATTAATTACCGTAATTTCCGGTATATAAGCCGCTACTTTTTTCTCGTGCTTTGAACCCTGCGGCTCACACAGTTATGCGGCTAATTTGTGGTCGCGCTCTGGTCTCTTGTGTGCTTCGTAACAGCCATTTTGCGCTTTGTGCGCACGCCCTAATCATTATTGTTGTGTGATACCGCTGATTTCTTTTCCGATTTCATACTGAGTAAAATTCATGCTGGTATTGGCGATACCGATCCGATTGCATAGCTCATAAAATAAAGAATGTAAGACGTCAGAGTAATTTATTCATTAGTTTTAAACAACTGCATCCTTTTGACAAAACCTCAATGATTTAGTTACTTTTAACTACTGTATGTTCCTGTTAATGATATACATTACTTCAAATGACTTAAGTATCAAAGTATCGATATTTTGATTTGAGAATCGATTTTAGAGCCTGAAGATCTGGTATCGGAGGAATTTATTTTTCAGTATTGATCCGCACATAAAAACTTACCATGGAGAACATGTGGAGGCGTGCATGTGATGAGCGTCTTTCAGGTTTCAGGTTGTTGTGAGGTCCACTGTCGCCGGCAGGTTTCAGGGGAGCTGGACTGCTGTGTGCTGGGGAGGACAGCAGCACGGGCTCGGGGGCAGATTTGCCTCCGGGCGGGGTTGCTGCTGGTAGCAACAACAAAAGAAGAAGCAGAGAGACTGGCGGGGTGTGAGGGTGTGGTTCCGACACTGAAGGAGACGACTTTAGCGGTTTTAGTTCCCAGGAGGAGGATGAAGACAGCGATGAATGACTTTTCTAGTAGGCTACTATTTAACCAGCTGTTAAACAGTTTGCCACTGTTTGGAAAAGCTTACATACTGATGCGCTCTATAGTCCGGAAATTACGATAAACTACTTAGCAACTTGAAGAACATCATGTCAGCTATGATCCAACTCCAGGTAGCATTAGTCTGTTCAATATGACACTTCAAAACATTCGGTGACAGATTCATATTGTTTATTAGTATAATATAATATAATATTAAAATTCATAACAGTTAATTCATTTCTCATTAATTTTCCCTATCACAAAATTTTGACAATGGTGGCGAATTTTTTAAATGTTTATTTGATGTGGGCTCAGAAGAGAAGACCACCAAATTTGAGACATAGCCTTTAAACAGAAATAAATTCAAATTTCCTAAATAGATATTCAGACATCTTGTCCTGAAAAGAAAAATATTTATTAATTTTATTATTTATTATGTTATTTTATTATTTTTCTTTGCGATATTTTGAGATTATACTCTGTCCGGTTCACCTGTAGCGTTAAGTGTCGGCCCACCTTTTGTGCAGATGACCTTAAATAAAAATATACGGTCTATAAATAGCGATCACAGAGACCAAAATGTTGATCATGCAAAATAGAAGTGAGCACACACAGAATGAGTGACGCTTATTATACAAGCACATGTGTCTCAGTAAGTTATGGTGTTGACAGCCCTATTAGAATCAGTTTATGCCCATTTCACTGTTTGCCCTGCAGGATGTCCTGACAGACCTTTCAGCTGAATGTGAGAACCTACCCATAGACGGCGTGACTGGAGCCTGCTATGCTCACAAGGTACATTAAATTTATGATAACAAAATTAAAGCATGTGTTAAAGCATGTGTCTTTCTGGGTGTCGCAGGGCATCAGCCAGGCTGCATCTTACATCTACAGAAAGCTGGTCAACGATGGAATCCTGAACCAAGCTTTCTCCATCGCACCAGTAAGTAAACGTGACCTGCTGGTTCAGAACTTTCAGCTACTGCAAGAAATGATTGACTTTTCTTGTGATGAGATTCGTTAAGCGTGTGTTTGTATTGTGTTGTAGGAGTATAGGCTGGTAATCACTGGCCACAGTCTGGGTGCAGGTGCAGCAGCAGTGCTGGCCATCCAATTGCGCAACTCCTTCCCCACCCTGAAGTGCTACGCCTTTTCTCCACCAGGGGGACTCTTGAGGTGACACAGTCTGGCCCACTGGCATTGAATTATTAAGGGGTCACTGATGGTTTAGGACAGGGGTGAGGTCAGGCTGACTACTGAAACATTGACGAATTCGGGGGGCCATTTTGTGTTTTTAACTTGTCTTAAACCGGCTAAAGCCAACCCTAGTTTTGTGTAATAGGTGATAAAATGTATTATTATTAGTGTTATTAGTATACTTGTACAGTAAATTATTTTTTTTTCATGTTACATTGCGCGTTTTTCCTCGTTCTTTTCAACTTTTGCAGTTATTTTTTTTTATTTTGTACTTTTAATATAATTTTTGAATTTAACTATGCCCTCACTTTGTACACGCCTGCTCTAGGTGCATTCGTGGCATTGGTGTGTAGTACAGTAAACACTCAGAATTCAAATACAAATTATTTTTTTCGGAGATGTTTTTTTTTCCCTACATTTCTAATTAATTGAACATTTCACCACCATTAAAACTGTAAATACAGTCGAGCCCCGTTATTCTTTCCAAGAGGCGAATAATCTCACGCAACGCACTTTCTAAAAATACATTTAAACAATAAAACTTAAAAAAAATAACAGTAATTTTACAAAAATGATGAAATATTAACCCCTTAGTTTTTTCAAGAAAATATTCACAAAAATGATGAAATATTAACCCCTTAGTTTTTTCAAGAAAATATTCAGTTTTGAGATTCCTATTTCAAAAGGTTGGAGCTTGAAAATGGTTCGAGATAAAGACATACTGTAAATGAGAAAAATCATCAGTATGACCCAAAGTTTGTGATGGGAGTAAATTCACTAATTAAATTTGCATATTATGATGTCATCAGGCTCAGAAATTGTCAGATCCCTGTCTCCACGATACCCAACAGGCTCAACAAAATGTCTGATCCACTTGTGATACTCTTGAATCTTGAACACCACTGCTGCCTCCTCCGCTGTTTGTAGTGTATTTTCTAGCGCGACTGCCGCTTTTATACATTCCCGCTGCCCCACCTCACCATTAGCGGTGATTTGACCACCACGCACCGTACGTCTCACCTAGTTCTCCTGATGTATTTTAGGAGAAACGGTTTTAGACAAAATGAGGCTGAGATGAGAATGTCAAATTTGTCTTCTGAGCTGTAGAACTTTGAGCTTTGAGCAGTAAAATTGTCCTCTGGGACATCAAGGGGATCCCCTCCTTGCCACCTCGAACACGGTGAAGCTAAGCATCGACTCCAAAATGTGTTGTTTGTGGACTCTCATGGCGAACGGACTCGCTGTCGCCAGCACACGGGCGTTCGAACTCATTAAACTCCTAAACTTTGCATACAAAAAAGCCCACAAATGTTGCTCAGATTGAAGTTACCGCCATTTCCCGGTGTAAAATAGTATGTAACTACATAGTAGTAGTAGTAGTAGTATAATAACTACATGAGGCATCATATTTGTCTTTATGGCTTGTTAAATTCAGCATTGTTGCTTGTCACAATTGTACGACTTCGCCGCTTAAAGGGTTAAGAGTAAAGTTGACACTATTAAGAGGAAAAAATAGCACAGAGTTGAAAAATTCAAGGAAAACAATTCATAACATGAGAAACAAACACAACAAAGAAAAAGATTGCAATTTTTGGACGATTAAGTTTGACAAAAGTTATAATATTGCGATAATAAAATCAAAATATTATGAGAATAAAGTCATAATATTACGAGAAATAAACGTGCAAGAATTCAAACGATGCCCAACCCTACTGATACACAAAGCTGAGAAGCAGGCTGTATTTTCTTTAACTCTAAAAACCATCTCTGCATATCTATATGGGTTGGTTTGGAAAATGTTAAAGTGGCCCCCTCATCCTTTGATTTTTCAGTATGCGGCCCTAGGTGGAAAAGTTTTGGACACCGTTGCGCTAAATCCTATAATCTGCCTCACAGTTATTAAATGCGACGGTTTACACATTAAGAAACAATCACAGGCATACAGTATTTTACTTACAAAACAGTTACATAACATCACATTTTGTCAAAGCATCTTCCTGCTGCCATCAAACCGCGCACTCAATGTAATTATTGACAATTTAAAGCAGGGAAAAGACATCCGCAAATATGTGGAGGAGTGAATGGCGAACCGCAAATAGTTGGGAGTCTACTGTACTGAGCAGATCATGTTTAGCAAAGTCATTGTCAAGCAAGAGCAACATATACTGTAGCTGTTCTTATTTATAAAACATAAAAACATCAACATGTGTATGTATACAATTAGAGTGTCTGCTGAGAGAGACTATTAAAAGTTTTCCTGTCTTATATTCATTGTATGTGCAGCAAGGCCTTAACTGACTACTCCAAGGATTTTGTGGTCTCCGTCGTTCTAGGAAAGGACCTGGTTCCACGGTAGGTGTTTGTATTTTTTAACTGTATTTTTCAATGTACTTTGTCATTATCTGGATGAAATATGAGTTAAAATCACTCCTGTGTAATTCTGTCACGTGCATATATACTTATTTCCACATTATTGTCCACTCTTTTCACCATGTCTTTATTCCATATACAGATTGAGTCTTCCCAATATGGAGGATCTGAAACGAAAAATACTCAAGATAGTCTCAAACTGCAATAAACCCAAAGTAAGTGAGTCTTGTTACCCGTGCTTGTTCCACAATGCCCGCCAAACTCACTTGTTGTGCCATTATTTCCACGTACTGCCCTGTACATGTTGCAGTACCGCATCCTGCTGAAGGGATGCTGGTATGAACTGTTTGGTGGAGACCCAGACGACTTCCCTTCCGAGATGGAGAACAAAAGGGAGCAGGAGCTCAGTCAGCCACTTCTTGGCGAGGAATCACTTTTGATCCGCCATTCGTCGTCCTATCAGAGCTTGGCGTCGGACGACTCACCTGTCCACACTGCGACGCACTTACCTCTCTTCCTGCCCGGCCGTGTTCTGCATATCATCGAAGACGGGCCGACACGCAGGTTTGTCGCAAATATATCAATGCTATAGCTGTTGATTTATTTACTCCAATTGACATATACGGTACCCTGCCTGTCAAAAGTTTGGACACACTTCCTCATGCTGTTGGATGAGAAACTGTGTCCAAACTTTTGACTGGTGCTGTACATTGTACAGTGGAAGCTCCGAATTATAAGGAAATACAAATTATGGGAAAAATTTGCCTCGAATGTGCAAACATGTAGAGGAGTACAAGAGCTCTGTGAACATCCTAAGGTAGGGGTGTCCAAAATGCAGCACCAGGGGCCATTTTTGGCCAGCAGCTTGATATTTGTCTGCTCTGCATATTCTGAAAACCCAAATTATTGCATTATACCATTACAAATTACACAAATTTGCTGTGCCACCAATACCCCAAAGCTGAGACATGAAAATGGCATGTTTCCTTCCTTACTATTAATTTTAAGATAACAAAAGGGACCATAAATTGACATTAATAAATACACCCCTGTGCAGCACGTCCAAATCTTTCTTGTGAATTAAAGGCGAGTACATAGATTATTATTTCTAACTTTTAATATGCACGGTTAAGTAACCTTTACACTTTTTTGGCATTTAAGAATGTTAAAAAGTGTGACGCATTAACTTGACTCGTATACGATACGCCTACGCTAGTTAAACAGTAGTCTACCAGAAAAGTCATTAATCTTTGTACTCCTCCTCCTGGGAACTAAGACTACTGAAGTCGTTTTCTTCAGCGTCAAAATTGAACACCTTCATAATTCGTTCGTCACACCCTTTGTCAGTCTCTCTCTCTTGAGTTGTCGCTCTCGGTGTCACTTTCGTCTGGAGGCACATTAACCCTTTAGCTTTAGCTATCCTCTTCATTATAAAGACAGAACCCTGCGATCCTACCTCTACTCAATGTTCCCAGCGTCACTCGTTAGCGCCGATGATGAGACGTGAGAGAGGCTTGTTTTAATCCGAGTTCAACAGCCACTGCGGTCCAAGCAGAAGCTGTTGCAAATTTACACTTGATCAAACTTACTTAAGATTTGTCAGATCAAATCACGATAACTGCGTAAGACTTTAAAACGTGATATTAGCGTCCACTTCTACATCTGTACCATTTTGGCTTGCATCTTGGGACTGCAAGATGGAACTTACTTACTTACTTACTTACCTACTGCCCAGCTTTGGGCATAGGCCATGAACAAAGGCTCTCTAGTTATCGTGGTCCTGGGCCAACTTCTCCACCTGTCTCCATGTAAGGCCAGACCTCTTCACATCAGCATCCAGGTCACATTGTTGTGTTTAGGATGAGGAACATTGTTTCAAATATGAATGAATAGGAGATTGGCCAGCGACCGCAGTCACATAAACATGACCACAAATATGTCATGAAATATCTTCTTCTCTTCTAGATCCTGTATATCCCAGGTTCGTTACCGTGCTGAGTGGTCCAATGAAATGGCATTCCGCAGTATTTTAATCAGTCCGAGGATGCTTGCGGATCACATGCCTGACATTGTGCTGCGAGCTCTCAACAGTCTGACCGGCGACAAGCCCTACTCCCTTGGCCAGCACAACGTTGTCTGAATGTACCACACAAACAGGCCTGTCTCTGCTTCCAGACTTGACTCAAACATTTAACCCCATTCAGTTTGTAAAGATGTGTGTGTGTGTGTGTTTTTTTTTTTAAACATGCTCATGCTCTCTGTGCCCCATCATGCCCATTTTTTACCAGCAAACTTTGGAAACTCCACTGTAGTTGGTGCATTTAACCACATAGGGGTTCTTTTTTATGTTGCACTTTTAATTATTTGATTTAAATAATGCTACATTTCCATGTCTTGTGTTGCTCTGTGAGTCGTGATGGCATGATCTTTGAATGTGCATTGTGTACAATATTTGACTGTGTATTAATGTGTGTTTGTTTGTGGTGTATTGCCGCTGGAGGCTGGCTGCCCCCACCCTCTGCTCATTCAAAGTGACTTCCTTGTTGGTTGGGAATGATCATGGATGAGAAGTTAGTAGGCGTAATGTATACCTGAAAATGTGTCTTTGTACAGAAGTCAGGATTGGTGTTGTCCTGTTCAGGATGAACAGTGCCTAAGCGTTATGAGAAAGTGAGTCAATGGGATTGTTTGTACAGACAAAAGGCTGCGGAACTTTCAGTTTGTTGACACAAACAGGAGAAATTGTACTAAATCATCTTTGAAACTGACATGCCATGGGTTTTTTAGACCCAAAGAAAAAACATGCAGTATTAAAGTTTGAATTTTACATTATAAACATCATGCATTGAAGCAAATAAATGCTTTTGTCCATTGTAGTCTGTACCATATCCATTGATGTGATTACATTCAAGAGCAGCATTAATGATTTTATGAGAAAATCTAAAAGTTGATTTTGAGAGTCCCACAAAAGACTGAGTGAGTCAAGTGGGTGGAGGTACACGTCATTGAGATAGATTTGCAATGTCTGAGGATTAGCAGCGGTCCTGACTCCATCCTCCCAGCCCGCTTTAGAATGTGACGTCACCGTGTCGACTCTTCACTGTCCTTGTAAATTCAAACTTCAAACCTCTTCACATTCACGTTAAGCCGTACCAATACTTAAAGTTGTCTTCGTAGTTAATTCAGTTTTTGGTGCAATCAGGCACAACTTTGTAGTGATACAAACCAGAGACGCTGTTAATTGTAATCGGTTTAAACATTTATATTCTACAACAATTGGTCCGTTCAATTTATTGCTTTAGATCGAATGTTGCGGATGTAGTTGAAGTCCAATTTTCGTCGATAAAAAGTAGACCCTAGCGACACCCATGTTTAATCCAATGTGCTAATCCTTGTTTCCAGAGTTGACTGTTCAGTATTTGTTTTTCCGTGTAGTCATGAATGTAGCAGTAGAGGCTCATCTGTTGGACAGTCGGCGCAGGCGATACTGCAAAGTTGGGTATCGACTTGATACCACGCAAATATAGTCCCAATATTGCAGATACCGATACATTTTACATGACATTTTTCAAACGCGTTGAATGATTTTGTGAGATATATATATATATATGAGTTTCAAAAAGTGAAACTCATTCTAAGAATTCCCTACAGCAGAGTGAAATATTTCTACAATATACACATTTCTTAAACCATTTTGATGATTATAGCTCACAGTTATTAACAACCCTAAATTAAATACAACATATAATAAAATATGGAAATATCAAGAATGTCACACTATGAAAACTATAAAAAAAATATAAATCTCATCATGGTATACTGATACTATCGACATTTTGGCTCGATCCACCCACCGCCTATTGGACAGTGTAACTAATGAGGAGGCAAGGAAAGACTTTTCAGCACTGCTAACAACAACAAGGCTAAAGGAACCTCTTAAAATCAACAGTGCAGTAGACAGATAGCCATTAAAGACGCACTTTATCTTTATCCTTACAACATTTAACACCTGAGCGATGTTTTAGAAACAAGGCTTCGGCGCTTCGATAGAAACAAGGCGGACAGGGCAGCCTCCGGTGCGTCTGCTGAAGTTTGCGGCTAGCTCGCTCACGTTAGCCGGGGAGTGAAGACGAAATGGAGTTGGAAGACGTCGTCCTCTACCAGGACGATTCTGGCAACTCGACCATGATGTCCGATCGGGTCTCCGGTCTGGCCAGTTCCATATACCGCGAGTTTGAAAGGCTAATCGCGAAGTACGACGAGGACGTCGTGAAGGAGCTGATGCCGCTGGTTGTTGCCGTGCTGGAGAACTTGGACTCGGTGTTCGCTGTCAACCAGGAGCATGAAGTGGAGATCGAGCTGCTAAAGGAGGACAACGAGCAGCTTGTTACCCAGTATGAACGAGAAAAGTCCTTTAGAAAACACGTTGAAGAGGTGCGTTAACACAACACAACACAACAATTCACGCCAGTTTTACTATATATATTTTTTACTACTGTTGTGTGACTGGGAGCTAGTGATGGGAAGTTCGGCTCATTTCTAAGAGCTGGCTCTTTTGGCTTGAGTCCCATAGAACTGACGACTCTTTCGGCTCGCAAATTTTGTGTCAGTGGTAGGCTCAATTTTAGCCTAACTTTGCAAATACGAATGAATTTGCAGTCAGTGTTTTTCTAAGAGGCCCAATTGTGTGCATATTTTTCTCGGGCTGCACAATTCTGCAGGATATGTGAATCGCGATTTTCTGATTTACATTAGACAAAAAAAAAATCCATCAGGTCAAAACAAGGCATACTAGCTCACTCCACAAGATAGTCATGCACCTAATAAAGACAAGTCAAAAGAAAGGTCAATTATTAACGCGATTAATGATTGCGATAGTGATTTTTGTACAGCCCTTATTTGTTCTGTTCCAAAAAGTTTCTTAAATTTTGTTTAATATTTGAATCAAAGTTTTAATTGCACAAAAAATGAACAAAATACTGCAAATAGAGCCACACTGCCAAAATCAGAACCAAGCTTCAACATGTCCATGGTATTAAGAAAAGTGAAGCCTGTCCCCTCCAACAGTGTCTTGATCCTTTATATCGCTCTTTGCTTCCTTTGTCACAAGCGAACAATGGCAATTAAAGAGAGAGGGGTGGTGTTATTGGAGATGGCACTAATTAATGTGTTCCAATTGTCACTTTTATTCCAAATATTCATGCAAAATTGGAGGAGAAGGCGCTTGTGATGGGCTGTGGTGGGCTGTACCAGGTCTAAATGAGTCGTATGGTCTGACCTCGTACAGCCCACCACAGTACGACTTGTATCCAAACAGCCAAGATAGTGCAATTCGACGACAGGTTAGAATTTTTTTGAAGGTGCACATCATGCTACACAGGACGGTTTGGAGGCGGAGGAGCAAGCTGGCGTCGTGTACGCTGCCACCTTGATTCAGGAGCATAATCCAGGTTGTAGATGCCTGCGCTTGGATGGACTGATGCCATTCTTCTATCTGCCCTGTTTTTGACAAGATTCTCTCTCTGCTTTTGCGCAATGGTATGATCCTAAATTCTCATGTGTGATTGGTTGAGTGTGCAAAAGGGAAAAAAACCCAAATTGATGTTAAATCAGCTCCCCTGATTCACTACAAAGCGTTGGCTCTTGTGCACACTGGGAGTGCAGATAATGTAACCATTCCCCGCTGAAGTATATATTATTATGCAACACAGAAAACACTTATTACGCCTGCTTAAGCAGTATGGAATACACCACAAAAACGACTTACTTGGGCGTGCCTGTGTTTAGTTTAGGGATATACAGTGTATAATAATACACTCTATGAGTGGTTCCCAAACTTTGCAGTTGCGTACCCATTCAGACATCTGACTGGAAATCATGTACCCCCTAATCCTGCACACTTAAAAAACATAAACCACGTACCAACTTACAGAAATCAATAAGGAAATTAATTCAATACGAGGCTTATTACCGAGGCAAATGGACATACTGTATGAGCACACGTAGCATGAAATGATGCACCAAGCAAAAATGAACAGCAGCACACAGGTAAGATTACTAAAGCTCACTTCTGTGCATTTACGCACAGCATTAACATTGAACAAGGATGAGGTGAAATGAAGAATAGAAATACAGTAGACGCCCCTACAACGTAAATAATCTGTTCCGAGAACGTTTACGTTATTGGGTTTTTGCGTTATACGAAGCGTAAAATACATGTAAATAGCCTAATCCGTTCCAAGATCTTCCCAAACTCACCCCTTTGGCCACGATGAGGAAGGGAGGTTGAAGGGAGAAGCCTGTCTCTCACACAAACTCACGTACGCGCTGTATAAGTCAGCCAATGAGATGAGAGCGTAGGCGGTGCCCCGATAATCAGCCAATGAGATGAGAGCGTAGGCGGTGCCGTGATAATCAGCCAATGAGATGAGAGCGTAGGCGGTGCCGTGATAATCAGCCAATGAGATGAGAGCGTAGGCGGTGCCCCGATAATCAACCAATGAGAGCGTGAAGCGTCAGAAGGCGGCACCAAGTGTACTCTGTTAGTCATGGAAAATGTTTCCCTCTCTCTGTCACGCGAGCTATTCAAATCGAATTTCTGAACTTGCACCGACTTGACGCTTTACGTTATATGGAATTTCTTACGTAATACGATGCAAAAACTTAACATAAATTCTTTACGTTCAGTGGAATTTACGTAAAAGGAGGTTTACGTTATGCGAGGTACTACTGGACACGTCTGTCTGTGCAGCGTCGGACACATAAGTCTCAATCTGCGTCACACATGGTGTGTTCAAGGACCGCCGAACAAAGTGGCTTCACTGCCCTAAGAAGACACATTATTCGTGAAAGTATGAATTTATTTACACATCTATTCCACACACAAATGACAGGCTCATGCAGATGAGAAAACGCACAAATTAGTCACAGCACCGCGTAAGAAGACCAGCTCTCATTTATCACACAATATAAACTATCTTGAAAAATCTTCAAGATTAAATAAGCACTTTTAATGCACAATGTCATCATCAAACTTAGTTTTTTGCTCATCTAACGCACACACAACAATGAACAACTTCACGCTGTAACTTTTCTTCTGCACTGCTCTACTGCCTGCTGGCTGCATGCGTGGCTGTCACATGAAGTGTTTGCAGTAGATCTGTCAGTTTGAGTAAGTAAATCCATATTTTTTACTGGATCTAGTCTATGAATCTTAGAATAATAGTACAAGGTTTCATGCCAGGGCTAGAAAAGCAGCAAACACTGCTCACTGGTAAATTTCAGTGTTTGGCGCTAATGTAGTCAAGCGTTTTTAAATTTTTCTTACTCACGTACCCCCTACAGCAATCTGTGTACCCCTAGAGGTACGCATACCCCACTTTGGGAACCTAGGCACTATATAACATTGTTTTCATTTTTAATTAACTGCCAGTAGCCTATAACGTTTGCCACACTTGATGGCACTTGTTATTGTTGGAATGAGTGCTGCAATTGATTTAATTCACACCACCGTGGTATGGCCTGTAGTCACTTTAATTATCCGTCAAGCATCCAATTTGGGTTATAAACAAGTGTGGCAGTCATCAGGTGATTTGTTTTATCCTCAAATTTGAATACCACACTGACCTAAAAGTGCTCTCATGCAACTTTGTTCTGTCTTGATACTGAAGCTGCAGACTCTTGTTGACACGCATTAGATTAAATTTTACGGCTGCATTTCACTGTCCCACACAGTGCGCCCTTTGGCTGCCAATGAAACTGTATTTCAGACATTTTATGTAGATGAATTTAGTCTCTAATTGGCTTTCTCTCTATAATGTAGTTTCAAATGTTTTGTACAAAAAGTTTTTGTTGTCTGCAGCCACTTTACAGCCGAACATCCTTTAACTAACGCTATTAAATAGTAAATTGTAGACAGCAGAAATGTACAGTCAAACCTCGTTTTTTTGTATTTATTTATTTAATTAAAAGTGGTGCCGCATATTACACAGTTCTGGTTCATCTTATGCCATAGTTGGAAGTTGGTTTTATATATATTTTAGTAGAGTCTCTTATAGCAGCTGGGATGTTGTTCCAAATTTCTGTACCTTTGACAGATAATACCTGTTGACTCAATGAATTAATTCTTCGAAATGTTTTACCAAAATTTTTTCTGGGTTTTCGAACGCTCTCAGTTTTTGTACAGTACTGCATGTAACAAACTAGTCTTTAATTTTGCCCTGCACTGTATAGTTTTGCGAAATTGAGTGCCCAAACAAAGCATCCTATGCGTTGCTGACTCACTGTTCATGAAGTTGCTCAATAATCTGCCATGGGGCCAAAGAATGTTCAGAGTGCCAGCAGTTTGATAAAGAATGTGTGTGAATGTTTATAATTATTTCACATTGTTTTATGCATGTAAAACTATAATTATTCTCTAAAAAATGTTGGGTTTTTTTTGTTCATATGTTTGGTTGTCTGTTTTTGTTTGTTTCGATTTTTGTTGAACCTTTTCGAACAAATTAATAAACCATAAACCAAGATAGCACTGTATTTTCTTAGTCATGAGGTGGCAGCAAAGGCATAGTCACTACCTTTTACTGAAAAAAAGAGGTATTATTGCATTAAAGCCATAGAAACCAGCCTTTTAAAACACATACAAACTAGGGGTGTCCCGATCCGATATTGATATCGGATATTGGGCAAATATCAGCAAAAAACGAGTATCAGATTATGTCGGGTTGCATCTAAAATTTCCGATATTGGCACTTATGTTAAAGCCACGTTAAGGTCCAAAAAAGACATTGCAGCTGAGTACAAAACGTGTCATGCACAAGTTTCCCCGTGGTGGCACAGAACTGGGGAAGTTTAATACAACCAAACCCATCGTGACTATGAAGCGGCATCACATGGGGAACTCCCACAGCATAGCAAAAAGTCAATAGCTATATCAGAAAAGAGCCAGCTCCTGTCATTGGTGAGTAAAGTCTGGTTTAAACGCTTCATTGAGCACCTCAAACCTTGCTATATTATGCCCAGCTGCTACTACATTGTGGATAAAATTATACCCAATATTCATAAAGAAGTAAATGGGCGAGTTTTTCTCTTCCCTACTGTTGCAGACTATTGTTCTCTGAGTAATATTACTTGATCAGATTTGTGCTTTTGTAACATTCCACACTACAAAATAAATAAAAAACATATATATGATTCCTGTTGATATTGGTATCGTATCGGTGGTGAAAAATCAGGATACCCCTACCGAACACCAACGAAGGAGAAGCGTCAGGAAACGTGTATGTCCACTGCAACCATGGACAGTGGGAGGCAGCACTCAATAGTTTGAAAACAAAACAAACACTGGTCGGCTAAGTGCAACATTTGCAACACCATTATGTCATGCAAAGGACGGTGCACGACCAACATGATTAAACACCTCCACATTTATGGGGTAGAAAGACGTGTCCCGTCTTTGATACGCCGTATCAGCCTTCCTCTAACCAGTCAGAATTGGGTCAGTAAAACAATAAATGACATTTGTCTTATGTCAACATTGAGGCATCAAAGCAATTATACTAGTGCTAATACAGTAGATCAATTCAAATATCCTGCTAATGTTAGGCCTGTGTACTTTTTAATAGACAAATCTCTTTTGTTTGTTTGACATTCTACACCTAGGTTAGTGGGAGCTCAGTAACATGTGTGAAGTACTCATGACCCAAAAAAAGTTTCAAAAAAACAATAACACAATTAAAGTATTCACTTAATAAACCATTTTTGTCATACTGCTGTCATAGATAAATCAACAACTGTAAAATGGGACTGAAATGAAGTTGTGATTGTGACACGCCCGTCAGCGAGTTTTTCAAACAAACGCAGCCATGAACTTACAGCAAAGCCAAGAAAGTGACACTGATATTGCATGATATTCGCTGATATTGCATTGTGATGACTGTGATATAACACACACTGCTTTTCTTTGCTGCTTTTCTAGCCCTGGCATGAAACCCTATACTATTATTCTAAGATTCATAGACTAGGTCCAATAAAAAATATGGATTTACTTATTGAAAATGACAGATCGGCTGCAAGATAGGCTAGAAAGATGAGTGACAGCGATCCATGTTTAGCTATCAAGAACACCTGGCAATTGTGCAACTGTGTGCAATTGTGCAAATACAGCCATGAATGCACGGACAAGAAAGTCACATATTCACAATAATAACATTCACTGATATTTTGTTGTGATGACTATGAAAATACAGTACATATTATTCATAGTGACGCTGCAATCAAAGATGACCCTTTGGATTTATTGTTGCACGCTACAACTGATAACACATTAGCTACCTAGCTAGGGCATCATAACCAAGCCAATTCGAAATCAACACTGATTTTTTTTATTTTTATTTCCATCTGTGGCGCAGCATCAAAACATTTGTCCTTCGAAGTCTGCCGAAGAATCTGACGTGGCAAATGGCAACTCTTGGAAAGGAGACCAAGACTACGTCTCCTCGAGTGTTCCAATAAAAGCCTTCAACACAACAAGCATGTATACTATAAAAAATATATAGCAAACAACAGAACTTAATCCAGAACTGGACCGTAACAATTGAGGTAGCATAACTTCTGCATGGGAACTTCTTGTTTAAACGTCACTTGCTCCTCTCCAGTCCTGGAAGAAGTGACGAAAATTGTAAAAAACTGTAAATATTTCAACATTCAAGCCCACATCTAACACAGGGAATATGCCTTCCAGTCTTATTGTTCACTGGGAAAATAAGATGAACATGTGTTTTGGTGTCATGAGCACTTTAAGTGCCTGCAGCATCAGACACACATGATAAAAAGATCACAGAGAAGCTCAGACATTTCATTCAAAAAGAACTCGGGTTAGCGCCCCCATTTAAACCATCCATCCATCCATCCATTTTCTATGCCGCTTCTCCTCATTAGGGTCGCGCGGGCATGCTGGAGTCTATCCCAGCTGACTTCGGGCGACAGGCGGGGTACACCATGGACTGGTCGCCAGCCAATCGCAGGGCACACCATTTAAACCAACCAAACTTTTATGACCCCGCCTCTTAATTGAATCGAGAATTGTCAGGAACCGCAATCGAAACGAGGAATATGAATCGGAAACAGAATCATTCAAATATAAACAATGCCCAATCCTAGTACTTCCATCAATTTCATCTATTTAATCCACCCCACTCAATCCGGGAGCAATCAGTCCTACATACGCACGGGCCAAAGCAGATAATATAGTAAGGAAGTTATACACATTAAAACCTTACTGACTGCACGTAAGAGCTGTAGAAAGCTATGCTATCCATTTGACCAGCTGGCTTCGACCAGTAACAGTTAGCTACTAGCATGTAGCATTCCTTCTCCTAGGTTGAGGCACACTGAATTTACAGTATGAAAATGACAGTAATCCGATAAATGTGCACATGTAAACACACAAGCTGAACTTGTTGACCCACCATGTTTGGTGTTTTGTCTCCTCGCCAATCAATATTTGATACTGTCCTTTCCATTGTTTCCTACTGCCTATTGTTAAGAACAGTATGTGGGAGTTTCCTAGTCAGTCAAATGTGAAAGATCCATGGCTCACAATACAACTGACCATAGGAAAGTAAATACACATTGAACACACCAAGGAAATTCGAAACAAATAAAATTATCACAAACAATAGAATTAAGAATACTTCAGTTGTGTGATATTGATTGTTGATTAATTGCATTTATGGCCAGCTGCTAGTGCTTTTAAGAGCAATAATGTAAAGTTATTAACTAAACCGTTCCAAATGCATGCAGTTTAACGTCATACAGCAAAAACACTCACACTGACTACAATACAATTTTGTATATGCAGTCGTTCCATACAATATCGCAGTTCGATTATCGCTTCCTCACTGTATCAAGGTTTTTAATAAATTAATTAATAAATAATCACTGTTTTGTGGTAGACTATGGTCTATTATTAGTCAAAACATATTGAAATACAAGTGATATGTAGTATTCTGGTTGCTAGGCGGCAGTAATGACACAAAACATTGAGACATTACCTTACCTTACATTACATTACATTACCTTAACACAGACATGATAGAGTGAAAAAAGGTTCTCCTCCCATTCCTTGTGGAAGTGGTAAGTTTTTGACTTCTTAAGTTTATAAGAAATAAATTGGAGGCTAACTGGTTAGCTTGTAAGATCTCTAGCTTGCTAGCTAGTGAGTCCCTGCAGCATAAGAGTTGCACAATGTGTTCTAAGCAATGAATAATAGTAGCGTAAAGGTGACTATAGGTGTGTTATTTCATGTCTACAGAGCTCTGACAATGTTATAAACGGTATACTGTATAGAAAGTCATACACAGGTTTTCTATGCTCTTAACTACAAAAATATTCCATTTATTAACACTGAATCCTATATAACGGAAATTCATTTATCGCGATCGGATCTGGAACCAATTAACCACTATTAACGAGGGCCGACGGTACACTTGAATTATATTTAACAATCGTGTCCAGCAAGGAAACGACTGAACTAAGCTACTGATTTGCCATTCAAGTAAATGTTCCAACCCTTATTTATTGTTAGGTTTTGATGGTAGTTGACAGAATCAGATGGATAATTTAAGCGACCACAATCCGTTTCATGTGTAGTGTGACTGCGTTGCAGACTCGACAGTAAGAATCAGGAGCTCTGACATTTGCCATTCAGGTACAAAGTGGTTTGACGGGTTCTGGCTGGTATAAAGGGCAACTTCAAAGACGATTACAACATTCACAAAGGCACATTGGTACAGTCTAAGTGTACGTTCACACTTTTGGTCCGTTTCCTCTGCTAGTACAATTTGGTCAAGTCTGAACACAGTCGAAACCGTCTGTTTGGTTCGGTCCTGGGTTGGGGGGGAACTGCGTTCACACATGACCAAAGTAACCGTGTTAGCAGAGCAAACAGACTACAGTTTGTTTTAACCGGCACAAAAAAGAAGCAAATGTTAATGCAGACCGCACCAACGCACCAAAAAGATGTCACCAAAAGCGAAACCAGGTGATGGTTGGCAGTAAAACGGAGTAAAACTCATCAAAAAACTGTTTGGTTGAAGTAAATTTAGGGCCCTATGATTTCTGCGTTAACAGAATCGTGGAATTGGCCAATAAAAACGGAATCTACTGTTAAACGTGGAATCTCGTGGAAGTTGATATCATGTGAATGTAATGGTGTCATTGTGAGGAGAAGAAATGTGTGTATGGGTAAGTATTCCCTCGGCGAACCGCTCAATCATGGCATAATCTCATGACATACTCTAACTCGCCCTGTAAACTGTACACTGACCACATCAGGAGCCAGGCTCTTTGGCAGGGGAGCCTGATCCTGTAGACAAAAACGTAGTGACGGCACACTCTAGCACAGGGTTTTTAATTCTAGTCACTACTTAGAATAGCTGCGCCTGCTTTCAGCCTTTTGAGTCACATTTTGGTTGGTGTTGCCATGACACTAGGCACCCGTAAGTCTGTTCCATATATTATTCAGTATGCTTTTCAGTTTGATTGACATCGTGGGAAACTGACAACCCTGCTTACAATGTTTTTTTTATATATATAAAACTTCACCTCACTGTTATTTGCTCAAGTTTCTGTGGTTATACAAGTATGAATCACCGTGTGCACTTGAGTGCCAAAACAGTGCTGTTGTTTTAACCCCTCGTTCACCAGCACGTTGCTTAATCCTCTTTGGGCATCCCACACACAAACGGCATGAAGCATCTCTAACAACCCTGATCCACTGCTGGCTGGGGTCATTACACCTAATCTGGTTTAGTATTTTTCCTTAAGCCCTTTGTATTTAATCCTCAGAAAAGCAGCATGCTTTTTCTGAAAAAAAGCACATTGAATTTAAATCACTACACAACACCTCCAGTATTTGTGTGGGCTTGTGATGCTTTTGTGGATATGTGTTTCGGACACGCCCTTGTAGTTTCCTGTTTGGTGACATGATAGTGCCAGTTAGAAGTTGAATGACAAGTGCAAAAGATCACAAAGGAGCGCTCTGACCATTTGTCATGTTAAAACATCAACCTTTGACCCCAGAATGTACAAGGCACTTGACACATGAGTTTTACTCCTTCTGGCTTCAGTGTGAAATACCTCATGGCTAGGAAAACTGCTCTCTCTGCCTTAGACTATGTTCACACTGCAGGTTTTTTTTTTGCTTATATACCGTATGACCTGTGTCAGATTTTTTTTTCTTTTCATGTCAGTGTGAACGGTGCAATTCCATTTTTTTCCAAATGCGACTCAGGCCTCATTCATATGTACAGTAGATATAAATTTGATAAGTATCTGGTCTACCGCAGTCTGAACAGTCAGGTTGCATATACAGTATCCGACCTTTACGTCATCGAAAGGCGTGGTTTTGCCATGCAAGACTTGGATAAAGGTCCTCACCGATGTAGGCAAGAGTTCTTCTTGTCATCCGGAAATTATTTTTAAAAAGCAGCTCACAGCAATGTCCTACCACTCCTTGCTCCGACATCCACCCACACACGTCGCAGAAAGTTCTCCACAAACTGCTACACTGTAGCCAAAATTGTTGCACTCTTTCTTCTTAATCTCCTAAGTGTAATCATTTGGTGAAGAAAATATTGACTCCCATTGCACAATACCCTTGAAATTGCCACAAACGCACCAAAGAGGGCACACACACTGCAGCAATGATTATTTCCATAAACATATGGCAGTGTGTGTGACGTTGTGATTTTTCACGTGCACGTCACTTCCTGGACGCGTTGCGTTCACATTGACAGGTCGCATTTTTGTTGGTAATGTAATGTACATTGTGTATATTGCGAGCAGCAAGCGCGTGGGCGTCATGAATCACTTGCTCCATAAGTACGACACACTTGCAACCCCTCTGATGCCCTACTTCCTATTTGTGTGGGCCACGGCCAACAAATTTCCCAAAAATTGTGGAGCTTGTGCATGTGGTAACAAGTAAGGCCAGCTTTACATATTTTACCAGGAATCTATAGCGAACAATATAGCTTTATGTATTTATTTTACAAATACATCTTCATATTACATTTCATTGCATAGGGTATAAGTCAGTTGTGGTTGTAGGTTTACATGCACACATCAGTCAGATTCCTGCTATAGTGTATTCTCTCCGTCTTTTCACACCCCTCTGTGAAGTCCCTTTTTAAAGGTACTGCCTTTAAACAGTGCGTGTAAAATGGCAAGTTAAACAGTAGCCTACCAGAAAAGTCATTCACCACTGTCTTCATCCCCCTCACGGGAACTAAAACCACTAAAGTCATCTTCTTGAGTCAGAATTGAACAGCCTCATAATTCCTTTGTCACACACTTTGTCAGTCTCTTTCTTTTGTTGTCGCTCTCGTTGTCAGTTTCGTCCTGAGGCAAATTAGCCCTTCAGCTTGAGCTGTCATCTTCATCACACTGTAGTCCAGCCTTTCAGAACCCGTTGGTGATAGTGGATTTTAGAATTTTTTTTGACACACTACAGTATAAAGAAAGGCACACTATAAACCTTGCAATCCTACCTCCACTTGATGTTCCCAGTGTTAGCTCCGATGATGAGATGCGAGACACTTTTTTTTTCCATTGGAGTTGAACATCTGATGCGGTCCAAGCAGTCCAAGCAGAAGCTGTAGTAATTCTACACTTAATCAGACTTATTTAAGCTTTGTCAGATCAAAACACAATTGCTGCATAAGACTTCAAAACGTGACATTAGCGTCCGCATTACTCGTTCAATTCTCTACTTCCTGAAGCTGCACTCTAAATATCATGGGAACTGCAGTTCTTTTAGCCAAACATTAGCTGCATCACTGTATAAGCCGCACGGTTCATAATGTGACAAAAAAGTAGTGGCTTATACACCGGAAATTACGGTACATTATGTTTAAAAGCAGCGCACACTTACACAGAGCCCAGGAAACATCATGAATGTTTTTCGTGTGCATGTTTTAAGGAACAACAATGCACGTCTACCGCTGCAAGGAAATGAAACAAACACCTCTAAGTCAATAAGTTAATGTTATGTTGTTAAATGAGGTTTAAAAACATGAGATAATGTTGCACATTTCTTATGACAACAAACTTCTGTTGCATGCATAGTAGGCCCGCTCTGATGATCGATCGATGGAAGTGTATACGTGGGTGGGATTTGGTGTTTTAATCAGCAAGATTTAATAGTCAAACATGATCTGTGTTTACATGTGTTTTAAAGAGCTGGTTTCAACTGAATTAATGCTATAGTTGTTTTTTTGTGTGTGCAGTTTACAGTAGTGTAGAGTTTATCACACACAAATAATTTTACCTGCACAACCGATGTGCAAAATGCTTCAATCTAGAATCTTAATACAGTCGTACAGTTAAATTACATTTATTTTCAAAATGTACACACTTTCAATAGGTGTTAATTTAAAAAAGTGAGTTTATAATATATTACATGTATTGTATGTGAGAGCTGACACAGATGTAATCTGGATGCAGTGGAGAAATAATTACTGTATTTATACTGTATTTATACTGTATTTATACTGATTTTGTAAATTTAGTTGTAGTTTTCACTCATAAAAGGTAGTTATACTACCTGTCAAAAGTTTTAGAACACCTCAATTTTTCCAGTTATTCATTGAAATTAAAGTTGTTCAAGTCCAATGGATAGCTTGAAATGGTACAAAGGTAAGTGGTGAAATGCCGGAGGTTAAAAAAAAAGGTAAGGTTACCCAAAACTGAAAAATAATGTGTATTTCAGAATTATACAAAAATGCCTGTGTCATGAACCACAAAATGGGTCAACAATTTAAAGCTGTTCTGCAGAAATGGAGGTTGATCAAGCCTTGGCAGTTGGTGCAACTAATCCCTACAGGTGTTCCAAGTTGTGGAGTACTCACTACCTCCTCTGACTGCATAAAAACAGTGTTCGGAACACACTGTGGTACTATACCCTCCTGAACAGCATTGTACTGGAGAAAGTAATTTCTTGCTCCAAAAACGGCAAGAAAAAAGGTAATTAACAATAGAAGAACAGGTTAACACGTAAAAATGTAGCTTTTTCCTCCAGAAAAACGTTGGACTTTCTAAAACTTTTGACCAGTAGTGTATGTCTGAAAAATATGATTTTTGTGTATGTGTGAGGCATCATCAATGTGTGGCCCCTGAATACAATTCGATGGGAATATAATTTGTAACTAGGGATGCTCCTATCGGAGATTTATGTTGCCGATTCCGATCATCCAGGACTGAAATCGGCACATACCGATCACATGGATTAATTATACTTCAATTAATTATATTTAAATTGAATTATGATGAGTGCTATAGGCCAGGGGGGCTGTAGAAAGGGGAAAAGCAAGGACAATTCTAAGAAAAAAAATAGGTAATTACTAATAAATTTAGTAATGAGTGTTTTCTTTAAATCGGACCCAGAATTTCTGGCTGAACCCCTGCCACTGGCTGTATGACACGAAAAAAAGAACCATAAAATCACTTTAATTTAGACAAAAAACATATTTTACTTACTTTTTGAAGAGAACATACGTATATCACTTGTGAAACGTAAAGAGGGTAGGCACCTTCTTTAAGGAGACTTTGGTGGAGCTCTAGCAGGACTTCTAGGTACGTGAGAGAGCACTCGGTGAACCCGATGTCTTCCGCCGCTGTGAAAGGCTGGTCATCTCGTCCTGTGAATGCAGTTATTTTTCGGGTTATTAGCTTAGCCTTCTGACTGTCGTACACATACGGGCGAGTGTTGCCCACGTGGCTGTGTTAGCTGCCCTTTAACTGATGATCACACCATGAGCCTCGAAAACTCACCATACTCCGTCAAGTGTGTGTTCTTCAAATGACATATTAAATTAAACCTTTTTAATGTGCTACCCCTACAAGACGTTTTTGTGGCCTGTGTTGGCAGTTAAGTTCCACACAGCAGACATGATTATTTTTGTTTTGAAGGAAAGTGGTAGGGTGGCGCTGCCAAAGACGTTAGTTAGGGCAAGACACTACACTGCACGAAAGGATCGCTGCGGGCTGCAGTAGTGCTAGCCACAGGTGGTTGGCTTTTGTGATCGCTGTTGAAAGGCATTTATGGGCATTTATGCTGATCACATGTTTTCTCAGGGAAATCGTCCGATACTGATCGGTGGCCAATCGATCGGAGAAGCTTTATTTGTAACCCATCAGAAATAACCGAATAGGAGTTTGCACTAAAATACATAAAACAAGTAACGATTATTTTTAATAACTGATTAATCGGTCGATTATTTCTTCGATTAATCAGATAAAAAAAAATACATTTTTAATTTCAGCCACTTTATTCAGAAATAGAAGATTTGAACTGACAGAGCAAATAAGTGCACCAGGGCCGGGTTTTTCAAAACTTGGTTATTGTTTCAACCACTGGTTAAGTAGACTTAACTTCAACGGCACCGTTACCTTGTCCAGAACTCTGTTAACTTTAATCGGCTGTTAACTTGACGTTAAAGTTAACCGACCTAAGGACCACCGCTAACATTTTAACTGTGTGGTTAACTCTCAAGCTGCAGTTCGCGGCTAACGCTGCCTTCATGATGCCATGCTGTCATGTCTTCTTACTGTACGTGCATTGCTGATGTCTGGGTTATGCATTACTTCACACTTTACTGTACATTGCAGCTTTTCAGCGCATGACTAATTATTTATATTTGCAAGACAGAAAATCATGCTTTTAACTGCCTAGATTTTAATGGAAACTTTTATTGAACTGTGTTAAGCTTGCAAATTCTACAAGTATCTTGTTTAAGAACAACTATTTTGATGGAATAATTGTACATAGAGCTATTTGAGGCTTTATCCGCGTCACAAGCTCGCTTGTTTTAATTTGTAAAACGTTTAGCTTCATTTGTTGCAGAATGCAATATGAACATTTTTAAGACAAGCACGTCTGGGCTCTTACTTTGAAGGTGGCTTTAGGTAGGTCCGCTATCCGGCGTAGGGCCCGAGGTTCATTTTGCTGTAAGGCTGGAAACTAAGTGAAATATTGTTTTCTTTAATTAATAATATATTTAACTAAAATATTTTTGTTCAATTTCTTTTTTTAATTTGTTGAATCGTTTCACTATCAGTTTTTTTCACTAATCCGGAAGTCAACAAAATGAACAACTGTGGGATATATTGCCGCTGACCAGTGACGTCAAACACGCGGTTAATTTTGACGGTGACGTTCACTAACGACGTGACTAACCATGATTTGAACAACGCATATTTAACCGTCGGTTACCTTACGCCGGGTTAAGAATTTAAACAGTGTTTAGGGGTTAACCAGTGGTTAAAATAACCACGTTTTGAACAACCCGGCCCAGGTTGCCACTTGAATATTCTGTTAAAATAATGTTAAGTTATAAAAAATCTAAATGTTTGTCAAATAGCTTTTGTAAAACAATAACTGTACACAAAAATACAATCATGATAATTTTTTAGTCAATTAATGTGAAACTTCTTTCAATTAATGGGGTAATCGGTTCGGCCATAGACAGACCAAATTAATATGACGCAAAACACCCAAAGTTAGTGGTTGGGTCTGCAACATATCAGAAAAGAGGCTAAAATGCCCATCACTGTTTTCCAAAGTCAAAGCTGATATGTGTGAATGTCTTGGTTTGGCTAAAACACGAAGATAATAGGTCTGCTTTCATGGATGACTAAGGAAATTAAAAAATATTCACATTTGAGAGGCTGAAATCAGAGGATATTTACAATTTACATATTTAATTCAAATGATTAAACAATTGCAACTGTGAAAAAACAAAAACCCATGCCACTGAAAACAAATGCTCCCTTCCAGAGATAATGAAAGACATCCAGATTAGTTGTGATGCAAAGTAGCCTCACCACTAGAGCAGTGACATGATCAATGGATGCAAATGAGCGAGCATGGCACAACTCCATGACAAATCTTCTCATTAAAGGAGCAAGTCACTTTTCTAGCAAATAATCATATTAATCTTACTGAACAAACACATTATCCAAGCCAAATACCACTCCAAGCCCAGAAGAATAACTCCGGCTAGAGGTTTATCTCAGTAGCAGAGAGGAAAAGGCAAGGCAAGGCAAGGCAGGAAATTCTTGGGAAAACAAGGACTTCCCTCACTTCTTTTGTCCAGTTAGGGTTGTCTGCTGACCAGCAAGAGACTACTGCAGAATTAGCTCAGGGACAAATTTGTTTGAAACATCGGTGGATGTTTCAAGAAACCTTGGTCTTGCGGAAATCATTCAAATGCGCGATGGCATGGTCGTATTAAACTTCCCTGGTTCTGTGCCACCAAGTTTTGCACTCAGCGGCAATGTCTTTTGCATCACTCCTGCTCCTTGCTAAACATGTTAGCACATGCTGTTGTTGTGATCATGCGGGCTCTGTGTGCTGAATAAAAGTGCTGCTGCTGGATAGAAGTGTTGTCATGGAGTATAGATTGGACTGTTTGTATCGGAGTGCCAATAACAGAAATTTTAGATGCAGGCATTAAGGGACACCCATAATATGTTTCAGTCACTTTATTCTGGGGGTTGGATGGAAAGCTGTGGAGGTGCCTGTGGGCCACCAGTTGACGTTTACTGATGTCACCTATAGAGCTGCCTTTCCCAAACATTTTAAACTATGCACCCCTTTCAACATCTTGAGAGAGTTAGCGCTTGCCTTCCTTTAGACCAGTGGTTCTCAACCTTTTTGAGTCCAAGAGAACATTTGTTGGTGTTCTCGACCTCTACCCCCATCATATACGAAGCAATCGTGTGGTCTTTTTTTCAATTGAAACCAAATGTCCCATGTCATATAAAGCAGCAGGGATTGTAATATAAACTGTTCCTTTACCACTGTTCTTTAGCATCACAGTTCTTGTTCCATCAATCGAAATAATTGTATTGGCTGATTAGTGTAGGTGCTGTGTTGTGTCTCAAGGTATCTTAAGTTTTACTGATTTCAAGCTCTTGTGTGCCAGTAGTTCAACACAAATGACACATTTGAATTATTCAGTGTTTTTGGTTGGAAAAAATTGAGACTAATAAATTATGATCTATAATTGGTCTAATGAATCTCCTTTCACTGTGAGGCAGTGGTGGAGCCAAACATTGTTCATTGGTGTGGCCAAGGTGAGACCATTACTCACATAGGGGTGGCAATAAGTTGATACCTGAATTGTCTAGATGGCCAGTGGGGTGGCCAGAGAGTGACCAGGGGTGGCCATGCTCAGCTAATTAATAATAGCTGTGCCGAAGAGATGTTTTCAATGCATAGTTTCTGGATTCTGCTCACCATCATGGCGGTCAAACCTGCTCAGGGCATAATACGGAAGTGGATGCCGATCAGCACTCCTGTTTTAGTTGTAGACTCCTTGGTTTACATGCCCACTCATGCTGCTACAGAGAGCTTCCAATATTAACAGATTGGCCATCCCGTAGCGCCACCACTGCTTTGAGGTATTTTCATTTCAATTCATTACATTATTGTGGCAGATCAGTAGATTTGATATATAAAATGTGACTTTATAAAGTATTTCATTGTTTTTAACAGACTTGTACAGATGCAGTCCTAGCCAGTTATTCCACTGTATTTCAGGCTATTCCCATGTGCTGCCTGCAACCTTTTAGTTTCCACCATCGGGGGGAATATTGCTGTCTTTCTCCAAATAATAAAAAACATAAAACCAAAATAAACATCAAGTCAATATAATCTATTGTCTCATGGCTTGTATGAGTTATCGGATGCAGTTTGCAATACCTCTGTTAACCTAGTGCCCGATGAAATCCATTTTATTTTTTCTCAAATTCAGTTTTCTTTTTTTTGTAAATTCCATTTTTTTCACTCTATCATGTCGGACATGCCATGGCTGACTTCTTGACTTTATGCATTATTAAGGTAATGTAATGTAAGGTAATATCTGAATGTTTTGTGTCATTACTGCCGCCTACTGACCAGAATACAAAATATCACTTTTATTTCAATATGTTTTGACTAATAATAGACCATAGTCTACCATGAAATAGCGATCATTTATCAATTCATTAATTTCTGAAAAAACGCAAAATTGTGGGACCGATAATCGACCCGCCATGTTGCGAGAGACGACTGTACCCACATGAGCTTCTTGATTGGGTCACTCTCAACTTGTAACCTAACTCTTTGGTAAAACTAAGAAAAGTTGGCTCAGGGTTGACTGAAACGCTTGTACGGATTGAGTTTTAATTTTTCAAATACAAATTCAAAAACAGGTGTTTTTGTGAGGATTAGCTACTGTGTGCAGGTCAGGCTGCTGTCTTGTGATGTCAATACTAGATATTAGATATGCCGTGCAGTGACACGGATACAGTGTGTCCACCAGTGGAAATTGTACTGTGTGAGATGAATTTCATTGTTATCAGGATTTTGTGGTTACCTTGTGATAGAAGCTTTTCATCGTAGAAAAACTCAAGATGAAACTCATCTTGAGTTCTTGAGATAAAGTAATGTTCTGCAGGTACTCTTGTTGATTTGTAGGTTACAAATAAAATATGTGATGGTCCTTTAAAAATTCCTCATTAAATATATAAATGTAACAAAATGTATGATGATAACATCCACTCCTACCCCACAGTGATCCCCAACCTTTTTGAGTCCACGGACCAGTTCATGTTCTAACAAACTTCAAATTAAGGCGCAGCATCAACATTTGGGAACAATGATGAACAAGAAAAATGTAAGTCTATTTGTGGCAGCGTTGGAGATAGTTAGACTTTCACTTTGTCACGGAGAACACAACTATGGTGCGTTCAAGGGCCGCTGGGAATAAAACGCTTGTCAAAACACTACACGACATAAGCATGCAAAAACTATGGACTTTCTAACAATATATTATTTTGCAACAAAATAATAGCCCTTATTTGCAAAATTTTTATGCATTTACATAATATTTTATGTAGTTATTTACAAAACTTAAAAAAAAAAAAATTGCTTCTGAATATTTTACATGTTCTGGTTTGGCCAGGTGGGACCCCTGATAAAACTAACAAAAACTACAGTGGTGTGAAAAAGTGTTTGCCACCTTCCTGATTTCTTACGTTTTTGCATGTTTGTCACACTTAAATGTCTTAGATCATCAAACAAATTTAAATATTAGTCAATGACAACACAACTGAACACAAAATGCAGTTTTTAAATGAAGCTTTTTAATATTAAGGGAGCAAAAATCCAAACCTACATGGCCCTGTGTGAAAAAGTGATTGCCCTCCCTGTTAAAACATAACTGAGATTAATTGAGATCTATCCATCTGGAAAATTTTATAAAGCTATTTCTAAAGTTTTGGGACTCCAGCGAACCACAGTGAGAGCCATTATCCACAAATGCCGAAAACATGGAACAGTGGTGAACCTTCCCAGGAGTGGCCGGCCAACCAAAATTACCCCAAGAGTGCAGGGGCGACTCATCCAAGAGGTCACAAAAGACACCACAGCAACATAAAAAGAACTGCAGGCCTCACTTGCCTGAGTTAAGGTCAGTGTTCATGACTCCACCATAAGAAAGACTTGGCAAAAACGGTTTGCATGGCAGAATTCCAAGACGAAAACCACTGCTGAACAAAAAGAACATTAAGGCTCGTCTCCAATTTGCCAGAAAATATTTTGATGATCCCCAAGACCTTTGGGAAAATATAAAATGGTCTGATGAAACAAAAGTTGAGCTTTTTGGAAGATGTGTGGAACATTACATCTGGCGTAAAAGCAACGCTGCATTTCAGAAAAAGAACATCATACCAACAGTAAAATATGATGGTGGTAGTGTGATGGTCTGGGGCTGTTTTGTTGCTTCAGGACCTGGAAGATTGCTGTGATAAATGGAACCATGAATTCTGCTGTATACCAAAAAATCCTGAATGAGAATGTCCTGCCATCTGTTGGTGACTTCAAAGTGAAACCAACTTGGGTTCTGCAGCAGGACAATGATCCAAAACACACCAGCAAGTCCACCTCTGAATGGCTGAAGAAAAACAAAATGAAAACTTTGGAGTGGCCTAGTCAAAGTCCTGACCTGAATCCTATTGAGATGCTGTGGCATGACCTTTAAAAAGACGCTTCATGCTGGAAAACCCTCCAATGTGGCTGAATTACAACAATTCTGCAAAGATGAGTGGGCCAAAATTCCTCCACAGCGCTGTAAGAGAGTCATTGCAAGTTATCACAAACGCGTGATTGCAGTTGTTGCTGCTAAGGGTGGCCCAAGCAGTTATTAGATTTAGGGGACAATCACTTTTTCACACAACAAGTGTGACAAACGTACAGAAAAATAAGACATCAGAAGAACAGTTTCTACGCTTGAAGTTAAAAGTGAAACACATTAAAATAAGCTTATGTCCGATGCTTTTTATGCGGTTCAGTTGCCCTAATTATTCCAACATGCTCATATACTGTACATAATGACTCTGTCATGAGTTAGTTAGTCATGTCTTTATTTGCTTATCTAAGCGAACAGTAGTACACTCACTGGACTAAACCTCTTAGGCCCGGATATTGTGCCTGGTTCTGGTCTTCCCAGAATGTCCCAGCAGCATCCAAGACATTTGCGGAAACAAAACGAGTTTATATCAGTCTGTCAATTGAGTGCTGATACAGTGGTGCACTGTGTTTGGTTGTATGCATGTACTTGTGCTGGAGCCACATGTGTTAGTGTACTGGTACTTGGGGACAAAAGGAGTATTATGCTGGAAATGTTAGGGGAAGAGTGCATGACAGAACACATTCTCTGGAGCAATTTCTTAAATGTGTGATCATACTTTCTTTGTCATATGAGCTGCAGCATAAGAAAAATAATCTTGCATTGAATGTGATTAGGACAAGCAGATAATTATATTGATCATTTGCAGACAAGTATTCAAACCATAGCATCATTAGTGTCATGAAAAAACAGGAATATTGCTCTTAATGATACTATGGTACTATCACATTATGGATTGTGACTCATTCAAAGAACATAAACTATTAATTTTGCTAAGCACAAGTTCCTGTCAGTTTTGAATTATTAGACCTTCTCCTCTCTGCAATTTTCTACGGCTTTATCATGTTAAGGTTCAAGGAGATGCTGGACGCTATCCCACCTGACCCGAACTGGTTGCCAATCAATCACAGGACATTGAGTGGGAAGTAATCCCACGGTAGCTGCACTAAAGTCAGCTTTGTAAACCACTACATTTGCCAAAAGCCACATCTGAAATCAGATGCAAAAAGTAGTGCTGCGGTCCGGAAGTCATGCCACTTACGAAGCATCCAAATAGATTGCCCTGCTCTCATTCCTTAGATTCTCAATTCCCCATACAGTCGAACCTCTGTTTTCGTCATTTATCTATTCCAAAAGGTCAGGTGAATTTTTTTTCCCCATAAATAAATAATGTAAATCTAATTACCCTGTTGCAAACGCTCAGAAATATAAATACAAAACACATTTTAGCGAGAATAATTATAGTTTTACATGCAAAAAATAAATTTAAATGACGATTGAAATGGATAAATAACCTTGAACATCAGTTTTATCTTTACTGAAGACTTGGTGGTGAAGACGGTGATGAGTGGAGGGGCAGGGGACGGGACGGGACGGAACAGTCCTGTGGACGCTGTTTCACTCTAGTCTGTTACAAACTTAACTTTAAAGAGTGGACGTTTAGAGCTGTATACTTGTTCACTTGAACTTTATTGTAAACTTCAGCAGCAGCTCCAATCATCATTACACGCGCAGGCCCGGATTGCTATTTGTTATGTATCTCTGTTAAACCATTCCCCCTGCAAGAAAGTTGACATTATTTCTATTTATTTATTTATTTATTTATTTATTTATTTATTATTTCTACATTATTTCTTGACTAGTTCTATTTACCAGAGGCTACCTTCATACTTTTCGACAACTTCTTCCTTGAATTCAATGTTTCTCACCTACTTTATCAGAGTTCTGGCACTTGCAATTTTCTATGCAATTGTATTAAACAAAAAAAAAAAACACAGATTCCTCTAACACGTAATAAAACGCATTGCTCTTAAGTGCCTTGTGAGTGCACTGCGCACACTGCTTATTATTCAAGATTCAAGATTCAAGAGAGTTTTATTGTCATGTGCATGGTAAAACAGCAGTAATACCATGCAATGAAAATCTTATTCTGTTCATTCTCCCAAAAAAAGAAAGAAAACACAGTATTAGTAGGAAGAAAGGAGACAGATACTGTATGAATTGTTGTTCATTGTTGTAAAGATGATTCAATTATTCCCTGCCAAGAATATAGTGTCCCGAGTTCCCAACTGTAAAAGAACCATTATCCATTCTTCAGAGCCTGAGTCACCCACGTGTGGATGCTTTGTTTAGTACCAAACTTTGCAGTACCAAACCAAATCCTACAAAAACTGGGTCGTACGAAAACCGAGATCCAATTGTATTTGGGTAGTGTCTTAGGATTGCTATAATATGCTCTGATGCGTTAACCAAGTCTTTGAGTCTACACACATTTTGAATGGATGGAAATGTATGCTTCAGTTTATAGTGTAATCCTTTGTATAAGATGAACATGCTCAAAGAGACTATTTGAAGTTTCATTTTGGGGATGTCCCCATCCGATCTTCAGGATCAGGATCGGCTGAGACACGACATCGGGCCGATCCGGTTGCCGTATCACGTTCGTAACTGTGGGCCACACTCCAACATGGTAGGCGCGGTAATGCGCCTCAAAGCTGGTCGCCACTCGACTCCCACCACCCGCAAGAAATAGAAAACACAACACCAACATGCAGGCATGTCTGCAGTATACCGTGGTGAAGTTAGTTTCACGTTAGATGTCGGATATTCGGCTCCATAACTACAGCAGTAGTTTCCCCTCACTCTGCCCGGACCGCTGTGTTATTGTGCGGGGAGCTCGCACTCAGTGGCGAAGCTACGAGGTGGCGGTGGCCACCCTTGGTCACTCTCCAGCCACACTACTGGCCATCTACACATTTCCGGTGTCAACTTATTGCCACCCCTATGTGAGTACGTAATGGTCTCACCTTGGCAACCCCAATTAAAAATTTCTGGCTCTGCCACTGCTCGCACAGGGAGTGCTGCTCTAACCGCTGCTTATTTACACTGCGCTGAAGAGAGTTTGTTAAAAAAAAAGTCATGTCAAATGATTAGTCCTACCCTGCCCATTTCCCCCAATTTTATCTTTTAATGGATGAGGAACCTGACTCACAGGGGTTTGTTACAAAAGCCAAACATGCTGTGAAACAAAAACAGTAAATTCAGCAATAATTTGGTTGCATTATTTTGAATGCTTCCAAGAGCTATTTTCATAACCATATTTAATTCCACAAATTCATGTTTGTAACAAAAGCTTATTAGGAAAAAAAAAAGGATCGGGATCGGATCAGAGCGGGAAGTCTATAAAGAAAATCGGATCGGAAGCCAAAAAATTTGGATCGGGACATCCCTAGTTTCATTATTAGAAAAAACATTTTTTGTATTTTTAGGGCGTTCTAAGATGTTGTCTCTCAGATCCCCAAAGCAAAGGCTCAGCTCAGCTGATCAAGGACACGTAGACTTCTTGAAGGAACACCTTCAGGACCTAAAAAGAACAATGAGACATTTACACAAAAAGGAGACCGCTTTTGACACGGTGCAGATGACATCCAGATCCAGGTCAGAGCCTTTAAATCAATAAAAACAATAAAAACTTTTGACTACATCTTTATGAGCAACGAGCGTCAGCAAACATCTAAATTTGGCGAAAATGTTTGTTTATGTTGCAATTTTCAGGCTTGATTGTTACTAATAGGAAAGATTTTGTGTCTTTTGAGAAATATAGTGTTCCTTTTTGAATGCATGATATATAAAACTCTCTCTTAGTGTCTCTTAGTGTTCATAAACCTGCAATATTTAACAAGCCAGACATTATGCAGTAGTAACAGATGAAGGTAAACATTTGCAAACAGAGCAAATTAAAAAAACAATGTTTTTACCCACGTCGAGCAGGAATAGCACAAGCTATTGGTGTTTGTCTGTCAGTAAGTTCATTTGTTTGTAGGTTGTTTAGTTTGTATGGTTACATAAAAATACATACAGTAACTGGATTTAGTAAAACATTGTAGAAACCTGTTTCTAAATACGATTTTTACCATGATTAGAGCCCTCTAGACATGAAATAACACCCCTAAAGTCACCTTTACACTCATATTACCCAATATATTAGATATAATCAGAGAAAATAAGCCATTTAAGACATTAAGACTCATACGTGCTCATATGTGTTTCAATAAATGTCTTTCGGACATGTGGACAGGGAGTGATGTCAGGGATTCCGAGGTGAGTTTTAGCTGGAGTATGGCCACAACAGGAGCCCGGGTTGTTATGATGATGATGATGTGTGTTCTGAAATCAAGAATTATAAAACAATAAAAAGTATGTCGTTGGCGATCAAGTCTGGTGCATGTTACTAGTGACACCTAGTGGCCATTGTAGACTACAATTCATAAAGGTCTTGTATTGCCTTCAACTGTATTTGTATTTTAGTTAATTTAGAACATTTTTCTGCTTGAAAATGCTTAATTTAGGTAAAGAATATGTCACATTTGCTTAAATATGCATTTTTTTTTACTAATAATATGCCGTAGTCAACCACGAAACAGCCATCATTTATCAATTAATTTCCTCCCGAAAATGAATTGATGAGAGTTAGAGTGAGGAGCGACGTTTGAACTGCAATGGAGTGAGCAGCGACTGTAATTCGGGTTTGTACGGCCCTGACAAGCAGGCTGTGCTCAACCATGTGTTTTTCTAGTGATTATTTTTTTTGTACTGTAATGAACACCCACACCCAAATACAATGACAGTCACACACAGGGCATAACTGTGTTGCTGGGTTTCTTTGACAAGGGAACTGGCATTTTGCAGCCATTTGTTCTAGCAGGTTAGATACAGAAGACAGGAGCTATGCGTCACATTTTTCTTTTTGTTTCACTTTGAAGCACATGCACAGAGGTTGTGCAACAATAGTGTGAAAGAACTATCAGGCTATTTTTGATTACACAGAATTTATCGATACCTGCAATTGAATAAATATATAGAACAATCTGCCACTATGGCGACATAATCAGCATTCAATACGGGAGTCTGATTATCCACATACATGTTTGAATTTTTTATATACTGTTGCGGCCAAAGAACAATCCTCACTGGAAATTCACAATGCTGTTTTTCAAGGTCAGTGCATTGCTCGTCATTAACGTTTTCCTCTGCTCCTTCATCTGCAGAGGTACATTGCAATTGAAGACTCCCTGGATGGCGAGAGAAAGGATCTTCAGGGTCGAGTGGTGATGTTGGAGTCACACACGCGTCAGCTGGAGCTAAAAACGAAAAACTATGCAGATCAGAGTAAGTGCATTGTGCAGGATATGAATAGATGCATGCGCTCACATCACACTGACAGCTTTCATATCTTGTGACTGTTGTGTATTTCATCAATTAATCCAATAATGTGTATTATTTTTAATACTATTGTAATGGGAGCTGAATAACACTGCCTGCTGGATTTGACTAGCGTGGCTTGTAGCGCAACTTCCCATTGTTGATGTCATGTTGTGGCCAAGTTGAGACTGATTTGCTGATTGCAGTCATGTAGTGCACTCCATTTAGCCTAAGTTGCTTCAGAATGTGATTATCAAAATACTTAATAAACATAATAATAATAATACAATGCCTAATTGGTTCCAGACCCGACCGTGATTAGTGAATTTCTGCGAAGAAGGATTCATTGTTAATAAACTGAATATTTTCGTAGTTAGACCATAGAAAGCCTGTTTATTACTTTCTAAATATGGTTTTTAACATTATTAAAGCCCCGGAGAAAAGAAATAACACCCCTATAGTCACCTTTTTGTTTACACCACATTGCGCAGGCTATGGGATCACTGCAGATTGACGGCCACCCCTTGCATAGCAAGCTACTGAGCTAACTAACTAGCCTATCCAATTCACTTATTCTAAACTTAAGATCGTTTTTCAAACGGAGTGGGGAAGAAGGACAAAGAAAGCAGCCAAAAACTTTTTTCATTCTGTCATGTCGGACATGCCATGGCTGACTTCATGCATTGTTTGAAGGTAATGTAATGTCATGTCTCATCAATGTAACATTACTGGTGCCAAGTGACCAGAATACTTTATATAAATTGTCTTTCAATATTTTTTGGCTAATGATAAGCCATATTAATTGATTTTTGAAAAACCACGATCGAGCGAGGGAGTGATATTTGAACCGCGATGTAGCAAGGGACGATAAGATAAGATATGTCTTTATTAGTCCCACAAGGGGAAATTCCAGGTTTACAGCAGCGAAAGAGCTGGTTTATTGCACAGTTATTGCACGCTTTATTGCTTTGGTAATTGCATGGTTATTGTACAGGATTTTTCGGAACAGTTTTTATTATAGAGTCGGACAGCTGCAGGAAGTGAAAGACCTGCGATATCTCTTCTTCACACACTCTGGATGTATCTGCCTGTCACTAATGGTGCTCCTTAGTGCGGTGAGCGTGTGTTGGAGGGGGCGGGAGTCTTTGTCCATCATGGAGAACAGCTCGGCTGTCATCCTCCTCTTGCCCACCTTCTCCACCTGTTCCAGGGGATATCCCAGGACAGAGCTGGTCTTCTTTATCAGTTTGTCCAGCCTCTTCCTGTCAGCTGCTGTGATGCTGCTCCTCCAGCAGACCACGCCATAGAAGATGGCAGAGGCCATCACAGAGTCATACTGTAGAAGGTCTTCAGGAGTGCCCCCCTGCTCCCCAAACAACCTCAGCCTCCTGAGAAGATACAGTCTACTCTGACCTTTTTTTTTTATACAGTGCAGTAGTATAGTCAGTCCAGTCCAGCTTATGGTTCAGATGAACACCCAGGCACTTATAAGATGCCAGCGAAAGTCCACAACCAGTTCCTTGGTCTTGCTGGCATTTATAAGGAGGTGGTTTCGCTGGCATAAGTTTACGAAGTCAAATTATTTCTCTGCACGACCGGTCATTCGTCCCCATCTGTGATGAGACCAACGATGGCAGAGTTGGTCTCATCACAGATCGTCTATTCCACACAGTTGGCAACATTTTGATTATTATGCGGATCCCTTTGTTGTAGCCTTGTGCCGGAGGGCAGAACAGAACATTTGGAATTCAAAGAGAAATAAAAACTGTAATACATACGGCAACAATCGTCAATTACTTCTGTTCAGCTATCGTCTTGATTACCGCAAGTCAGTAATCTTAAAATTGTTCAAATTAGCTGGTCGTTATGGTAAAAGAAGGACCAAAGTAAGAGAAAATATATATTTAAGTTTCAGAAATAGGGAGATAATCATCCTAAGGGTACCAAAGAAAATCCCTCATGATGTGTGTGTGACTGCCCTTTTGACAGCTCGTGACCGCTTGTTTGTTCTAACGCTGCAGCAAAATGGTTTCATTTTACATTCCAATGCAACACTTCCCTTTTTTGTTCTTTGTGCCATATTTGGACTTTCACTTGTTTTACAATTTCTGTTTGCAGATTGAATTGGCAGCAGTGTGACGTAAATCAGAGCACTGTCGGATCAAAGTGCAGGCAAATTGTCATTAGATTTCCTCTTATTTGATTTTGGGAATTAAAGGGACATTTGGGGTTTTTGACATGAAGTTATGTGACATCCCCATCAGCAGTGTAGTCCATCAACAGCGACTAACCCCCCACTTGGTTCCCTAAGTCCATTTCTGGTCGGATTTTGGTGATGAAGAACGTAGTTCCAGGTACTTGCTGGGGTTACACAAGTAAGGAGTTTGGCTTCTCAAAACAGTATGCGTTCAGAAGAGTAATACATTTGGGTCACAAAAAAGCCTCCTTGAAAAAATCAGACCTCACAAATTGCTCGGCATATGTTTGTCTTCCGCCATATCCCTGCACAGCGTCGTCTGTCTATTCTTGTGTATTTGACAAAGATGCTTGCATCTTCCATATAAATGGAGAATGAAAGGGATGAATGAACATTTAAGGTTACTTTTATCGTCTTTGAAGACATGACTGTTCCCAAAGACACGATGTGGTAGTGAGAGACCACACAGACACACCGCATCTTCCTATTTTGCCATGAGTTATTTCTTGAATTCAATAGTGTTTCTCATCTTCTTTAGCAAAATGCTGGCACTTGCAACTTTCTTTGGTTCCATTTGGGGTTACTGAGGTAAGAATCACTATTAAATTCAAGAAACATCTCACGGCAAAACAGGAAGGTGGTGTCCATGTGGCATCTCGCTGTCACATCTTGCCTTTGGGAACAGTCACTTCCAAGAATCATGTCGTCAATGAAAGTAAAGTAAAAGTAACATTAAATGTTCATTTATCCATTTCATTCATCATTTATCTGTATTTATATGGATTTTGAGTTGTTTTCTGCATGTAAAACTATAAAACGTGTATTGTGTGAACATTTTTGGCTTTCTGGAACAGATTGATTGGATTTACATGATTTCTTATAGGAAAAATTGATTTGGTCAGAGTCAGAACTTCTGGAACAAATTAATGACCCACTTTTGGCTAAGCCCACTGCCACCGCAAACAACATAACTCGGTATCATTTTCTCTACATAAGTAGGTAATCAGAAGACATGACAGGACTTTTTTTCCCCATAGCAGGCTTCTTTTCTTTGCACACCTGTGTCTGACTTAAGCGCTAGTTTCAAACCACCATTTCCTCTTTCCTTCTTCAACTCAGCATACTGGACCCCAGTTTAGCTCAAGTGTGAATTATGTGAACAGCTCCTGTGCCTTATACAAGACAGATCATTTAATTTGACTCAAAGTTGGTGCTGTGTAGTTTGATACATGTTTATGTTGACTTATAGACTGTTGGACTGTATGGCTGTAGGGATGATGATAGCTGTGCATTTTTTATCTGTTTGTTGTTGTTAATTTTTTGTTTTTTTTTGTGCAAAACTCAGTGGTAAGTATCTCCTTCACTCTCGGTGACAGTTAACGCTGAATTGTTCTGAAAAATCACTATAAAATGATGTGTTCTATTGCAAATACAAGTACTTTTATAAAATGATAATACAAAAAAATCACATGGGAATGGCCAGAAGTTTTGGGAGTGAATTAAATTCAGCGTTTCAGTAATTCTGCTGCCTTAGTTTTTTTTTTAAGAAAACATTTGACATGTCTGGTATATAATGAAAAAAATAGCATTTTTTGTGGGGATCACCAAAATTAAAAATTAAAGCAGAAAAATTATTGAAGTACAAAATTTAAGTCACTCCCAAAACTTTTGGCCATGACTATATAGTACCTGTTCAGTGTGTTGGAGGGCCCCCTTCTGGTCGTAAGGTCTCATTGCCACAACCGACATGTGTTGCCACATTTTCTGTGTACGCCTTTCCCATTTATTCTTTCCATTGTTTCTGTTGACTCCTTTGTGCTTGGATTATAGAAGTGTGTGTGTGTGTGTGTGTGTGTGTGTGTGTGTGTGTGTGTGTGTGTGTGTGTGTGTGTGTGTGTGTGTGTAGTCATCAGATTTGAGGAGAGAGAGGCGGAACTCAAGAAGGAGTACAGCGCTCTTCATCATAGACACACTGAGGTATCAAGAACAGTTCATGAATGTGTAGTATTTGCATGTATACGGACATTCATACGTACTTACAAACATACAGTCTAACAGAAAAACGTTATCCCTATATGGATTTAGCATAATACCCATATTAGAATTGAATCAAGTTTTGCAGTAAACGATTACATTTACATTCAGTTTATGTGAAAGTGCGTGTTGCACAGTGCATCAACTTATTATTTCACTGCTAAATACCTACAACAAAATACTAAAATGACAAGTTAATTTTGTTAGTAATAATAGGAGTTTGGCTTTCTTCAGGGTATTATTTTATCTAATCGGCAAAAAATAATAATGTTAACAAATGGTGATATTGAATTAAACTGCTTAATTTTGTGTTATCTGACCTTGCAGATGATTCACAGCTACATGGAGCACTTGGAGCGAACTAAACACCAGCATGCAGTGACAGCAGAGCCTGCAGAATCTGGCACTGGCACACCAGCTAGAATAAGGTGAGGCACATTAAACTCCAGTCCTCGAGACCTTCTTAGTTTGCCAATATGCTCTTGACTGGAGAATATGAAAAATACCGGAGAGAAAATCAGTCAGAAACGTGTAATTCATAAATAAATGCTCATGCAAATTAAGCAATAACCTGTTAACAATGAGCAATGAATGAAGTACATGCTTAATATTGTTATGATTGGCATACATGTTGTTACAGTTGAGATTAATCATTAGTTATTGTTAAATGTGATGATGTTGCTGTTTTGTTCCTGCATGTAGTAAAATCAGTCATTGCTCAAATTGCAAAAGTATTTTGTGTAATATCTTTGAGGAAAATAAACAGTCTGCATCTCAGCTTTGTTTTTGGTAAAAATAATGTATGAATGTTTTCATGTGTAAATTACTTCATTTTGCATCTAGAATATTGCATGGGCTATTAGAAAGCCACTTGCAGGCCACAAATGGCCCCCGGGCCGGACTGCACGCCACCTGCGGCCACGCTCGCTATGAGCCTTTGTTAGCGTTTTTGTTTTATTCGGATACTACCATGTTTAAAATAGTTAGCAGTAAGCACTTTTTGTACAGAGTGCGCATCTTGCTAGTCGATATCTTTAGCATTCCGCATAACATACAGTATTGAGATTTAGCACTTTAGCACCTGTCTGTTAAAGCAAGAGATGTTCCCGTGTTTTGTTTATGTTTTGCCCTAGTTTATGTGGGTGATTCTTCATAGCTATTGAAGCATTTTAACTGGTACAAGAGTTACTCCTACACACCCACTATATATCCTTCAGGCGAGAAGAAAAACTAGGCCAGATGAATGATGCAAAGACTCAACAGAAACAGAACAAGCAGATATGTAGTGTAGCATGGCAGAGAGATTTCTGCTAAAAAAAAATGAGCAGAATTGTGATGGAGCATAGAGCTGTACTTCTTAATCTGCTTTCATGGAATGGTGAACCTTGTGGTTGATTGATCTTTTGCAGAGCAGATTAGGACTGGGTGCATTATTATTATTATTATTAGAGAGAGCTAAAGGTACACCACAGCTATGTGACAAAAATATCTGTAAACATTGCGTTGACTATGACGTGATGTAGAGCAAGAACGACATTAGATTTTGTTGATCTTCAGCATCTCGCCATATCAACTTACGAGAGTCATCTTTTTCAAGCAAAGTTGATGTTTTTAAAAGGCAAATCGAGAACTACAGTATATTGTGTGAAATCTTCATAATTTGATCTATTTTTCCAGATGCAAATTAGAACATGGTGTAAAAGTTGATTTATTTCGGGAGTTCACTTTAGAATAAGAGACCATTTAAGGGCCCGGGAACCTTTTGCAGTTAATTTGCTGATTAGAGTGCGAAACCAGTAGTTTACAATAGTGAATGTTTACACCAGTGGTGTCCAAACTGTGGTCTGGGGGCCAGTTTCAGCCTGTGACAGTTTTTTTTTTAGTGGACCTCGGCACATTCTAAAAATACAATTAAACAAGAAAATAAAAATCAACAACAAAATTCGAAAAACAGAGCAGTAATCTTACAAGAATAAGGACAAAATATGAAGAGTAAAGTCATAATATTACCCAAAAAAACAGTATCAATTTGAAATATTAAAGGAATAAAAGTTGCAATATGAGAAACAAACAAAGCAAAGAATTAAGTTGCAATTTTAGGAAAAATGGGTTGGATGAATGTTATAATGTTATGATCATCAAGTCCAAATATTATGGCAATAAAGTCATACTAGGACAAAATTGTTGAAAAGTTGAACTATTTGTAAAAATAAAAAAATATATAATGGAAGGAGAAAGAGTTGAAAATAAGTTTTGTCACAAATCAAATTAATAAATATAATGTTTAATATTTTTTATATGATCCATGTTTATATGTACAGTGTGTGTGTGTGTGTGTGTGTGTGTGTGTGTGTGTATACTGTATATATATATATATATATATGTATATATATATGTATATATATATATATATATATATATATATATATATATATATATATATATATATGTATATATATATATGTGTATATATATATATGTGTATATATATATATGTATATATATATATGTGTATATATATATATGTATATATATATATGTGTATATATATATATGTATATATATATATGTGTATATATATATATATGTGTATATATGTATATATATGTGTATATATATGTATATGTATATATATGTATATATATATGTGTGTATATATATATATGTATATATATTTATATATATTTATATATATATGTATGTCTGTATATGTATATATATATATTTATATATATTTATATATATATGCAGTACGTTTTTGTAATATTTTTTACATACATTCTGACTGGCTGCAGACTATTGGCAATCAAACTCCGTGCAGGACTGCCTGTTTCCTGTTGTATGCTAGCGATCATACATGCTGAATGAAGGCAGAAGTTACGCGGCTGTAGGGCGCCTGGAATACTGTAAATGAACCTATGGTTCATGGAGGACGATGAGGAGGAATATGTTTTAACAAGGATAGCCTAACGGCGCCAGCACAAGCCACGGTCAGAGGAGTGAAATATGCGTGAGTCACTTAAATTCTTGTGTCCAATGTAAGTTGATCTTTAAAATTCCAATGAATTTTGAACTTTGAGAGTGTTTAAACAAGAGAGAAATGTGATAAAATACTAATGCCTGTCTGTGTATAAAGTGTATTGTGAGAATTCAGTTTATTTCAATTCATTTAGAATTAATTTTAAAATGGATGCACTTGCACACACACTTGAGTGTTTTCACTTTGGAAAACACTGTGATTATTCTTGGGGTGTTGCAGCCAATAAGCTGCAGCCTGAGGAGAGGCATATGGAACAAGCTGCCTCAGCATCCAAAAGAGAGAGGCGGGGATGAAGGGAGGGAGCGAGACAAAGTCAGAGCATTCTAGGCTGCACAGAGCTTGCTGTGTCACATCTCGGCAGAGGACAGGAAAGGAGATGCTGCAACAAAAACAGAAATACCAAAGGAAAATTGTGTAGGGTTTTACCAGCTTTTGCCTGCTCCCTATGGATGATTTCCAGCTCTGCTGTATGTGCTTCTGCTCTGCTTTCCTCTGTCGTTGCCTCTGAATTCCTGTTATTATTACTGCTACCACTCGCTATCTACCTCACATCTTACCTTTTCAACAGCATTGGAAGGTTTTACAGTGGGTTCACACAAGGTTCATTTCTTTTCTGTGGCACCCATAGCTGCTTTAATCAGCCTAGTCTCCCAAAATATTTTGGCACCAGTGATACGTGGGGCCATGAGCCCCGGGCGTATGCTGCTTTTTGTTTTTGGCTTTGTTGGGGGAGCAGTGGTCATCAACTCTGCTGTACTGGTGTCTCTGTCGGTGCTGCTGCTGGTTCACTACTCTGTCGCTACCGGTGGCTTACCTGCCCTGCCGTCTTTACCTTGTATACCACGTCTCAGCAGGTACGGTGTGTGTGTGTGTGTGTGTGTGTGTGAAGGGATGGATTATGTTGTTTTCTGCTTGATACCCATTGAAATCAACTGTATAGTCTCAACTTGGGAGCTTTGATAAAATCATAGATCATCATAGATTAAAAAATAAAGCATGAAGGATAGAATGCGTTGTCGTAGTTGTCAGACTTGGGTTGTCAACAAGGCCTGCTTAAGGACTGCAATGAAGTTGGAGCATATACTGTACAATGCCAGTTTAGAACAAAGCAGACAGACCCTTCTGCCTGTCATCTCACCCCCCCAAAAAGAGAGGAAAATTAAGTAAATAACAGCTAAAGGTAAAAATAAAAGAAAACAGGTCATTCATTATTGGTAAAAATGTGATAATATATACACGACTAACTGCAATGGATTGATATGTCCAATGGATTGCAGTACAGTGGTGCCTTGGGTAGCGTCATCCGTTAATCCGTTCCCGAAGTTTGACTCAAACCAAAATGGACTCTAACCAAGGCAAGCTTTCCCATAGAAAATAAATCAGACACCCAGAAATTTGAACACAAAACACATTTGACAAAGAATAATTATAGTTTTACATGCAGAAAATGATGCAAACATAAGTACAAATGACACATGACAACTGAACATTTAACATCACTTTTACCTAGTTTTGCAAAGAGGGACGGAACGAGAGGAGATTATGCTTGGAGGGCAATCCCTTTTTCTTTTTGAACTGTTAATGCACTCATGTGGCACAAAAAAATCTATGCAGAGATAGTCTGTTACAGACTTTTTAACATGCATAGTTTTACATTACAAAACAATGGCACAAACATGACATACAGTATGAAATGGAGAAATGAACGTTTAACATAATTTTACCTGTAGTGGTCACCCTTGGCAAACAACAACCAGAAAGAGGAGAGGTGGAAGAGTTTCGAGGCATGTTTGTCTGCCTAACGACGCTATGTATGTGTTTTTTTTTTGTTTTTTTGTTTTTAATTTTCAAACCATCCGCCGCTTGCCTTAAATTTGTCAACAGACTCACTTGTTGCAGGCGTTTTCTTTGTTAGATTCGCGTACGCAGCAGCCTAACCGGTGAATCAGTGTCTCCAGACATCTCCCTTGTTTATCCCCCTGCCCTCCAAGTCATTTTCTTTTTCTCTTTCCTTTATGTACCTAGGAAGGAGCGTCCCATTTCCATGGGCATCTTTCAGGTTCCAGGGATTGATGGCGTGACCTCTGACGTCCAAAGGGAGCCTGTGGATGTTCATTCTGAAACTTGGAGATTCAATAACCTCAGCCATCCAAGGTCCAACACCAGTCTGAAGGTATGAAATAGACTATTTTGAAGACTTAAAGACAATTTGTCATTAAGTTAAGGTGGCTTTTTCATTCCAAGTTTCAGTTGAATGTGCTAATTAAATGCACCCCGCCTCCCGAAAAAAAAGAGTAAAATCCTCTTTAGAAAGAAAGAATTGTTTCATGTGTCTAGAATTTTTAACAGCTTGTCTTGTAACTGGGTGGCCTGGAGCCCAGTAAGCAGAGGAAGTGGTACCATTCAGGGAGGGAGGAAAATACAGAGAGTCTTCACATTGCTGCTGTTAGAAATCGCACTGCAAACAAGGCTCCATCATGAATATTAATGACCATATATGCATATATACAGTGTTCCCTCATTAATCGCGGGGGATAGGTTCTCAAAATAGCCCGCAATAAGCGAAATCCGCAATGTAGCAAACTATATTTTATTATTATTATATAAGTTTTAAGGCTGTAAAACCCCTCACTATACACTTTTTACACATTTCTCAGACAGACATAAACATTTTCTCACATTTCTCTCTTGTTTAAACACTCTCCAAGTTCGAATTTTCTTAAAACATATTCCTCCTCGTCATCCTCCATGAACCGAAAATTAATTTACAGTATTCCAGGCGCCCTACAGCCGTGTAACTTCTGCCTTCATTCAGCAAGTATGCTAGCGATTATACAACAGGAAACAGACAGTACTTCACGAAGGAGATTGATTGACAATGGTCTACAGCCAATCAGAACGCAGAACACAACGGGCAGGTTCCGCAGGTTCTCCCTTAGCCAATCGGGGCTGTTGCGGCTCTATATTTACTGAGAGAACTGGACACATCTTCAACTCTCTTGAGTATACAACACCCTCTACTGGTAGCAGTAGTAAATACAATAACAGAAAACATGCAACACACACCGATAGATCACTCTAATACAACACAAGGACGCAGAACGCAATGCGTGTTCATACGCTGTTTAAAAAAACATGCAAAATTGCACTTTAAAAAAATCTGCGGATCCGCGAAAGGTGAACCGCGATGTAGGGAGGGAACACTGTATACCTATATATCTATATATACAGTGGTGTGATAAAGTGTTTGCCACCTTCCTGATTTCTTATTTTTTTGCATGTTTATCACATTTAATGTTTCAGATCATCTAACAAATTGGCAGTTTTTAAATTAAACTTTTTATTATTAAGGGAGAAAAAAAATCCAAACCTACATGGCCCTGTGTGGAATAAGTGTGCCTGTGTGCCCCCTTGTTGGAACATAACTTAACTGAGATTAATTGATCTATCAGTCTGGAAAAGGGCCATTTCTAAAGCGTTGGGATTTCAGCGAACCACAGTGAGAGCCATTATCCACAAATGGCGAAATCATGGTGCAGTGGTGAACCTTCCCAGGAGTGGAAGGCTCAATTAACCATTTTTTTTTTCTCCCCGGGGTCATGTGACTCGTTAATGTTACAACGTCTTAGGTGTGAATGCAGAGCTGGTGTGTTAAATTTGGTGTTATCGCTCTCACACCCTCGCATACAAGTCACTAGGAGTTCAACATGGCACTTTGTGGCAAAGAACTCTCTTGGGATGTGAAAAAACATATTGCTGTAAAGATGTTCTCGGTCAGTGGTTCTCAACTGATTTGGCTGCGGGACAACACCATCACCCCTCAAAGTGGTGACCCAAATTGCGGGAATTTTTCAACTCAAACTTCTCATATATCTTCTATTTTAAGGGTCTGTTTTCAACACAATGTGAGCTGCAACACTGAGATGCTCTCTCTTTATGGCGTGCTCTTCTCCAGCAGTTATCTGCAGCTGTGTGTTGGTCGGACACCACGTTAAGTCTCCACTCGATGTCCGTTGGGTCTCACGCAAGCTTGAGAAAGTCACCCACAAACATGCAATGCACCCTGCAGTGGCATAGCAAGTGAATAGCTCAGACAAGAATGTGAGGTGCATTTAGAGACATCGGGCCATTACATAATTATTATTATTATAATTATTATTATTATTATAATGACATCTACAATTTGAATCTGTCTTCTTAATTCCTTTTCATGCCTGAAAATGCTGAATTTAGGCAAGAAATATGTACAGTTTGCTTCAATATGCATTTTTTTTTTACTAATAATAAGCCGTATTCAAACACGAATCAGCATGAGTTAATAATATATGTTTGAAAAACCGTGATAGAGTGAAGCCGTGGAAATCAAACCATGATGGTTTCCCTCAGCAGCTCCTTCAGCAGCAGACTGTTACACCCACGGTGTAAGAAGGAGAGGTTCCGCAGGTCCTTCATACCGACCGCTGTCAGGCTCTACAACACCTGCACCACCTGTACCATGTTGTAGTCACTATGTCACTATGCATTCTTTACTTGCCTATCTTGCTTGCAGCTGTAACAAGTGAATTTCCCTGCTGTGGGATTAATAAAGTACTATACATACATACATACATGTGGCGAGGGATGACTGTATATTGCTTGCTTATTAAAACATTTGAACTATACAAAATTATTTTGAAAAAGAGGTGGTGTGTTTTTGTAATACTATTTTTACATGTTTTTGGGACTTGTTTTGTTCTTGCCCGATAGATTTCCCCCCTTCCATCAGCAAAGTTGCTATTTATAGTACTGAATGTGCTGATTTTCAAGGATCAAAGCAGTGCATACCTCAAAGGGTTGCTAATAACTGTAGAAAATCTTGTTTGGGATTTAAAATTTAGGATAATTATCCCTGTTTGCACAGTGTAACATTGCTAAGTGGACCCCAAGTGGATCTAGATACCAGGTAGTACTTTTAATACTATTGCCTTGCTGTCTGATAATGTAGGAACCATTTTTGCATCTCAGTATTTACGCATGAGAACTTAAGCCATACAACGCCACTGTTACTGTTGTTAAACTTCTTGGTTTTTGTTGCTTGTATTTGTTCCGTTTACCAAAAAAAAAACCACACACAGTGTGTAAAATGTGATGATTGTGGCCTCTATGATTCTTCAGTTGGATGTCCTAAGTGGAAAGTTCAAATTACCCCTTCAGAAGGCTGATCAGGTAGACCTGTTTACAGGCAAACTCCCCGAGCTAACCTGTTTGTTGGTGCTGAGTAGGAGTGATGCAAACGTGTGATTTAATTAAAGTAACACTTTTGTTGCTGTTCATTTTACTTCAATAAGCAAGAGCTGACATTTGTTCAGCTACTGTATCTACGTTATGTTCAATTTTGTTACGCTGTACAGCATTTAGCACCATAAAAAGATAACTAGTGGAGGATTATTGGTGTGACTACTGTGGCCAGGTAGCATTTTTGCCTTGACTAGTTAGATGTGTGATTGTTTTGGCGCTTACTAATTCTACTACTTCAACTACCACATCATACAACTGCAACAAGTGTGGCCAGTGTGGAAGTGTGGAATTTTACTAGTATCTGATACTACTAAGGTACTTTGCTGACTAGTGTTACTAGTGATAGCTGAAGAACATTTGGCACTAACTTGTCCAACAAGTGCACCAGGAATCGAGTCACTAGTAACACTCGCTGCAACCAAATGTCAACAAGAGAAAGAGATGATGTTCGATATCCAAGGTGTCAGTGTAAATGCTTGTCATAACTTGCCTGGTGTTTTCCTAAGCTTTGAATCACAGATGATGTTAGTGTTGTCATGTGACCTGCCTAATGCATGAAACGTCACTGTTGTTGAAGTGAACCTCAAGTCATTCTCTGTATTTTGTCATGTTTTTTGGCAATTGTTATTAACTAGGGATGGGCATTTGACTAAAATTCCTTGAATGTTCTGACTGACCTCTTGTTTCCATGCTAATGTTCTATTGAGCAGACTAAAGCAGTCCTAAGGGAAAACTGAACTTTTATTTGGAATTTTGCCCATCATCCGCAATCCTTATGTAAGACATGAACCCACATGTCTTTCTCTTTTCTGTGCGTTTGAAAGATATAAAAACAGCTAAAAAGAGACAGGTAATTAATGCGCATAATAGGACACACCTATGCCGCCTACAAAGCCTGCTATTAAAACACCTCCAAAAACCTCCAGCAATGTTTTATGGTTTTATATACATGCTTTAACCATGTAGTAACAGGCACATTCATAATAACATGTAATACTTACAGTATTTTTGTCATGTCGAACAAACTCTATGGGCGCTTACATTTTTTTCAGGTTGCAAGACAAACGTACGCACTTTGTATGGCCAACATGTGTTTTTCGTACATTTTGCGTGTGTCAGGTTTGGGCAAAATGTAAATTATTTTTCTTCTTCGCACTTGCCAACTCATATGTGTGTCGTGCACCCCACATGCATAATTAGTGCGGCCAACGCACGTATAGATATTTAATACGTCCTCCATGCGTGTTGAGATGGTCACCACAACTACATTCTTCATGAACAAACAAAAAAAAATGATTTGGGGAATGCCAAAAATAATAAATCCATCCATCCATTTTCGATACCGCTTCTCCTCATTAGGTTCGCGGGGGTATGCTGGAGCCTATCTCAGCTGACTTCTGGCGAGAGGCGGGGTACAAAAAAAAAAGTATGTCCGGGTGTGACCTATGCTTTAGTGGTGATGCATCAGCATTTTATGTACAACATTATCGTTGTTCTTCAAAATACAAACTACTTGAAAATGCATAAAAAAACAAGCATTGTGCTCCTTTTTACCTCAGTTCTAAGAAACAATCAATATTCAAACCTGCATAATTTACAGAATTGATAATCAATTCTAATGCCCATCCCCAGCATCAAATGTGTTATACAAATGTGAATCAGTTCTCATTGCTGTTTGCCCTCCACTGTAGGATGAACTGGCCAATGTGAGTCATGAAGGGTCCAAATCCAGCACTCCAACCAGCCAGGCAAGCATCACAACATCAAATGCCAACGTCCCTATACCCTCTCAGAAGGGCACCTTGAAATCAAACACTGCCACATCCACACAGAGCAGTGACTCTCAAATGTCAAAGCCGCTGTCGCCTCATGGCACAGCAGGTGGCAGTATGAGTCCTTTATCCAGTCAGGTCTCCGCGACACCCCTCTCTTCTGCTGCATCGGATGTTGCAATGCAATCTGTTGATACACCTCAGGAGCAAGAACGTTTTGGTGGGCACACCAAAGATCTGGACTGCAACATTGGCAAACCAGACAACAGTAAGAACATCTGAACAGTACATGCACTGCAATTACTGCAACACAACTACAGCTTAAACTCTGTTTACGCCTAGTTAATGTATACCAACATTTTTCACCTCTGCTGCTTATATTAGATGGGAAAGACGACCTGGAGAAGTCGTCTGAGGTGTTAGCGATCATAGAGTCTACCCCTGAGCTGGATATGGACCTTGGCGGCTGCAAAGGAACAAGGTATTAGACAAACTCATCACTGATTGTGTTTGTACCATGTGTGATCATTTGAAAAAGTCAAGTTTTGGCACATTGGGATTTTGAGACGTATGTTTATCGAATGGTGAAAGTACATCTTCATTGAATGTGTTGCTTCTTATCTTTCCAGCACACCAACTAAAGGCGGTATAGAGAATCTAGCATTTGACCGCAACACAGACTCCCTGTTTGAAGAGCTGTCCTCTGCAGGAAATGACTTCATTGGAGATGTGGATGAAGGAGCAGACCTGCTGGGTATCTATGCCCACTCATTATATTTTGGCGGCAGTGTTTACCATCACAAATGTTCTCTCCCTTTTGTTTACTGAATTGTTGGGCTTCCCGGCATTATCAATCCTTGCAGATGAGTTTTCTGGTGTGTATCAATGAAAAAGCTGCTATTTAGGATTTACTGTATTCATCTTTAGTTTTCTTTGTAAGCTGTGTGTTTTTTGTGATTACAGTAGTGAAATAGCGTTTTTAAAGTAGTAATTCTCTGGTGAGATGGCTGTGGTTACAGTGAAATGTAATAACATACATAACACATCTCATTTTGATCTGTAACTGTCCATGCATGAATCTCAGACTACAACATTTTAGGTAAGGCTAGGCTAGATGTCGGATGCTTTGTTTTCATATGTTTTATGGTGATTTTTTTTTCTTCAAATTTTTAATTTTCACCTGTTTATTAATATGGTTTTCAGGTATGGGTCGTGAAGTGGAGCATCTTATACAGGAGAATGCGCAGCTTCTGGAGACAAAGTCAGTGGAATGCTGTTGAATACACAGACTATATCAATTTTTTGTCATTATGATTTCCCCCCGCCCCCTGAAAAGCATGTAAAAGCATAGCTCAGTGATGAATCTATTGACTTAGAGCCCCAATGTGTGTTTTCAGAAATGCTTTGAACGTGGTGAAGAATGACCTCATTGCTCGTCTGGATGAGCTGACCTGTGAGAAGGCCGTCTTGCAAGGGGAGCTTGATGCCATCAGTCAGGCCAAGATCAAACTAGAGGAGAAGAATAAAGATTTAGAAGAAGAACTGAAGGGGTTTGGGATTTTTTTTAAATTGATATGCTTATTGGACTGTTGTTTTAATAATTAATTGGACACATTTCCGGTCCTTTAGGGTTCGAGCTGCACTTGAGGAGAGCAAACAAAAGGCTAAGACTGAGAATGAGGATGATGTGAGTTACTTATAGTACATAATGAATATATACTTCCATAGTTTAAAAACAAAACATTCATCAGTGCTGGGGGTTTTGTGCAGAGTGATGTGCCGACAGCACAGAGGAAACGCTTCACCAGGGTGGAAATGGCCAGAGTCCTGATGGAGAGGAACCAGTATAAGGAGAGGCTAATGGAGCTGCAGGAGGCTGTCAGATGGACAGAGATGATTAGGTAAGACTGAGGTACATTAAGCAATGGCTGTAGCAGCCCATGTGCGCCTGCATTAAAGTCTAAAGCAGTGTTATGGCATCACATTAATGCCAAAATTACCACGTGTAAAAAGATACTCTGCGCGCATAAACACCTCTCTTGCGCTCACGTTGCCTGAATTTGCAGCGCGGTCACTCAGCGCTCGCTCGCAGTACCTGAAAAAGCGCTCGCTGCTGCTTACAGCCATTCCCTATGTGTGCGCGATTGCTACCTCAGCTTTCTACGCACTCTGAGTTGTTTAGTTTTGGCACCCGCAACGCCCCTTTTTTCGGATTGTTCACTTGAACCGCCAACCGTCTCCAGGTTAGAGCCAATACGAGGCAGGGTAGGGTGGGTCAACATAGCGGCCAAGCTACGTACAACTGAACTCTGAACCCGTGACGTCACATCAGGGAGCAGCAAATTCAGGCATCGTGAGTGCGAGGAGAGAGGTTTTTATGCACGCAGAGTATGTTTTTACGCATGCTAATTTTGGCATTAATGTGACGCAATACAGTGTTCTCAAACTGAGTTGTTACTACGTGGTCAGTGGTCAACTGCTACTTTCATCAATGAGTCAGTGTAAACAGAAAAAGAGTCGCTCAAATCCAAATCGCTTTGTTACGATTTGCGAGAACAGGAAAATAAGAATACAATAATCCCTCATTTACGGTGGTTCATTGGTTCCAGACCCAACCGCGATAAGTGCATTTCCGCGCATATAGCTGTTTAAGCACTAAAGTCGCAACATTGCTGAATTTGCTGCTATGGTGCGTCGTGTAGTTAATACTTCACACCAGGAGATGGAGGACATCTCTGTAACTTAAATCTTAGCGGCATTTGTGGCCGTGTTTCTGTGCAGAGTTTGAGAGTTTGTGCATTCGGCAGCTCCGTTGCAGTCTGCACGTGCCGCGTGCTTGAGCCAATGCTTTGCTTGGCCGTGTTCAGGGTGGCAGGGCGTGGTGGGTTGTCGGGCCACGGGTGGTGGTGGGATGGTGTTAATGTGGAGGAGCGCGGAGGTGGTGGTGGGTGGACGCGGTGCTGGAGGAGGAAGGTGCGCGGCTGCCGGATTTCTTGGGTGTTTGCTTGCGCGAGTTGTATGGTGTTGTTTGCAGCCACGTCAAGAAGCTAATTTCTGATACTGTATTCATTGGCTTCGCAACAGATGTGTGTCGAGATGGATAGATAGATACAACCAAGGCAAGACATGAGAGGTAAGAAAAATAAGAAAATAGAATAAGAATAAATAAATGCGGAACAGATCACGTCAAATTTGTAGTGCAATAATAAATAATGATAATACATAATAAGATTATATGTCCAGTCCTGTCCAGTGCTTCCATGACAGGAGATACGTGATGTTACACATATCTGTATCGGTATCGGTTGATATCGGACATTGAAAGTTGGACAATATCGAAATATCGGATATCAGAAAAAAGCCAATATCGGACATCCCTGGTTAATATTATTTTGCCTGTTGTAAGATAACTAATTCTAAAATAATAAAAGCCCGTTGTTGGCGATCAAGACTGGTGCGTGTTACTAGTGACACCTAGTGGTCAGTGTAGACTGCAGTTCATAAAAGTCTTCCATCCATCCATTTCCCATGCCGCTTATCCTCATTAGGCTTGTGGAGGTATGCTGGAGCCTATCCCAGCTGACGGGCGAGAGGCGGGGTACACCCTGGACTGGTTTTCATAAAAGTCGTGTATTGCCTTAAACCTTATTTGTATTTTAGTTCATTTAGAAGATTTTTATACTTAATTTAGGCCAAGAATATGTAACATTTGCTTAAATATACATTAAAAAAAACAATAAAATAAAATAACAATACCACGAAACAGCGAGAATACGTTTTTGAAAAACGGCGATAGACTGAGGGAGCCATGTTTGAACCACGATGGAGTGAGGAAGGACTGTATTATGATGGTGCTTGCACAAACACTGTACTTTTGAGCAAAATAGATGGTTTTCTCCTTTAGGGCCTCCAAGGAAAACCCAGCCCTTACAGAGAAGAAGAAATCCAGCATCTGGCAGTTGTAAGTTCCCCTCTTTTGTGTTTGTTTGAGCTCATAGTATGAATCATCTTATGATTTCTTTGTATTTGATCTTCTTTATGTTTAATTTCATTGTATGGGTGTTTCTCCAGGATGTAGGTAAACCTGTGACTTGCAAAAGTGCCAATCTGGGTTTTTGCATGATGTTTGAGATGTTTTTGTTGGTATAGGTGGTCCTCGGTTTCCGTTTTATGACATTTCGTGGTTACGAGTGTGCTTTAAATGAATTAAAAACTTAATTTTGGTGCATAAACACCAGACTCACTCGAGAACTTTTTGGGGCGGAATAATACACCATGTGCGGCTCACACGCAACTACACTACTACGAGGAAAAAGATCGGATTGTGATGTCTACTTGGACGTTGTTAGGATGACCAGGATCAATCAACAATCTCTTTATTGCAAAAATAAACGAGGCTACAGTCCGCCCAACCACGCCAAAACATCAGCAAACCCAGTTGTCTTCTCTGTTCTGTCTTTTAAAAAAAAATGTTTTGTATGTTTTCATTTAATTCTTGTATTTAGAGTTTGTATTACTGTATTGTATGTCCATCATGTGTTCTGTTTGCAGCGTGAGTAACTTAAGTGTTAATTTAGGTAGGCGTTCCGACTGCCACTAAAATTCAACACATCATAGGAACGGAATTCTTTTGTAACCTGAGGATCACCTGCATACTGTTTGCTGTAAAACTCTTTGCCTGGCATGAGTTTGGTGTGTTTTAGAGAAAGGCACGATTTAGCCCAATTAGGGGATAGACAAATATCTCCTTCTTTGTTGTCATGTGTGTTTCCTATAATCTGCCTGTTATGTGTCTGTGTGCAGGCGGTATGTTGGGAGGGTAGCTGTAGGTCAAAATGTCTTAGTTAAGACAGACGTTAAGTCTTGAAATTGCACATGTTAAAGATTCTTACATTTTAGCTTTAGCTCATATAAGTAACACCACAGTCTAATCATCTGTTTGGCTGCATGCATGTCAGAAAAGCATACGGTTCAGGAGGCGTGAGAGTGCACTTATTTGCTGTGCGTTAGTGGCCGCTTTCTCTGTGCTGAGAATACTAAAGGTGTGAGTAGGCAAGGCCTGTACACAGCTGTGAGTGAGTAAGCATGTTGTAGCTGCAGTGGATGTTGTATTTACGGCCTATTATAATAAATTGCTACACGAGAGAATGATAGTACTAACAGTTTAAGGAGAAGAATGTGTAATTGCCCCACATTGTTGCTTTGTGTCTTCACTAATATCCTAGTCCGTGCACAATATTAACCCTGCACCCCATGCAACCCCGTTTCACTGCTGTGCAGCTGCTCAAGTGTTTTGCTGACATAGGTGTCCACTGTAAGAGATTTTGATACGTTAATGGAAGTATCATCAGTGCAATTGTGACCTTTATGGAGGCTGGCATGAGATCTTCTATTTGTCATCCTTCCTTTTAAATGTGAAACCCTCCTTTTGCTGGAGCCATTGCTTTTGTCCACCCCTCCATATGTTTGTCTGTGTGCTCTCCCCTCTCCCCTTCACCCCCCACTCTTCCCTGCCCTTACAACTCCAGTTTCAGCCGTTTGTTCAGTTCGTCGGGTGGAGCGTCGAAGAAGCCTGCCGCAGAGGCTGCCGCGGTCAACGTCAAGTACAATGCACCCACTTCACAGATTCAACCGTCCGTCAAGAAGAGGAGCACCACCTTGCAGCAGCTGCCTAGCGACAAGAGCAAAGCCTTCGATTTCCTCAATGAGGAGTAAGTTGAAGTGGAAAATTTATGCTTTGGCCAATTGTGGCGATTTAACTCAAACAAATGTGTCCTTTTCATAAGGGAAGTTCATTTTTCTTAAGAGTTGGTGTTTACTGTATATACCACAGAATGGCAGTTGAAAGCATCATGTCCAGGCGAGAACAGAAGCGGGCACAGTACAAGCAGGTTAAAGCCCATGTCCAGAAAGAGGATGGCAGAGTGCAGGCTTATGGCTGGAGCTTGCCCAAGAAGTACAAAGTAAGTAGATAAATTCCTCTAATCTTGAAATACTCGGATACCTCTAACAATTAACCAAAGATAACATTATTTTACAATATTTAGCAACCTATCTTTGAGTACACTCCTGATCTAAATTTTAATTTGAAAAACCACAAGAGTTTACATTTGTCACTGTTCGATATTAAAGAGGCTCAAAGTTTCAAATTGCCAGAAGAAGCAAAGGGAGGAAGACAAAAAAATGGAGTAAGCAACAACCTTAATGGTATTTATTTATTTAATTTGTATTGCTGATGGGGATGTCATACAACTTCATGTCAAAAAATCCAAACTATCCCTCTAAAATGTTGCTCAGCCTATTTCACTTCAATGCTTCTTTGCAATAAAGTGCTTACTCAAAACATGTTTTGTCTCACTCCCATTTCTTCTTTTTGCATTTTGAAGCTCTATGTACAACCTCCTTAAAATCCAACAGTGCAAAATGTAAATTCTTGCAATTTTTCCAACTCGTCTTCAAATTTTAATCAGGAGTGTATTTCCCTTTAGCAAATATGGATGACAAAATGAATGGGATGTAAATCTGTCATCTTGAAATGTTCTCTTCTTTTCTAAGACCAATGGTGGTCAGGAGAAGATGAAGGACCTACCTATTCCTGTCTTCCTTAGGCCGCTGGACGAGAAAGATGCTTCTATGAAAGTAAGTTCCTACAGTTTTGGTAGTGAATACCTATAGTCAAGTCCAAAAGTATTCATACCCCGGCTACATTTGGAGTTGAATTCCATATTTACTTGGTGAATTGAGTATATTTGGCTGGAAATGAGACAAGAAAGTGAGAAAGGACTGTGTTAGAAAAGAGTATGGATCATTTTGGACATGCAACTTGGTGTCAAAGACAGCTTTGTTTCTGTTCTTGTATCTGCATAATGTCTTTCGGTCGAGTAACATACACTCACAAGCCACAATAATAAGGTTGGCCAGGCAATCTAATTACGATATAAGAGCTAAATCCAAAAATACGACTTTTGCATCTCATATAACTAAATTAGGTATGAACACCTTTTACAAACACCTCCCAGAATGCCAGATAGTAATTGTCCATTGCAAAATACAACCACAATAATAAACAATGGCAAATTAATAAGGTCAATTATTATGTATCTTATAGGGTGTCCAATATAGTGTATGATGATAATAACAAGGATTCATAGTGCAAACTGTGTGTGTCTGTGTTTCAGCTGTGGTGTGCCGCTGGTGTGAATTTGTCTGGGGGTAAAACCAGAGATGGAGGTTCCATCGTAGGTGCCAGTGTGTTTTACAGTGATGTGTCTGGACCAGAGAGCCCAATAAAGAAAACCGGATCTCAGAACAGCCTCGAAAAACTGGATCAAGAACTTGAGGTCAGAGGGGTTTTTTTTTTGTTGTTGAGACTTTTAGGGCCACTTTAATAGTGATAGGGATTTTGGCACTTTTAAGAGATCGGCTCAGTAAAACGAACCGATTCTTTTAGCTCCCAAGTGGCTCTTTTGGTTGCTTAAATTGATTTATTGCCGAATTGCATGTAAAATGAACTTCTAACATAAAAATAAAATGATATCAAATTATTTTTTTTTCTACGGATTTATTTATAAAATACATTTATTCATAAAAACAAATCCTACAATACAAAAACAAAGACCCATCTCAATTAGACAAAAAGGTATAATCTGTTTGTGTATTATGTAGACCAGGGGTGTCCAAACCTTTTCCACCGAGGGCCATATACTGTACTGTGCTGAAAAATGAAAGGATGGAAGGGCCACTTTGGGACTTTGTAAACCAACCCATGTTGACATGCTAAGAAGTTGTAAATATGATACTAAAAGGACATTATTGTTTTCCATATTATGAGCCTATTCACATAAAAATTACTTTTTTCCCCCCTCATTTGATCATGACATTTTTTCTCTGAATATTTTAACTTTATTCTAGTAAAATTGCAGCTGTTTTTCCCCCCAGTCAGCTGGGATAGGCTCCAGCATACCCCCGCGAATGAGGATAAGCGGCATAGAAAATGGAAGAACGGATGGATTTCAACTTTCTTCTTGTAAATTTTCTTCTCTGTATTTTGACTTTATTCCTGTAATATTATAACTTTTTCCCCAATCTAGTTTTTCCCAAAATAACAACTTTATTCATTTTTTGTGGGTGTGTTTCTTTTTTCTTTAATATTTCAACTTCATGCTACTAAAATGACAATTTTTTTTCATAATATTACTTCATTCTTGTGAGATTATGACTTTTCTTTTTGTTGTTGGATTGCAAATTTTTTCTCTTAATATTAGGTTTTTTTGTTAAATTCAATTTTTTAGAATGTGCCGCGGTCTAATAAATAAAAAAACAGCCGCACTTTGGACACCCCTGGTGTAGACACACAGATGGCACCACACCATTTTGACCACTCACATGCAACTTTAACAGGGAAAAAAAGACGAGAAAAAGTAGAGGACGGGGGTCCCGGCTCCTGCGCCTGTCGCTCACTCCAAAGAGCAGGCTCTAAGAATCGGCTCGTCCGCAACAACCCATCCCAACACTTTCATGAACCCCTGGCTTGGAATAGTTGCTTTAATGTATTTATATCAAAAACACAGACACTGACGGTATTTTGTAATTCATTGAACACTCACTGTCTTTGCAGGAACAGCAGAAACAACTCCGACATCAGGACGAGTTGTCATCGCTGGTGTGGATTTGTACCAGCACCCAGTCGACAACTAAAACTGTTGTCATTGATGCCAACCAGCCTGGAATCATCCTGGATAGCTTCTTTGTGTGTAACGCTCACGTCCTGTGCATCGCCAGTGTACCAGGTCTGTGTGAGTGTGCTGTGCCGCTTTTTATTTTTTATAAAATAGGAGTCAACTTAATTATTCGTTCCTGTATTTTTTATTCAGGTGCAAGGGAGACAGACTATCCAGCAGGTGAAGAAGTAACCTTGAGTTCGGAGTCTGCACCGGTGGAAAAGGACAGTTTGTCCGACAGCAGTAGCAGTGCAGCAGGCAGCGATGGCGTGCTTGGAGGCATTACGGTTGTGGGCTGCACAGCGGAGGGAGCAACAGCAGTCCCTCAGACAGCAGACGGTGCATGCAAAGAAAATGGAGAGACGGGTAAGAGATTCAAAGTTGTTTTCATACCCACTCCCCTTTACTCACTACGTCACTGGTTCAACTAGAATCCAGACCAGCAGAGGCCACTGGTGAGAAAGAAAACGTAAAGGGTGTCAACACTGAGCAGGTCTTCATGGATCCACTGGGATTTCACCAGACATCAGACACCCCAGCCAACTACTCTCAAAGGTAACATCAGAGGAATCAGCCTGTGTGTGTAAACAAACATTGGACTAACCCTTATGATGTAAATGATGCCCTTTACCAATTTATTACACATAGCTTACATCAATAATGACAAGAGATCCATACAGCTTTACTTCGCTCATCCTTCTAGTACAGGGGTGTCCAAATTGTGGCCCGGGGTTCATTTGCACCCCGCGGCAGAAATATAATTTAGCAAGGGGAAAAAAAAGCAAAAATGGGACAATCTGCAGTAATTTTACAAGAATTAAGTCAAAAATATTAAGAGAAAAAAGTTGTAATTATGAGGAAAAATAATATAATTTTAGTATCACATAGTTGAAATGTTAAAAAACTGCCACGACTGGCACCGACCACCTTGCGGCCGCAGCTCCGATAGGCTGCCTCAGCAATGGAGGCAGGGAATCCCGTGTGGCTTCTTCAGGGTGAAGGCCCGACTGCCAGGTGCTCGTCTGCGAGCCCCTCCCCCACGCCTGGCTCCAGGGTGAGGCCCCAGTGTCCCACGTCTGGGCGAGGTGCGGTCCCTCCTCTTGTTTTTGTTCATAAGAGTCTTCTGAATCACTCTTTGTGCGGCCCGTCACCTAGTACCAGTTTGCCTTGGGAGACCCTACCAGTGGCATATAACAACATCGCTCCGAGGATCACCCGGGCACTAGTACCCCTCCACCACTATAAGGTGGTGATTCACGGAGGAGTGAATGTTCTATTCAGCATTTTTATTTATATCCTTATTTTTCAACTCCTTTCCTTCTTTTTTTCCTTCTTCACTACTAAATCCATATTCAACATTTATTTATGAATTGTTTCTGTCAAAATGTGTACTCCAGTATTTGTTTATTCATTTATCCTTAATGTCTTTCCAAATCTGACTAACTTATTTTGTTACCTTATTTTCGTACTCATATTATTATTACATTTTATTTTTGTCACTGTTTTAACATCTTAATGACCCCTTTTCCCTTTAACTTTGCAAAAGCTATATGTTTTCTGTCATTTTCTTTTTACTCAGTATTTACTTAGTATTTTATCTTTTTAAACACATTTTCCATCTTTTCTTTGGTTCACTGCATAAGCAATACATCCATTGGCACTCATTCTCTATTCTTTCTCTTCAATTAGAAAAGGGTGAACACAGGAAATGAACCAACAAATGAATAATCAAATTAAATAAGTTCTTCGAACATGTAGACTTGTGCAAATGTAACCACGTGATGTCCCTTAACTCATTCAGTGCCAAAGACGTATTCATACATTTTAATAAACGGGTGCCTGGATGCCCGATTACAACAACGTATTTATATGTCTTTTATGTTTTTTTGCGCGAGAGGCTAAAAGAAGTGATGACGCAACTCCCCATTAATGCATTTAGCTTCAGAGCATTTTTAAGCCATAAGAACGGCCACTAGGTGGCAGAAGTGCATTTGATAAGAGCTCGGCAGAGATCATGTGGATGGAAGAAACACACATGACAGGAAGGAGTGAGTGGGGGACAGTGGAGGAGTGTAGCGTGCAGAAGGTTATGCATTGTAGAGAAATTTTAACGCATGCACATGCACGCGCACACATTCACACACAGTTCAGTTCCAAATGTGAAAATTGTAAATAGCTCATGGTGTTATTTTTGTAAATAAATTATTTTTATTTATTTTTTTTTAACTTTTTTGTGTTGTTTGTTAGTATAGTTGTTTAGATATATGAGCTGTCACAAAAGCAAAAAAATATTTGTGTCAAAGTGAAAGTTATGCTTGAAATGTATCTTTTCAAAAAAAAGCTGGTTTTCTCTCGTTTTGAGTCGGGAGCTGATATTTTCCTGAAACTCATCTATCTTCTACTGCTGATTACTTAAGAACAGAAAAAAGTAGAAACATACTTTTTTTTCTGTTGAAAGACAGGAGTCTGATCTGTCTTTTGGTACTGTCCATGTTTATATAGCCATAAAACACATTATTCGGTGTGTCTTGAAAGATCAGTCAGAATGGTCTAAAATGGCCGGTACCGAAGGGGTTGTCTATTGAAAAATGGTTGGGATTGAATGAGTTAAATAAGTTCTTCGGGCATGTTGAATCGTGCAAATGTAATCGCGTGATGTCGCTTAATGTAACTTGTTAAGCATGTCTGAAACAAAAGGACCATGATTTTATTAGGGAGTGTGACCTGGTGAAAGATGGCGTGAGTTTGAACACCAAAGCAGAAGAGCAGGATCTGATGAGAGAAGAGGCCCAGAAGATGAGCAGCGTCTTGCCCACTATGTGGCTCGGGGCACAAAATGGATGGTGAGATTCAAATGTTTTCACCTTAAGTTGAAATGACACATTTCCATGTACGGTGTGAGCAAAATTCAATCAACTGTGGCAACTGAATGTCCTTCCAGTGTGTATGTCCACTCCTCCGTGGCACAATGGAAGAAGTGTCTCCACTCTATAAAGCTGAAAGACTCTGTACTTGGCATCGTGTAAGTTCATTTTGATAACTACTGCTTTAATACTTATTTTCCAACCCGCCTTGTGATATTGTGTTTTTCTACCACAGACACGTCAAAGGGCGTACCCTGGTTGGCCTCTCTGATGGCACATTAGCCATCTTCCACCGTGGAATTGGTGAGTGGGCACATGATTGCATCCTGACAAAAAACTAAGGTCAACAAAAATGTTTGTTGTTTGGTATCAGATGGCCAGTGGGATCTGACTAACTACCATCTGCTTGACTTGGGGAGACCTCATCATTCTATCCGATGCATGACTGTGGTACATGACAAGGTGTGGTGTGGCTACAGGAATAAGATCTTTGTGGTGCAGCCCAAAGCCATGAAGATAGAGGTACAGTATACAAGCCCCAAACATTCCTTTCCATAACCCCCCCCCCCCCCCCCCCCCCCCCCCCCCAACCCCCCCAATACTCCTATCATTTATTTTGGAATTATTCAGACAGGAATATATTACTCATATTATTCAAAACAAGCATCTGAATTGACCATTTTCTAATTCATTACTACTGCATAGTACATGTTGCAATTTTGTACTCAAGATTATAATAATTTATTGTTTATATTATTAACTGTACTGTATGCTTTGGTCACAAGTGACAAAAGAGAGGTTGGAGTCTTTTTGTTCTGTTTCCTAACCCCAGTGGTGATAAACCCCTATTTTAACTAGGACTGCTGATATTGTCGTTTAAATGCAGCTGTCATTTTTTTTTGGAAGATTTTGGCTCTTCTTCAGTCTCATTATTGGGCCCAATACCCTTTCTAAAGAAGTTCCCCAAAGATGTTTGTTGTTTATCGTAATTTCCAGACTATGGAGCGCACCCGTATGTATGCTGCACCCACTAAATTTAAGGAGAATTTTTTTTTTTACATATGCACCGGTCTATAAGCCACAGGTATCCATGTTGTAAAATGGGATATTATACAGAAAGATTTTTAAAATTTTTAATTAAATAAATGCTTTTTCCCCAAACAGCGCCGAACAGTGCATGTAACACGGCTAGTTAAACAGTGCCGAACAGTGCGTGTAATATGGCTACTTAAACAGTAGCCTCCCAGCAAATGTCTTTTTCTGGCGTCTTCATTCTCCTCCTGGGAACTAAAACCAGTAGAGTTGTCTTCTTCAGCGGCAGAATTGGACAGCCTCATAATTCTTTTGTCACACACTTTGTCGGTCTCTTTCTGTCGTCCTGAAATTAACCCTTTAGTTTGAGCTGTCCTCTTCATCACGCCTTCCAAAACCCGTTGGTGATAGATTTTTTGACACACTATAAAGGAAGACACACTATAAAGCTTGCAATCCTGCCTCCACTCGATGTTCCCAGAGACACTCGTTAGCTCCGATGATGAGATGTGGGATGCTTTTTTCATCGGTGTTCAACATCTGCCGCAGTCCAAGCAGAAGCTGTAGCAATTCTACACTTGATCAAACTTACTTAAGATTCAGTAGATCAAAACACGATTGCAGCAATTGACTACTTAGCTGCACTCCAAACATTGTGGGAACCGTAGTTCTTTTAGCAATAAATTAAGTCCATCACTGTATAAGTCGCAGGGTTCAAAGCGTGAGAAATAAGTCGCGGCTTATACACCGGGAATTCCGATTCTCATTTTTACAGCTTATGGTCTTATTTTTGTAGACGAGCGTTTTGACATCTTTCCAGAGGCACAGGTGAATGATTCTCAAAACAAAACTTATTTCAGACTCTGATTATCAATAAAGTATTTTTTGTTCAGTCTCTCTGTACCATACGGTGTGGTCGAGTGGTCGGAGACTGCTGCTGTAGATGCTCACGGAATTGAATTGTCATGAGATGCTTAAGCCTCTTTATATGGTTTGCTGTGGGCTTCAGCTTTCTCATCAAAATTTGGGTGAAATTCTGAACTATTACAGTTTCCACTGTACTTTTCATGGATTTGACAGACAAAAAAAAGCAACAAAATTATTTAATATATTTCATACATCTGTGTGAGGTTCATGCTTTCAATGATTTGGAGAGTGCTTGCAAGTTATGGTTATTAATTTTATTTCGCAGAAGTCCTTTGACGCGCACCCTCGTAAGGAAAGCCAGGTGCGTCAGCTGGCCTGGGATGGTGATGGCATCTGGGTGTCTATCAGGCTGGACTCCACTCTCAGGTTGTTCCACGCCCACACCTTCCAGCACCTCCAAGACGTGGACATCGAGCCCTACGTCAGCAAGATGTTGGGTTAGTTCACTGTCTTGTGTCATGTATCCACCATGAGAGTAAAGTCCGACTTGTAATACTTTTACATCCATTTCACAGGTACGGGGAAACTGGGCTTCTCGTTTGTGCGCATCACGGCTCTCATGGTGTCATGTAACCGTCTGTGGATTGGCACCGGCAATGGCGTCATCATTTCTATACCTCTCGCCGAGAGTGAGTATTGAACTTAAACTGATGCAGTTAAGGTCAGTGCAGCACGGTGGTGCATGTGGTTAGCATGTCTGCGTCACAGCCAGGGTGGAGTTGTGTGTTAATCCAGTTTCCTCCCACAGTCCAAAAACATTAGCGTTAAGTTCACTAGAGACTCTAAATTGGCCGTAGATGGTAATGTGAGTGTGAGTGGTTGTCTATATAATTCTCTGTGATTGACGGCTGACCAGTCCAGGGGGTAGTAGTACAACCCTGAACCCTTTTTAAAGACAGTGGATTGAAAATGTGCAACCTATTCGTCAAAAAAATATACAAAATATTTTTTTTTGTGCAGAAAACACATTTCATTCACCCGAAGCTAGTAATAATTAAAAAATCAGTGCAGCTAAAAGGTACAACATATATGTACCACTGTTAAGAGACCACATTTTTAACATATTTATGTCTTTATTCTTCACTGAAAAGTTGAGATTTTGTACTTTGTTCTGCAGCCCTTAAATGCAACATAGCTGCTGAGATGCAAAAGTCAAACTTATGTATAACTTCTACACCTTGTCTCCCAATTTAGTAGCTGCATCGCTGTATCATTATTATAATTATATAATAATTACAAAAGTTACACTTGATGCAAATGTTGTCAAATGTCAGAAATAGACATTTATATTGGCTTCTCAAATACTCACGGATTTTTGGCATTTGCTGGTGGTCCCAGAATGTAAACAGCGTAAAGCTGAGATCTACCGTATTTTCCGGGCTATCAAGTCACATCAGACCTAAAATGTGTCATGAAGAGGGGGAAAAAAAAACGTATGTCGCATTTTACAAATTTATTTTACAAAATTCAAGACCAAGAACTAGACATTCAATCCGGAAAGGCAAGTTACCGTATTTAACCACACAATAGGACACAGAACAACAGGCTGAGTAGGCGTCCGGTATGTTAACATAACACATGAACAGTTATTCAGCGACACAATAGCATGAAAGAACATACCTGGGAGGCTAAATAAGCTAAACATGGCAGAGTGTCCAACAAGCAAGTTACTGGCAAGCGAGTTCACCAAGCTCCCGATCTCATTCCACGTCACCAAATCCAGTTAATTCTTCATCAGCATGTCGATGGTCGATGGTCATGTTCACGTCATTCAGTATGAATTGGGGGTGTCGCTATTAAAATGTGATGAGATTTCCCGTTCAGAAAAAAAAACAGTCTTGCGATAGTAAATAATAAATTAATCACACGATAAATGAAAATGAACTTGATAATTTTGCCGGCCTCCATATATTGCCACGTGCATGCGTGTCCGTTTTACTCGTATCTCGCCTTCAAACAAGCACGAAAAGGGTTCACTTTGTGCATTGGTTCAGCACCTACGCACTTCATAGAACAACTGCGAACAGAGTGAGATCTCTTGTCAGTCATGCAGTTGCTTTGTCTCTGGGGGGAGGCGGGGCTGCTAGCATAGCACACACAGCGAAAGAGTGGAGCCGCGTGAGGAGCAATGCAAGCTAATGTAGTAGAAATTAGGAGGGGAAAAGGTGCTTGCAAAGCCAAATGCTGCAGGCCCCGTGTGGGAATATTACTAATGAGCAAGGTGAGCCCATCAACACGAAGGAGCCAGTATCATCGAGACGCAGAGCCATCGTTCTGACAGTCAACACTCACTTATGCGTTTGGTTGGCAAAGTAAATACAAACGAAACAGCGCAAAATGCTATTATGGCAGTTAACCTCTTTATTTTAGCAGCTAACAAGCTAACCAAAGGAGCAGGAAGCCACCCAGGAAGTGTTGTTCGCATCTACGGTGACGAGAGCAGTGACAAAGTAGCAGCAGGGACGTTTGTTCCATACTGCTCCATGGCTTACGCTCAGCTCTGTTTCCATGGACACCGGGATGCGGTCAAGTTCTTCACGGCCGTCCCAGGTACACAAAAAGCTGACACGTCAAGAACATATATGGAATTGACATAATAAAGTGATGATGATGATGAGATTTTGCTGGTTTCTGTGTGTCAGGTCACACAATTCCATCTGCATCCAGCAGTGGCGAAGCATCAGGTGAGAAGACATCAGACGCCACATCTCAGGAAGGAACCAAGTCTGTGTTGGTGATGAGTGGAGGAGAAGGTTACATTGACTTCAGGATGGGTGAGTCTGTTGCTTCAAAGCTGGAAGGCTTACAGTGCCTGTAGGTGACAACATGACGTCTACCTCTTCAGGGGATGAGGAAGGCGATGCGACCGAGAGGGAGGACCCGCCCATGAAACTGCAGTCCCCCGTGGCAATTGCTGAGCGCAGCCACCTCATTGTCTGGCAGGTCTTGGACAGCGAGGACTGACCTATGACCACTGACTCTGAATGAGGCCTACGCTCAATCAGCACTTTTCAAAGTCAAACGATAAGATGTTGTGTTTTTAGTGATAAGGCCCGACTTTTTCAGTTCAAACCTTATTTATTCATTCAGCACATATATTTTATGACATTCAAGACAGCTTGTGCTGCAGAAAAGGACAAATGTCGGGTTTAATGCGTGTGTATGGGAAATAATGAAATGATTAGTTTTATACTGTATTTGAAAGTTTGCTTTTGCAAGACCCCAAATATAATCCTCCGCATTTCATCTCCAGGGCAAGACATGATAGATTAGTCTATCAAGTGTGATGTTGTATTTTAAATATGGAAGGCTGCCCCAGTTTGTGCCTTTCTAATCAAAGTTATTATACAATGGTGAAAGTTAAATGCGCTCTGCTGTGCTGAAGACTAGTCGACCAAATAAGTGATAAAAGAATGCATGGATGGACCATTCTTGGCTATCAAAATATCAACATCAGAATGTTGCTGCAGTTCCCAAATCAGTCAGACAGCTGCAAATTTTGTGCAGCATAAATTGCAATGCAATATTGTTTGGGTTTTTCTAATATTTAATATTAGCCACAACTATACTGTATGTTCAGGGTTATTTGCCAGCAAACGACACAGTTTTTGTTTTTGCATTTGATGTTTTGAAGAATTTTAATTTGATAACTCGGCCTATGCATGAGAAGCAAATAATGGCTATGATAGGATTTTATTTAATTCAACAAACTTGTAGGAAAGCTTTTCTTTATTTGTCATGCGTTAGCCCTGCTGAGGCTTTTAAACAGATTGAAACTGTCCTCTTCCCTAGCAGACCCTAGACAACCGTTGCCTTAGCTATGACGCTTTTCCACTGTATGTGTATTTTTGCCTCAAAAGAATGTTCAACGTTTGCTACCAAAGGATTAGCAATCAAAAGTTTGCCATGCGCTAAATTAATAAGCATGTCCCACCACAAGGTGGCGCCTTTCAGTTCTTCTGGACGCAAACATGTTTTTTCTTTTTTCCTTTTCTAAGAGGTGTGTAAATAAGATGTATTTTTGGAAATTGAGGCAGAATATTTTCATAGTGTGAGAGAACACAAAAAGCCTGTTAACTATTTAGTGGGTCACACTGCAGCCTCACATTTCTATTTAGCTTTTACAGCAATATCCCCCATCGCAACATTTCCTCCAGAGAAGATTTCATTCTATTCGTGCTCTGTGCGTGCATGCGTGCGTGCGTGTGTGTGTGTGTTCTCTCCAAGAGAACAGAATTGTTATTGCTGTTTAGCCATTTCAGTATTTATTTTAGTGATTTGAGTTTGCAATTCAGAATGTATCTGTGCCCTAAATATCAGTGAATAAGTACAGTATGTATGAAATATGACAATTGCTTGTTTAAATGTTTTTTTTTTGTTGTTGTTGTTGTTCATTAGTAGGTGAGTGTTGACTTACCGCTACTCAGCTATGCACAATGTCTCTGCAGGGCGAGAGGCTATTCCGTCTCCTCTTCAAGCAGTTTCATCTTCAGTAATAATGGACACAAAGTCAAGTAACTTTGCGGTTTCATTCCACCGAGCACTTTGTCTGGACACTGTTCTCCTGTCTCTAATCTGCATAAAGATTGTCAAAAGCCTGACAGAGACTGTTCCAATTTAGCAGGACGCGCAACACACAATTGTACTCTGACATCTCTAGCCTTACTGATTTTTAACAGTCAATTAAATCATATTTTGTGAGCGGAACAAACCTGATTTTTGTGTTTTTCATTATTGTAGCTGTTTTAGAACTGAAGATGCTTGTAGTTTTTATTTATTTACTTATTTTTCTAAGGACCGGCTGGTGTGTATTTTTTAGGGGTGGTATTTAGGTTGCCAAGGTGACCTAATAGACGTGCTTTAAAGGGGCTGTCTACCGAACCCTCGAAAAACTTAATCACTCGTTTATCTCTTAATTGGTTCCAGACCTGGCCCCGATAAGGGAAGTAGGATTCAATATTAATAAAGTGAATATTTTTAAGCATAGAAAACCTGTTTCTGACCTTCTAAATACGATTTTTAACATTAGATATTATTAGCTTTACACTCATATTACCCAATATAGCCGATATAATCAGAAAATAAGCCCTTTAAGATATAAAGAAGACTCACTGCTTGTGTGTGTTGCAATAAATGTCTTCCAGACATGTAGACAGGAAGTGAGGTCGGGGATTATGAGTTGAGTTTTAGCTGGAGTACGGCCACAACAGTAGCCTGTGTTGTTATGATGACAATGATTACTGTCATTAGTATAGTTATTATTGTGCCTATTGTGGGATAATTATAAAATAATAAAAGCCGGACTGGACTGATGAAGTCTGGTGCGTGTTACTAATGACACCTAGTGGCTAATAGACTACAGTTCATCAATGTGTTGTCCAGTGTTCCCTTGCTCTATTGTGGTTCACCTTTTGTGGACTTGTTTGAACTGTTACAGGCTGAGCCTGGCCCTTTAAGAAGAATTGTATTGTGGGAAGTTGAGTGTCTCTTCCCCCTGTCATCTGTCTGCACCGACCATTGTTTTCTGCGTCCTGATTGGCTGTAGACCATTGTCAATCAATGCAGCCCTGCCATGTCTCCTGTGTCATGCTAGCTTGCTAGCTTGTTAATTAATCTTTGCTACAGTATAGCGGAACGGCGCCAGGACAAAAAGGTACGGTGAAATATGCGTGAATTACTTAATAATTTCTTGTGTTGATCATTAAGGTTGATCATTAAAATTCAAATGAAGGTTTGACCTTGTTTGAGTGTTTAAACAAGAGAGAAATGTGAGAAAATGTTATTGCCTGTCTGAGAAAAGTGTATAAAGTGTATGGTGAAGGGTTTTACAGCCTTAAAACATATAATAAGTGTAAAAAAAAATGAAGTTAGCTACTTTGCGATTTCACTTATTGCGGGCTATTTTGGGAACCTATCCCCCGCGATACAGGAGGGAACACTGCATTGCATTTACTATTTATTGCATTTAATATTGCATATTGTATCCCTTTCGTTTGTCGTTCCTACGCATTTAGAATTGTTTTATATATGTAAAATTATTAAAACGCGTTTTGTGCTAACTTTTTGGAGCGTTAACCGCTGATGACGTCATAGACAGTTGACGTAGCTTCCGGTTGCTTTTTTGCAAGCTGCCTAATAGAATGCTAACGTTTTGTGATTAAATAAAATACATTAGTAACACGCAGTGTATTGTGATAAATACAGACATTTATTTAGTTTGGAGCCAAAGAGGGACGTTATATTTGACATTAGGTTGTTTTAAAGTAAAAACAACAAAAAAAAAGTACACATTCTTGCTCAGGAATGATTCTTGAATTATTATTTTAGGAATCAAAAGCATGTTTATTTTTTGTGAGTGTTTAAAATGGAATGGTTCCTTTTAGAACACCCCTGAGGCAGTAGAGTACTGGACTAAAACAGACCAGTCAGTGAGTGTGTATTTTGGATGGAACAAAAAACCACAAGGTGGCGTAGTTGGTCTATAAAAGTAGTAACACATTGTTTAGTCGTATTACTAGAAGCCATGTGATTGGTCCACTCATCTTCAATTTAAGGCCCTTTGCATTTCACTATACAGTTCTCAATCGAAGCATTGATAGGCGTGTTGTTTATGTGGAACAGCCTTGATGGACCATTGCGTGCTATAACCTATATTACCATCTAGTGGTGAGGTGGCAGATTGCAACCTTTTTAATTCCTTCCCCCTTTGTACAGTACAATTCCATTTTTTTAATTTTTATTTTGTAGAATTTTTGTGCACGTTTGTCACACGTAATCATCAAACTGATTTAAATATTAGTCAATGACAACACAACTGAACACAAAATGCAGTTTTTAAGTGAAACTTTTTATTATTAAGGGAGAAAAAAAAATCCAAACCTACATGGCCCTGTGTACTCTTATCATGTCCCCTTTATTGGGTAATACAAGTCTAAAGGTGACTATAGGGGTGTTATTTCAAGTCTACAGGGCTCTAATAATGTTAAAAAACGTATTCAATAGGTTGTAAACAGGTTTTCTATGCTCTAACTCTTAAAAGATTGTGTCTTGAGCTATGTCCTTGTGCTTTTTTGTGTCCTAGTTTCCACCCACCCAAGCCGCCATATGCACACTTTCACACGAAAAAGGCTCACTCAAGCCATCAGCTGCATAAAGTGAATCATCATTCGCTGAGGAGCCCAAGGTAATCGAATAATACGCCGCAAGCACAAACTATTACATCATCCCAGCTTCCTTTGTTTAGTAAAAAAATAGCCTTCTGGCTGTCATTTTGTACACAATTGAACTTAGGACTTAGCTGCAAGTTAAGCAAGTGTTTCTATAACAGAAGTGCTCCGTCTGTGTAGCAAATGTGCTGACTAACACCCGTGGATATCAACCTGTTCCCAAAGCAAAAGGCTATACGTGTACAGGATAGTGACAAACTGCAAGCAGACTGTCAGTTTTGCGCAGTCATTCATGCACCCACTGGCCCTTTCTCCCCCTCAGCAGTGGAGGCCATCGCCATGGTGAGCTGGTCTCTGTTGATGATCAGTGTCCTTCCCTTCACCTTGGAATAATACCTGAAAAAGTGTTTTCTTTGTGCGGCCCTTAGGGCCTGTTTTTGGGAAAAGTGTATGTTTTCCTTTTTGCTGCATTTGAAATTGAAATATTCAACAACAAACCCTTGAATGCTGAAACAAATGCCACTCAATTCTTACAATTTGGAGTTCGACCGACATTTTTGATAAACTAAAATGTTGCACAAAAACTCGCAGGTTGGCGTCACACGAGACTTTGCCATATTAAGTTGAGCTCAGTGCGCATTTAATTCATTTCACGAGTTTGATTCCATTTTTCTTTTGTTTGTTTTTTTGTACCAGCGATGATAACCACAGAAAAGGAAATGCAACTTAGCGGAATAAGATAGCAGTGCACGTGCATCTGGCTGTTCATTGCAATATTGATAAAATCATCATAATAAAAGAACAGAATATACACCATAAAAGTGAGCTGTATTTAGTCTTAATGTAAAGAGACTCTCCTCCCAGGCACACATTGTAACCCTCCCCAGGTTAGGGTTGCGGGGGCATGCTGGAGCCTATCCCAGCTGACTTAGGGCGAGAGGCGGGGTACACCCTGGACTGTCGCCAATTCACCTAACATGCATGTTTTTTTTGGAATGTGGGAGGAAACCGGAGTACCCGGAGAAAACCCACACAAGCACGGGGAGAACATGTAAACTCCACACCGAGATGCCCAACGGAGATTCGAACTCACGCTGTTTCTTTCTATTATTCGTCAAAAAATATTGAAAGACAAGTTATATGTAGTGTCCTGGTCACGAGGCGTCAGTAATGTTATGAGACATGACGTTAGAATACATTACCTTTCACACTGCATGGAGACAGCAGCATGGAGCCAGCAGAGCCAAGCCGACATGCCATGGCTGAGATTGAATGAAAAAAAGGTTCTCCTCTCATTCTGTGTGGAAGTGGTACGTTTTTGGCTCTCTTTGTCCTTCTTCCCCAGTTCGTTCGAAACACTTTCTGAAGTTTAGAATAATTACATTGGAGAGGCTAACTAGTTAGCTCGCTAGCTTGCCATGCTAGCGGGGACCGTCTGTTATGTCCCTGCAGTGATCCCGTAGCCCGCGTAATGTGATAATAACAGCATAAAAGTGACTATCGGGGTGGTATTTCATGTCTCCAGGGCTCTAATAATGCTAAAACCCATATGTAGAAAGTCATAAACAGGTTTTGTATGCTCTAACTACGACAATATTCCCTTTATTCATATTTGTATCTTACTTCGCAGAAATTCACTTATCAAAGTTTATCGGTTAGATTATATACAGTATATATACTGTATATATACTGTATATAAGTATAAGTATATACTGCATATACTTGTAACTTGCATGCTGAAAGTGTTTGCACCCCTGATTTACAGTACGTGTACAATGTACATAAATACTCATAATTATACTCAATACTGTAAATACTATATATTCTCTATCGTTATAGTAGGAGGTATATGTTTGGGACTTGGTTATTTTAAAAGTAGCTTGCAGGCTCAAAAAGTGTGGGCACCCCTGGTCTACATAATCAGTCATGTTATGTTGAGTGTGTTGAAGTTATAATCTCCCTATACAGGGTGTCCCTATAAGTCTGGACACAAAAATGCATATATTACACAATTATAAAAATAACATTAACTTTTTTATTGACTATAGTAATTATTAGTAAATGAATATAATATAAATAAACATGTTTACTTTTAATTAAAATGTATATTATATAGAATACCTTTTATTTATATATTTTTAAATGGTTCCAATTATTTGATTGGAATTTTTAAATACTTAATGCATAATTAATAAATACCAAATTTAATTAGAAATTAATTATCGATTAAATTCAACTTTTTAGTGCAATGTATGTATATATTATATGTGTATATTACACACCGCTGCAAACTACCACAACAAGAGCAAAGCTATTGTTAAAGTAATACCTCTGTGGTGAAAAGTGAACATTATGATTATCTTTGTCAAGGCAGAATGTTTGATACCATTCTTGTATTGGATCTTGTCAGACTGGCTATGGTTATTAATGCAGTAAGCTTCAGTGTGTCTTTATGTGTGCGTTTTGACCTCTTTTTGTACATGGAGAATATTTGTTATACGTGTATATTCTGTAGTGGATGTAGTAAGATTGTGCAAGTCTACCTCATACCCAGTTTATCCATCACAAAGGGACCAAATTGTATTCATCAGAATTTACAGTTCAAAAAGCTCCAATTATCTTGCACTCAGTTTGTGCCCTGTTCGAAACAATAGTTTTAACGAGCTTGTACAAAGCAGCTGTAAGCTGGTAAACAATGGTGGCTCTAGAAGAATACGGCATGGATGTTGCCATAGCAATAGTATCATCACAACAAGACACAAATCATTTGCTTGGCTGATCCGATTGGCTTGTGTTAGATGTGCTAGACCGGTGGTCGGCAAACCGCGGCTCTTCAGCCTCCTTGTGCGGCTCCCACGACCAGCTGTGTGATATTTTTTTTTAACACTGAAATATGGGCCACACATGCCCACGTCATAAAACGGCATATTGTGGCGCACACGAGTCCGTCTGGACAAGGCAGCTCTTTATTTGACAGGAGTCAATCGAGAGCTATGAAAAAACTCTTGAGCTCGTCAACCCATTGGAAATTGCAGGAGGCCATCACTCAATATAACAGTCTGACTCACGGTGTCATCTTACATAGAACACTAAACTCATCACACAGCAACTTAACACTCAAACATTATACCTGATAAATATACAAACATGTACCAATGTGAGTTTAAAAGCTTTCCCATAATGCATTTCATTTGAACAAAGCACTAAGTGCTTTGTTCAACAGCATGGCGCTGCAATGCTGTATGCTGTCTCTGTCCACCAGAGGGAGCCAGAGGATCCCGGCGCCCAGAGGGAGCCTGACGTCATTGCAGCGGCCCAATGAATGCGTTGCTCAGATGCAATGCATTTCGGCAAAACTTAAAAAAAATGTTTTTTTTTCCATTTTAAGCTTGTATTGGTACATGTTTGTTTATTTCTCAGGTATACATTTTGAGTGTTAAGATGCCGTGAGTTAGTCAGTTATATTGTTATACTGTTTCCATTGGTTTCCAATGGGTTGACAAGCTTGTTGTGAGTGCACTGATAGCTTGTGATTGGCTCCTGCCAAAGAAAGATTTACCGTTTCGTCACTGAATTGCGGGCGGCACAGGATTGAAACAATTAGGAGTAGTTCTGAAGTAAAGGAGATGTCACGAGATTAGAATTTAGCCATAAATTAGCTGCACCGCTGTATAAGCCGCAGGGTTCAAAGTTTAAGAAAAAAAGGAGCGGCTTATACACCGAAATTTATGGTAATATAGTATAGTAGTCAGCTCTATCTTTTTATTTAAGTAAAAGTATATCCACTCTAAAGCAAATCTTTTTGACAACTGTGACCTACATAAACACATTGAAAACAAATCAACAGTCGACTGTTTGAAGTAAAAAGTGCATAAAGTGCACTGCGGCCCCGACTCATCATTTATTTTTACTGCACTGTGCTAAAAGCACTTACGCAAACCAGCACTAACAGAAAGAGAGCTAAAAGTTCTGAGCCAAAGTTTGATGTGACAATATCATTTACAGCCCCAAAGTTCTGACTTACTGCGTAACACAAGCCTTTTGATTTGGGTTTACGCTGACCCAGTTGTGTCTGTCCTGTTACTAATATTGCTCGTGACATTTGTTGCAGTCGTTGCTGTATTATATTTCTTCAAACTGGCATCTTGAAACGGAATCACAGCATTCTACGGTGATAATGATTTCTGATCCAGTATCAAATCTCATGAACTTAATTGAGACTATTTTGACTTCAGGTCAGGTTTGTCAAAGAGGACGTAGAAGCAAAATAAAGGATGATAAATTGACCTTCAAGAAACCTAACAGCAGAAGACACATTCATTAAAACCTGTAAGAAAATGGCTCGTTATCTGCCTGCCTTTCCCCTTCACTTTTCCATATTTGGTTACTTCACAGCCGTACACTAAAATGGATTAAAATCATGTTTTTCCTGGAACATTCAACACAAAATCCCCTATAATAACAATGTGACAAAATATTTGAATTGTTCAAATGGGTTCAACAACATATTCCAAAAGAAGGCGCATCCTCAATAAGGACTCATTGTTAAGGTAGAGTGTTTTGTTTTTTTATGTCTTATTGGTAACAGCGGTTATTACTGATTTATGTTTAGTCCCTCATTTTCCTATGGGAAACAAGTTTCGACAAATCAGAGTTTGACAGGGATCCCAGAATGGATTGTAAATTTATTTGAGGTTACTCTGGGTTCTTTGGCACATGTCCCACAACATTTTGTAGACTTTGGTTCATATACAGTCGTCCCTAACTGATCTTTTTTGCAGATTGCTTTTATAGTTATTACCTCATATGTCTACACAATGAGTTAGATATGGTAATACCAGAGAGCAGTAAAGAGTACAGAGCGATTTTTGGTCAAGGACAAATTTTGCTTTATTCAATATTGAAGTACTTCTCGCCACCTTATGTTGTATATTTTTAATGAGATTTCCAGCTCATTTTTTCATCTATTATGATCCCCTAACATTCATTTTTGTTCACCCTTTCAATGTCCACTCCGTCTATTTGTATTTGGTCGTACGTGTCCTTTCTGCTATTACCAAATAGCATTATCTTAGTTTTTCAAAGATAACCTATTTTTTTATCAAACCATCTTTTTAATATGACCATTTAATCTGTGACTTTTTAAATTAGTCCTTGTGTGCTGTCCCCAGAACAAAAAGCAGTAGTTTTATCCGCAAATAATATTAACTTTAGGTTTTTTGTCACTTTACTGATATCATAATTTACAAGTTGAACAGTTTTGGTTCCAGTATTGACCTGTGGGGTACACCACATGTAATATTTAAACTTGCAGATGTGTATTCTCTGAGCTTCACATATTGGTTCCTGTTAGCTAGGTAGCTTTGTACCCAATTAAAAACTAACCCTCTGATTCCGCACCTTTCTAATTTTGTAATTAAGATGTCGTGATTAATTGTATCGAAGGCTTTTGTCAGATCCATAAATACTGCCCACTTTCTACACTTTCCACACTTTCTGTGGTCTATAGGGTTGGTAATTTCCTCAGTAATTTTGATCAGTGCCATGGAGGTTGAAATGTTAGCTCTGTATCCGTATTGGCTGTCCGCGAGTAAATCATTCTTATTAATACATTTGTCCAACCTGTTATTGAATAGCTTCTCGATTATTTTAGAAAATTGTGGTAATAAGGAAACTGGTCGGTAGTTTGTAAATTGATGTTTGTCTCTGTTTTTTTAAAATTGGAACTAGTTTCGCTATTTTCATTTTGTTAGGAAATTTACCAGTCTGGAATGATAAATTACTGATGTACGTAAGCGGTTCTACGATCTCTTAAAAACCTTTTTATTTTTCCATTTCGATTCCATTACAATCACTTGATGTTTTTGCTTTACAATTATTGACAATATCAGTGCTTTCCATGAACATGAACACATAGTGTGTCCAGCCTTATGATGGTTATTCTATCACAGGGGTCTCCTACTGTAGCTCGCCAGCTGATTTTGAGGTTTGAGAAGAAGATTTGCTTCAACTCTTAGTAGTTTTTTATTATGACTGTTGAAGTTCAGAATTTATGCCTTTATATAATGACAAATTAGCACAAAATAGCATAAAGATGATGGCCACACTGTGTGAGTGGAGATCTGCTTGGTAAATAATCTAAATATGGTCAGTCATAAATATAACACAAATAGTTGACAGCTCTAATAGTGATGCAAATTGGACTCTCCTGCCACCTGGAGACTCAATTTATTCTCTTTTTAAGTTAAGCAGGACACATTCCTATTTAATACACATATTTCTTTATATTATTTGATTCTGTTCATTTTAAATTCAATTCAATTAAATTCAATTCAGGTTTGTGTCAAATAGTACAAAAATCGTTTCACACAAATAAAGGCAAAAAAAAAAAAGAAAAAGACAATCCACTCAAAAGTTTATTTTTAATAATTACCCATTTGCAAAGGGCCCTGCAATTGTCTTATGGCACTTATCATAAATAAACTTAATCTATTGATCTGTGCCGGACGATCTCACTCATGGATGATCGGGATTGGAATCGGTAGCATTAAACCCTGATCAGAGCATCCCTAATTCTTACTATGTAACCGTGTAGTAAGCGTGTGAAATGCAACCAACCGTAGGCTTGGGGTATGTGTGTCAGTGTTGCCAGGTCTCTCTCTCGAGAGAGAGAAGCAAGTGACAAGCTCTCTGAAAACAAGCCCAACAGCAGAGAACAGGGAACTTTGGAATTTACAAGTGGCTTTACAAAAAACACAAGCCCAGTTTATAATAAGCGGACCCAGCACACTGATGTGTGCGTGTGTGAATCTATATTATGTCATATTATATCTACTATATTGGGTAATCGCATGTGGTGACTATAGGGGTGTTATTTTGACTGTATTGGGCTCTAATAAGTCATAAACAGGTTTTCTATGCTCTAACTACAAAAACATTCCATTTATAAATGAGGAATCCTACTTGGCGTAACTTCACTTATCATGATCATGTGTCGAACCTGTTAACCACGATAAGCAAGGGACGACTGCAACAGTGATACAAAGTTAACCTCCTTGTTGGGTGATTTTTTTTTTTCCAAATTATCATAAGCACACGTGCTGCTTTGGAGCGAGTAGAGAACACGTGCCGGCTGACGGTAGAGAATGGCCGATGGCACCATCAAACATTCATGAGAGGGCTGAAAAGACTGACGGACACTGGGGACCAAAGGAAACAGAAAATAAAGAGGCTAACAAATGGAAATGGGCCCTCTCTGCATGAAGTGCATGTTGATTTGACATTATTTGTGTGTGTCCCTGCAGCATCTGCCTGCTACCTTTACAGTATAGCCACAGCCTGTGTTTGAAAATCAACTCCCCCTAAAAGGAAATAACAGCTGCTGTCATGCTCCTTGTGGTGTTCGATGAGTCAGAAAGCATTATCATGTGCATGAAAACGAGTGGTAGCCGTTTCCACGGAGATGAGACTTCAGTGTAGGGGTGGAAAAAAAACAACTTGACCTTCCCTGCAGCTCCCATCATGTCTACTCAGGATTGGTTGCAATTTGAGGGCAGACAGGCGAATTTACATGAGTGTAGCAAAGTGAAAGCTTAACACAGTCATGGGCTTCAACTAAATGTCTGTTACAACAATGATCATGTAATTTAAATGATGTCCCTATACACTATGTGAAACACAAAGTACTTTAAATTAAATACAAAAACTTCAACATTTTGGGAGGTGATCTGGATATACTGTAAGTGTTTTACTTTCTAACCACTGGTTGAATAATCATTGATTTTGAATAGTTGTCAGTTTCCTGCCCTGTGCCCTGTGATTGACTGCCGACCAGCCTGGGGTGTACCCTTTACCTGAATTCAGCTGGGATAGGCTCCAGCTCTCAAGTGAATTCATGCTAGCACACTGCCTTTTTACCACACACGTCAAACAGCGATGTAATGTTGATGTTTTCCATCTCTCTGGAAAAACTCCAGAGATGAGATACATTTGATCGCTATAATGTAGGTTTGGATATTTTTTTTTCTCCCTTAATAGTAAAAGGTTTAATTTTAAAACTTCATTTTCTGTTCAATTGTGTTGTCATTGATTAATATTTTCATTTTTTTGATCATCTGAAATATTTAAGCAACCTTAAATGTTAATTCATCCCTTTCATTCTTTTATGTTGTTTTATGAATGTAAAACGTGTTTGCTGTTAACATTTTTGAGAGTCAACCGTTGATGACATCATATGACGGGCTATGTAGCTGACTTCGGGTTCCGGTTGCCATTTTGTAACTTAGCAAGCTAGCTTGTGTGTTACATTTTGTGATAAAAATACATTAAGAACATTGTTGGACTCACACAATGTATTAATAACATGACAAGATGCGCACCATTTTGTACGCTAACTGGAAAATGTACATATTTCTTGCGCAAATTTTCAACCTGAACTGAAAAACACGCTAACCGGGGCGGACGCTAACGCTAACAGACGCTTGGTTGTATATTTATTTAAGCCAATGTTTAATTTTTTTGCAGCGCTAAATAACACACACTTGAACTTTGTTGTTTTTTATGGTTCTTGTTTTGCCTCTCACTTAAACTTTGCATGTCTTTTTCATTATATTATTTAAGAATTTTATGATGAGCTTGTCAGTGAATTTCACACTGTTTTGTAGAGTCATGGTGTCGAACCTGTCAACTCTTGATCTGAAAGTTTATTACCAGTGACGTGTTTTGGCCAGCATACTTGATAATAGAAGCATTGTGATGCTCTTTCACCAAGAACCTTTGTCCTTAGCTCCTTCGTCCCAGAGAGGAGGGAAGATTGAGGTCAGCTAGTGTGTGTGTGTTTGTGTGTGTGCATGCAGGAGAACATCCTTGAAAGTTAGGACGATTAGCTGTGTTAGTGTCTGTGCTAATACTGGCACATATCTGCCATTGATCCTCATTAGCCCAGAAAGGGAAGCACCGAAACAGTATGAGCAGATTACAGCTGTATGTATGGACAGTGATGCACTGCTATTTGTAGCACACTTGAATGGCTATTACTTCATCCGATCATCTGTGCATGGTGAGGTACACCTACAGACCTAAATACCAGAATCGCTACTCTGTTTCAGGCTGGCTTGGCCTGCTGTCCACTTTGTATGAACAACAACAGCAGGCATAAGGAGACTGGGTCATCATAAATAACCTTTGAACTAGGGATGCTCCGATCGATTGATCAATATGGGCCGATATGAGTGAAAAACATACTGTATGTCGATAAATGCCGATTACAAAAGCCGATCACCTGTGGCTCATACTATTGCAGCCTGTAGCGAGAGTCCCCGTCCACTTTCCTTTACACTGCGCAGGCGTGCCAAACCCAAAACAAACATGTCTGCTGTGTGGAACTTACCTGCTGTTTGTGAGACTGATATAAATGTTGCACCCTGCAAAACATGCCACGAAAAATATCTCGCCGTGGTAACATGTTAAAAAGCTTTAATTTAATACAACATTTGAAACACGAACACTTAACAGAGTATGGTGAGTTTTTGAGGCCCACGATGTGATCATCAGTCAAACGGCAGCTTATGAAGCCAAAACGCTGGATAACACTTGTCCGTATGTGCGTGATAGTCAGAAGTCTGGAGCAAATAACCTGAAAAATAATTGAAGTGACTAGATGAGCAGCCTCTCTCAGCGGTGGAAGACACCTGGTTTGCCGACTGCTCTCTCATTTGGAACCCTGCTGGATGATACCTGGACGTCCTGCTACAAAGCGACACCCCTGGCCAAGAGCACTCATCAGAAAATTTACAGTTAATCCATGTGATCGGTGTCGGTAGCATAAAACCCTGATCCCTACTTTGAACCTCTGTAAGTTTGTGCATATTTTTATTTTCATTATTTTACTATTAGATATTGTGCCGGTTGGGTATGGTTCTGAGCTGTGATTCGGGAGTTGGGCAACAGGGGGCAGTGGCGTTTGCCTGCTAGTTAGTATGCCTGTGAATATTCTCATTAATCCAGGTCATTCTATTCTCAGGGCATGGAATCGATCGCAACTGGACTGTTCAGGTTGTCTTAGAAGATGTTTCACCTGTCATCCGAGCAGGCTTCATCAGTTCATGCTCAAAGACTAGGTGGGACAAATACTAGATAGGACAGCTCTAGTCTGACTAGATAGGACATCTCATCGCTGCACGGCATCTAGCGACAGCAAAAACTGAAGATAATACAGTCAAACTTGTCTATAGCGGCCACTAGAGGGAGTCTGCAAAAGTGGCCGCTAAGACAGGTTTGACTGTATATTAATTCAAAGTTTAATTTCCCATAATCTTGCAAGCTATCAACTAAACAAACAGTGCAGTCGGCCCTCGCCAAATCGCAGTTTAAATTTTGCAGCTTCACTCTAACGTTTTTTCAAAAATATATTGATTGATAAATCACGCTGGTTTGTGGTTGAATACCACCTATTATTAATCAAAGCATATGCATATTTAACCTAATGCTACATATTTTTTGCCTACGCAAAGGCCACAGTGGCGGTTCAGGTTCACAAGTTTTTGTGACTTTAGAGGGCACATTTCTCCCGAAAAAATTGGTTACATTCCGAAACTAAACAAGCATTTGACCTCTCGTTCCTGTGTCGTTCTATTTTTGGAATCTTTTGGTTTTTGAACGTTTTTCCTTTGGAACTTGTGTCTTTGGTTATACATTTGTTATACAAGTGTCTTGTTTTTTGGTAATCAAAATATCATCACCCCACAATTAAATGTGACATACTCTATTTACATATTTACATACAACAGCTTCAAACAATGCAGATTTTTAAATCTACCTCTTCTAAGTGCTTACTTACCAATCAGCTGTGATCTATATGAGCGTGTGTTTATGAGTCATGATTGCATATTAGTCCAGATTGCCTATTAAGGCCTGGTTGAGCTCTATCTGTGTTATGTTGAAAAGAGGTTAGCTCTCATCTTCCATCTGCTCATGCTCAGTGGCGTCTCCATCCTGCCGCAGGAGTGGAGTACTTATTAGTCGACCGGGTCTCAGGGACGGCAGTAATTAAAAGATGAGATGGACTCGGCAGACTGCTGCAGACTACTGACGTCTCACTTTAAGACATCAAGCACCCGCCTTGCATCCGGCAGGTGTTCTGTTTATGTTACTGGCAGGTTGAAGAAAACAGAAACCAGACATCTGTCTCCATGTGCGTGTTGTTCAGTGTTTGGAGATGGTCTGTCAGACCAGAAAATCACTTTATAGCTGTGTATGGAATATGAACTACACAAAATACTGTGGTGTGAAAAGGGTGAGAAGCACTGCCATCCGGGAGAAACTTGGAGTAGAACCGCTGCTTCTCCACATTGAGAGGAGCCAGATGAGGTGGCTTGGGCATCTGGTCCTTGGGGAGGTGTTCAGGGCACGTCCAACCGGTGGGAGGCTTTGGGGAAGACCTAGGACACGTTGGAGAGACTATGTCTCTCAACTGGCCTGGGAACGTGTCGGGATCCGCCAGGAGGAGCTAGACGAAGTGGCCAGGGAGAGGGAAGTCTGGGCTTCCCTCCTTAGACTGATACCCCTGCGACCCAAGCTCGAATAAGCAGTAGAAGATGGATGGTGAAAAAGTGTTTGCCCCCTTCCTGATTTCTTTTTTTTTTTGCATGTTTGTCACACTTAAATGTTTCAGATCATTAAACAAATTGAAATATTAGTCAAAGACAACACTACTGAAAAAGTGATTGCCCCCTAAACCATCAGTAATAACTGGTTATTCCACCCTTCGCAGTAACAACTGCAATCAAGCGTTTGTGATAACTTGCAATGAGTCTCTTACAGCGCTGTGGAGGAATTTTGGCCCACTCATCTTTGCAGAATTGTTGTAATTCAGGTCAGGACTTTGGCTAGGCCATTCCAAAGTCTTAATTTTGTTTTTCTTCAGCCGTTGAGAGGTGGACTTGGAATATTGGTTTTCAGCTTGAGGTCACGAACAGATGGTCGGACCTTCTTTCTCAGGTTTTTTTAGTAGACGGCAGAATTTATGGGTCCATCTATCACAGCAAGTCTTTCAGGTCCTGAAGCAGCAAAACAGCCCCAGACCATCACACTACCACCACCATATTTTACTGTTGGTATGTTCTTTTTCTGAAATGCGGCATTACTTTTACGCCAGATGTAATGGGACACACACCTTCCAAAAACATTTGTCTTGTCACACCACAGAGTATTTTCCCAAAGGTCTTGGCAATCATTAAGATGTTTTCTGGCAAAATTGAGACAAGCCTTAATGTTTTTTGTTCAGCAGTGGTTTTTGTCTTGGAACTCTGCCATGGAGCCCGTTTTTGCCCAGTGTCTTTCTTATGGTGGAGTCGTGAACACTGACTTTAACTGAGGCAAGTGAGGCCTGCAGTTGTTTGGATGTTGTTCGGGGTCTTTTGTGACCTCTTGAATGATTCATTGCTGCGCTCTTGGGGTAATTTTGGTTGGCCGCACACTCCTGGGAAGGTTCACCACCGTTCCATGTTTTTGTGGGTAATGGCTCTCATTGTGGTCCAAAAGCTTTACAAATATGTTTATAACCTTTTCCAGACTGATAGATCTCAAATAATCTCAGTTATGTTTTAACAGGAGTATAGGGGGGCTATCACTTTTTCACACAAGGCCATATAGGTTTGGATTTTTTTTTCCCTTAAAAATGTTAAAGTTTAATTTAAAAACTGCATTTTATGTTCAGTTGTATTGTCAGAGACAATACAACAATGTTTAAATTTGTTTGAAGATCTCAGATATTTGAGTGTGACCCAAAAATAAGAAATCAGGAAGGGGGCAAAAACCTTTTCACACCCCTGTAGAGAAAGAAAATGGATCGGAATCTTGGCTGTACATTCAATGAATGTCTTGCACAACATTCCATACTATCAGTGATAAATGCATTCTTAAGACGTGAACCCATCATAGTGTGACTGCACAGTCCTCAATGGACATGGCATCCTCACTACATTTTATACTGAATAACAGAAATGTGAAAAAAGATAAGAGAGAGAGAACATGCGACCATAGATGATTGGATGTGTTGATAGTTGCTTTCGGTACATGTAAAGTAGGCGCATTCATGGACTTTATTACTTTAGTATCCATCCTGAAAACCACATGTCTGACTATAAAGAAATGTCTCCATTTGCTAAATAAGGATCAAGGCTCTGTTTGCCCTGAATTTGAATTCAGTTAGAACACACAGAAGACATTTTCTATGCTTCCAACTGTGTAGGAAGAGTAAAGGGCGTGATGATCCATAAAAGTCCATAAAGGCTTGCTTGAATGAATTAAGAATAGAAGAATGACAGATAAATGGTAATGGTAATAATAATGCTGTGATTCGGTTCTAATGTGCCAAAAGTTAGATTGAGGAACATCGCGTTTACTTTTGCACAATAAGGAGTAGAAAGAAGAATCCTAACCTTTTCCATATTTCAACAGTTAGATAGTTTGATCACTTCCTGTGTTTAAATGCGATCATTTTTAATAGGGACAGACAAGAAGAGACAATGTGTGACAATTGATAGATGGTTTGGGCAGTGATAAAGCAGAAAAAAGTTCTAAATAAATAAATAACAAAGTATATAGTGGTTAGCATGTTGGCCACACAGTCACAGTCAGGAGATCGGGAAGGCGTGAGTTTGAATCTGCGTTGGGCATCTCTGTGTGGACTGTGCATGTTCTCCACGTGCGCGCGTGGCATTTCTCCGGGTACTCCGGCTTCCTCCCACATTCCAAAAACATGCATGCTAGGTTAATTGGCAACTCTAAATTGTATGAATGTGAGTGTGAATGCTTATTTGTCTATATGTGCCTTGCTACTGGCGACCAGTCCAGGGTGTACACCGCCTGTCGACTGAAGTCAGATGGGATAGGCTCCAGCATACCCCCGTGGCGTAGAAAATGGATGGATGGGTATATAAGCAAGTAATAAGATATTATAAATGGTCAATGGTAAATATTATAAGAATAGATACATACAATTAATTAATTATTGTACATAAATAAATAGAAAATACATTACATTAAAATAAATATGTAAAGAATTATAAATAATTTAAATAAATGGACAAATATTTAGTATATTTTAAAACAATAAATAATTGCAGGTATTTTAATAATATATTACAATATTTTAACATTATATTTAGAGCTGTCAATCAATGAAAATATTTAATTGAGATTAATCACATTTTGTCCAAAGTTAACTGACAATTAATCACAATCAATAGAAATAAGTTTTTATTTATAATAAGAGTTCCTTTGAAAGATCCATCAGCACCAGAGGAATGTGCTGGTCCCAGTCACACTGATGGTTAGAGGTGAGGCTGGCCAACTGCTGCTGTATGGTGCCATTAAACCGCTCCACTAGGCCATCACTTTGCAGGTGCAGGGGCGTGGTGCGTGTCTTTTGCATGTCCAGATGCTCACACAGGGCAGCGAACACTCTGGACTCAAAATTCCTGCTACTGTGGAGGATGTCTGCAGTGCCAAACCGACTGAACATGCCCTCCAGAAGCGCATCTGCCACAGTCTCTGCTTCCTGGTCTGCCAGCGCACCATTTAGTGAAGTAGTCCATTGCACACAGCACATACTTGTTCCCTCTGTCCATTTCAGGAAAAGGCCCCACATGTCCACGGCTACCCTCTTCATGGGCACCCCGACGCCTTGCTGCTGGAGTGGTGCGTGCGACTGGTCCTAAGGCCCCTTGTATGCTGCACACTGGTCACAGCATCGGCAGAAGTCTTTCACATTCCGCCGGTGCTGACCCCAGTAGAACCCCTGGCGCAGCCGTCTGAGTGTCTTTGTGCTCCCAAAATGGCCTGACCCGATGCCCTTGTGACATGCTCTCAGCACCGCCCCCTGAGAGCTACAGGCACCACCACCTGCCACCTCTCTTCCCCAGTGGCTGGCTCCTTCCAAGCACGCTGCCACATGCCATCTTTGATGCGCAGCACTGCAAGCTTGCTCCACAGGCCCTTGGTGCCCCCCCGACAATCCCATCACGCTCTCCCAAGGTGGCCTCCTACTACTCTGGAGCCACTGTCGCACTGGTTTGAGATCGGCGTCCTCTTCCTGCTGGACCGCCCACCCTGCGGCATCCACTGCATCCAGTGTGCAGCATGACGGCCCACCAGCTGTCTCATCACCGCACAGCTCCTTTTCTCTGGTGTCTCACCGGTCGCAGTAACTGCAGCCGTCCACAGCACACGGACGCCGGGAAAGGCCATCAGCGTTAGCATGCTGAGCACCTGCTCTATGGATCTCACTATGGAAGGATTGCAGCTCCTCCAACCATCGTGTCACCTGGCCTTCCGGTTCTCAGAAGGTCATCAACCACTGGAGCGCTGCATGATCAGTTCTGATGGTGAAGGGCACGCCACAGAGGTAGTACTTAAAGTGGTGTGCAGCCAGCACAACAGCCAACAGTTCACGTCTGGTCATGCAGTAGTGCCACTCACTTTTATTGAATGTTCAGCTGAAGTAGGCGACCACTTGTTCACCTTCTGGCCCCGCCTGCGATAACACCGCCCCCATGCCGTCCTAGCTAGCGTCCGTGTCCAGCACAAAGGGCAAAGTTGGGTCTGAAACGGTGAGGACAGGAGCGTTCGTGAGGGCCCTCTTGAGGTTGGAAAATGCCTCCTGACAGTCTGGCGTCCATGCGAAGGGCTGGTCGTTCTGGAGGAGGCAGAACAAGGGCGCACCGATGCAGGAAAATCCCTTCACGGACCTCCGGTAATATGAAGCTAGGCCCAAGAAGCTCTTGAGCTGCTTTTGATCTCTTGGGGCCGGCCAGTCTCTGATGGCCCTGACTTTCTCCTCCAGTGTGCTGATACCACTCGCATCCACCTTGTGGCCCAGGTATGCCACCTCTCGCCGCATAAAATGGCACTTCTCAGGATGCAGCTTCAGTCCAGCCACCGCAATCCTCCCCAACACCAGCCTCAGGGAATCTAGTGCGTCCTGGAAGGACCTCCCATGGACAAGGACATCAAGCACAGTGTCCATCAGCCGCTCAAATGTCCCTGGTGCTTTGCAAAGTCCAAAACTCATGACCTTGAATTGCCACTGCCCCCTGGTGGTGCAGAATGCGGTCTTTGGTCTTGACTCAGGGGGGAGGGGGACCTGCCAGTACCCACTGCGTAGGTCGAGCGATGAGAACCACGCGGACACCGACACCAGGTCCAGCGTCTCATCAACCCGAGGAAGCGGGTAACAGTCCTTCCTCGTGACTTTATTCAGCGGTCTGTGGTCCACACAGAACCGCGTCCCAGAGCAGTTCTTCCTGAGGACCATAACAATGCCTGACGCCCACGGACTGTCAGAGGGCTCTATGATCCCCGCCTCAAGCATGGCCTGCCTCCTGCCGGACCATGGGAAGGCGTCGGGGCCGCACCTTCACAAGACATGCGTCCCCAGTGTCGATATGGTGTTCAACAAGGTACGTGAGGCCCATCTCATTTTCACTGAGGACGAAAATGTCTCTGAAGTCCCACAGCACTCACCACAACTGCTCTTGCTGACCAGCATCTAGGCCAGCGCAGTTCTTTTCCCAGATGGACTAGATCGGCTCCATCCGGTCCTCCACAGTAGGCAGGCCGGGTGACATTGCCCCCCACTTTGGACCAAACTTCTCAGGGCGAGCGAACTCTACCCGTCCGCTCGCCGGCTGCCGTGGTGTCGCCCCCTGCTGGGGACAGGCCCTCTTCAAGCGAGCGGACTCTGCCCATGTCAACGACGGGTGCTCTGGTGTCGCCCCCCCTCTGGGGATGGGACCTCTTCAGGCAAGCTGACTCTGCCCATGTCAACGATGGCTGCTCTGTTGTCGCCCCCTGCTGGGGACGGGACCTCTTCAGGCGAACGGACTCTGCCCCTGTCAACGACGGCTGCTGTTGCCGATGACACCACCCACCGGGTGAGGGTCAGATGGGGTTGGACTGTGCACTGTGATGTATGCAATCGCGGTGTCAACGCTGCTGCAGTCTGTTGAGTGGGGGTAATAAGCTTCACACGCTGACACGCCACCCATGCCACGAAGGACGTTGAGAGACTCCCCAGGACAAACTTGAATTTCCCTTTGCCTGTCATCTGGGCTGTCTCACCGGTCACTGTTCTCAGCCTTGTCAAGGTTGGCTCGATAACGGTTCCCACTGGAATGACGTCAGACCTTACAATCGTGGCTGAAGAACAAGTGTTCACCAAGGCCATGCAGGCAACATCTCCAATCTGCACACAGACATGACAGGGGTCTCCCACCTCCGTCCAGCCCACAGTCACAACAGCTGTACCGTCGGTGTGCTGGTCCCTGCACTCAACCCCCTCGTCTGCAGGCGGAAGTTCCCGGTTGACCACTGAAAGGGCCCATGCCATCCGGTCTACACGGGCCCCCTCCCGTTTCCCCACTCGTCTTTCAACTTGGGGCAGCGGCGCAGCAGGTGACCTGGTTGACACACCCCCAGCAGGTCATGCGGCGTGTGCGTCGGTCACGCCCTTCCTCATGCTGGGCTGAACGGGCCATTACTGCACAGACCAGTTCCTCCACCCACGCCGGCCTTTTCTCCACCCCTTCTGCCACGATTGCAGCCAAAACCGGGCGGGATGGCAGCGCTCCCTTGGCTGCAGTCTCCCTCTCCGTGGCGAGCGCGAGGGCCTCATCCAGGGTCGTGGGGTGGGCGAGCTGGACATGCAGGCACAGTTCATCTGGTCTCAGTGCTTGGAGGAACTGGTCACGAACCAGCTCGTTCTGGATTGAGACCGGCATCCCTGCATATGCGCGCCGACCCAGGGTCTCGATGTCATGGGCGAGGGAGAGAACCTGCTCACCTGGCTGATGCTCACGAGCGCCGAACTCGCTAGGTGTGCTCACCCACAACAGCGGTCATGCAACGGGTTGAAACCGAAACTTCTGACACCAATCTAATGCCCCCCTGGTTGTTGAGAAGGAGAGACTCACGTCGCCGATGCACTTCAATCGCTTTATTAACAGCGGAGAATACTGCAGCAATGCACATCCACACAAGGGCTGCTGTAGGCCGCAACTCATGCCAACATCCACACACTTCCAACTCCCCTTAACACTCAGCTAGCACTCTTGCTCCTGACGTCGCACCGTCACTTCCCAAGCCCCGCCCCTTAAAGGCCCAGACATACAAGTCACAGATATTACAATATGTTTGCTTTATGAAAATATCTGTTTCTTAAATATTCTGTTTTTTTAACCAGCTCAACACAAAATGGACCTCAGTGTATAAAAAAACAAACACAATGTACACAAGTACACATTGATAAGGTGAACTGTCCATCACTCAGATATCATTCTCTTCAAACAAATAATCTGTCCCACCCATCCATCTTCTACCGCTTATCCGAGGTCGGGTCGCGGGGGCAGCAGCCTAAGCAGGGCACAGACTTCCCTCTCCCCAGCTACTTCATCCTGGCGGATCCCGAGGCGTTCCCAGGCCAGTTGAGAGACATAGTCTCGACAACGTATCCTGGGTCTTCCCCGAGGCCTCCGACCGGTTGGACATCCCCTGAACACCTCCCCTGGGTGGCGTTCGGTCAGCATCTTGACCAGATGCCCAAGCCACCACATCTGGCTCCTCTCAATGCATAGGAGCAGCGGTTCTACTCCGAGCTTCTTCTGGATGACAGTGCCTCTCTTATCTCTAAGGGAGAGCCCAGCCACCCTACGGAAAAAAAACTCATTTCGGCCGCTTGTACCCGCGATCTTGTCCTTCCGGTCACTACCCAAAGCTCGTGACCATAGGTAAGGGTAGGAACCTACAGTAGATCGGCCGGTAAATTGAGAGCTTTGCCTTTCGGCTCAGCTCCTTCTTCACCACAACGGATCGATGCAGAGTCCGCATCACTGCAGATGCCGCACCAATCCGCCTGTCGATCTCGTGTTCCATCCTTCCCTCACTTGTGAACAAGACCCCGAGGTACTTAAACTCCTCACCATAGTTTGAGAGTCATAGTTCTGAGTCTCATCTCAGCCGCTTCACACTCAGTTGCGAACCGATCCAGTGAGAGTTGAAGGTCACGGCTTGATGAAGCCAGCAGGACCACGTCATCTGCAAAAAGCAGACATCCAATCCTGCAGCCACCAAACCGGAACCTCTCAAAGCCCTGGCTGCGCCTAGAAATTCTGTCCATAAAAGTAATGAACGGAATCGGTGACAAAGGGCAGCCCTGGCGGAGTCCAGCCCTCACTGGAAACGGGTCCGACTTATTGCCGGCAATGCGAACCAAACTCAGGGAACAAACCGCCTGAATTAGATGGTCCGGTACCCCATATTTCTGGAGTACTCCCCACAGAATTCCTTGAGTAACACGGTGGATTGCCTTCTCCAAGTCCACAAAACACATGTAGACTGGTTAGACAAAGTCCCATGCACCCTCAAGGACCCTGCCAAGAGTGTAGAGCTGGTCCACAGTTCCACGACCAGGACGAAAACCACCTTCTGAATCCGAGATTCAACTATCCGGCGGATCCTCCACTCCAGAACCCCTGAATAAACCTTACGAGGAAGGCTGAGAAGTGTGATCCCACGATAGTTGGAACATACCCTCCGGTCCCCCTTCCTGAAAAGGGGGACTACCACCCCGGTCTGCCAATCCAGAGGCACCAGCCCCAATGTCTGTGTGACACTGCAGAATCGTGTCAACCAATGACATGCCCAAAGCATACAGGGCCTTAAGGAACTCCGGGTGGCACCCACCCATCCATCTCACCATTTTATATGCCGCTTATCCTCATTTGGGTCGCGGGGGTATGCTGGAGCCTATCCCAGCTGACTTCGGGCAACAGGCGGGGTACACCCTGGAGTGGTCGCCAGACAATCGCAGGAAAACACCCACCAACTAAGTGAAATGAAAGCACGGTGTGCTTTCTCAAACTATGGTGTGGGCCGAGGGTCAAACTGGACATGGGCATGTTAATCACGCATCAAAAATAATAGTGGCATTAAAGGGAATTTCTGTTAACTCATAACGCGGTAACTTTGACGGCCCTAATTATATTATATGAATAAACTTTATTTGGACCATAAGAGGAATAAGTGCAGCTAAGTGCAATTTTATTCTATGAACAGTGTTATTATATGTATTATTAAAATTTCACAAAGATGGCTGTTTGACATCAGTTGAATGTACAAGCAGGCAGAGCATCTTGACACAGGCAGACAACAAATCCCATCAGGTTGTGTTTTGCCCGGTCAAAGGCGGGGGTGGGTGGGTGCGGGGCGGTGTAAAAGGAAGGGTTTTCCTGACTACTTAAGCCGATTGTCAGGGCTTGATGTTGGGCCCAAACAGGGTGGCTAAAGGTGAGTGTATGTATAAAATACTGATTGGGGGAGAGGAATCAGATTTGACATCAAGAGTTTCAGGATTGTTTAGGCTTATGTTTGCAGAACAAAAGATGATATTTGAAAGCTGGACCAACTGTGGCCCTGTTTATATGTTTATATGACCTCATCTTGTACAGTCCCCCCAGGATTGCCTGTCTAAAATTGCCAATGGACTCTGAATGAAAAGGTGATATGGCCAGATGAGGCCAAAATTTAGCTCTTTGGCATCTACTCGGATCCCTACTATTTGGGCACTTAAACCATGAAAAAGTTCAAATTAAATACAAGGAACGATACTACTACTATGACTATTACTATGACTGATACTAATAATAATAACAAATAGTAATATTATTTTCAGTCCTGTAGTGTACTACAATTACAATTTTGAATTTCCCTTACAAAGCGCTTTATAAAGGGTTAAATACATTGTATTCCACCACACTGAAATGCACTTGTTGTCTTTGTTGTCTGTTGGTGGTTTATAATACACTTTAGGCATCCCCATATTCACTTTCTGGTAAACAGTCACCTCTGGTTGCAGTTACGTCATTCATAAATTGATAATACATATGCATATTTGATAAGATTTTATTCAAAATGAGTAGGACTATAGTTCTAAAAATAAAATATAGCTTGAATATTGATTGGATGCTCATATATGTGTTTTTGCACATCTGCAGCGTGTATGAAAGTATGTACATGTGCTGTATATGTTGGGAGGGCTTACGATTAGTGAGTGTTCCCCTTAACCCCTTAACCTTTGTACCTCTGCCCCTCACTTTGATCCCAGCGCCCTGCTGTTAGAAAACACGCTCCACATTCCTGCAGCCACACTGGTTACCATTTTACAGTGACGACAGCTAATCTGTGTGCTTGCTAATGGGCTTGTGTAAGAGGCTCAGAGCGTGTTAACCTGCACTCCACACACACACACACACACACACACACACACACACACACACACACACACACACACACACATGCTCCTGTGGAAATAAGAAAACCACGAGGTTGGGAAGGTATTGCAAGAGCAACTCCAAATGTATTAGCCCACCTGAAATAGAAAAGAACACAATTTTTTCATGCAATGGAAAATCATATCATTGACTAAGCAACAAATAAAATTATTTTGATGTCATCTCTCCACCATTCACAGCCCCATACGGGTCTATATATTGTGTCTGGCGATTGCCATGATATGCTGTGATGTATTAACCATGTTATTGTTCTTAATTTACAGTATGATGGCAAAAATTGTGATTAATTAATTCGAAAACGGTGATTAATCTAATTAAAAATTGTTATCATTCGAAAGCCCTAAATAAAATGTAAATTATTTTAATCTAAGTAACATACAGTACTGTATCTCATAAAAATTAGCACATCCCTCACATTTCAACAACCATTATATTACATCTTCTTAAGGGACAATACAATACCTAAATGAAAAAGGGATATAACTTAGAGTAGTTAGTGTACAGCTTGTATAGCTGTATAGATTAGCAGCAACGTATACAGTCCACAGCAAGGTAGAGGCATATCCAATGCTAACAACCACCTAAACAACTTTGGTGCTGGCAGAGGCCCCACTCCATTCTATCAAAACGACTCTCATTTGACACCACAGAAGAGCGAAACTTGTTTTGTCTGGACATGCCTCCACCTTTAGAGGATAATTACTTTGCATCCTGCACCATCTCCTCAGACTAGAGCTGTCCTATCTAGTCAGACTAGTCATTGAGCATGAACTGATGAAGCCTGCTCGGACGAGGGGCGAAACGTCCTCTAAGAGTCTAACAGTCCAGTTGCAGTCGATTCACTGCCCTGAGAAAGTTGACATCAATGGGTTCTATTGTAGTTGCAAAATGACTTTCACAATTTCTTTCATTAGCCAATGAATGAGCCCTATTATGGCAATAAACAAGCATCCACACATTTTTTCAAAACATAAAAACGCCACTGTTGGTACCTAAAGGTGTGATGTCACATGCACTATGATATCACTGTAACCATCCTGCCCTCACAAATGCCAGATCAGGTTTTTGGACATTCGGATTTTGACTCAAATATCTTGATGGGCTATACGCATTCTAGGGACGACAGTTCGTTCTGTATTGTCAGGAACGCTCACTCACTTTAAGTAGCACTTACGCGCTCTCTATGTATGAATTGTTGAAAATGAAAAGCAAAAGTTGGTCCTTGCAACAGTCACAGAGAAACATCACCAGTCACCAGAGCTACGACACCCTCACAGATTTCACAGAGAAGACAGAAAGGGGAGGATGTGCTTAAAGCTATCTTTTAAAGTCCATTCATGTTCTAATCTTGAGATAAGGTGCACTGTTAGTACACACATACTGTACAAGGTGTACTGTATATGTAGGAGGAGTTATGGTGTGTTTTTCCATGAGTTCATAAGCCGGAGGTCATGTGTACATGCTGACACATTTGGGCGTAACCCACAGAGGCGTCTCGTGTTTCATGTGATTTGCGGCTTGTTTAAGATCAGTGTTTGTAACGTGCACTGCAGGTTAGAGGTCGGGAGAACATGTGAAACTCTAAAAATGACTCTGACCCAATTCAACAGGAGTACTGCATCAGCATGGCGATGCCCCAAACTTGTACATTTGGAAATAAACCTCAGTTAGCGTACGCCCCGGCTAGTGGGTTTTTGTTAATGCACAACATGAGTCCCACTGTGTTCTTAATGTAATTTTCTTTTAATCACAAAACTTTCTCGTTTGCATCCTATTAGCTTGCCTAATAAAATGGGAACTGGAACGGGAAGTCAGCTGTGTCGCATGTCTATAAATGCCATCAGCGGTTGACTGTCAAAAATGTTAACACAAAACCTGTTTTTATAGTTTTACATGCATAAAACAATTGTACATGCATATTAATGACAAATGAAAGGGATGAACAGGGGCGTATTTATTCATCTGGGAGCGCATGGCAAACCCAGTCGTTGGGGCCCTCCACACCCTTCTACTGCACTGAGAACCGTTTTTTGAAATCTGTTATAGTTATCAGCTAAGTTGCTAGTTTCATAGCCATGTTTATATACCACCCCCCCAAAAAACTATTTTAAATATGAATGTTTATCATCTTCTAACAAGTGTGAATGTGAGCAAACTTTCCTATTTCCTAAACTAGATAAAGTCTCAGTTTCATCTCTAAAACTACAGCATTCTTGACAGGCTGTGCTGCTGTCAAGAGCGCCTGGCTGTCGTTGTGTGTCTACATTTGTTGGTACTGTGAAAACGTTTAAGTCCGCTTCATTTCCTCCAAACCGCACCAACAAGTTTGTTTTGCTCCCTTTTTGCGGAATCAATCTGCAAATGCGCAGTAACATGGAATAGTTCCTTGCATGAAAAGGGAGGTGGGGACCGTTCGAAACAATCATGATAGATTACGCATTTTGATGTAGTTTTAAGCACGTGAGTTAAGGCTATAGCAGTAATTTGTACTTTTTTCTTTTTTCTAAGAAAAAAAAATCAATAATCTGATTTAATGAGACATTTGGGGGCCCCTGGAAAACTCAAGCAATTGCCTGTGTTTGCCTAATGTAAGTCCAACCCTGGGGATAGAGGAACATGTCAGGTTACTTTTACCTTCATGGAAGACATGACTGTTCCCAAAGACACCATGTGGCAGCGAGATCAACACGGACACCACCTTTGTCTTTTGTCATGAGTTATTTATTGTTTCTCACCTTTGGTTTGGTTAAATTTTATTTGATGGGTGATGCATGCGGGTTAGAATGGAAAACATCTCATGAATCATCCTTTCACAGTTCCACATGTCCAAAAGGAGCAGGAAGAAGCAAAGCTTATTTAATCCTACCCCCCTTCCGTCCCACATCTTGTGCAGTACATATTATTAACTTCCATATAATAATCAGTGTAATAATAAATAAATAATAAAAAATAAAAACAAGCATGACAGAACAATAAACATAATAATCAAGACTCTTCTGCCTTGTATTTAGCAAACATCAACTGCTTGTATGGTTTTTTGAATTTGCTCATCTCGGTACATTGTTTGAGTTCCTTGCTCAGTCCATACCAATCCGTACCTTTCTAATTTTGTTGTTAAAATATTGTGATTAATTATATCGAAGGCTTTTGTAAGATCCATGAATACTGCAACTGCACACCTTCTGTGGTCTATAGCGTTAGTAATTTCCTCCATGATTTCAATCAGTGCCATAGAAGTTGAAATGTTAGTTCTGTATCCGTATTGACTGCCTGCTAGTAATTCATTCTCATTAATAAATTTGTCCAACCTGTTATTGAATAGCTTCTCGGTAAATTGGAGTAATAAGGAAATTTGAATCTCTTTAGCTATTTTCATTTTCTTCTTCTTCTGAAACGATAAGGTTAACGGTTCTACAATCTCATTGATGACCCTTTTATTGTTTCCATTTCGATTCAGTACAGGCCTCTAGACAATGATAGACTGATTAAAGAATGATTACAATAATCCCTCGTTTAGCGCGGTTAATTGGTTCTAGGCCTGACTGTGATAAGTGAATTCACGAAAAGTAGGATTCCTTATTTACAAATGGAATATTTTGTAGTGAGAGCATAGAAACCCTGTTTAACCCTGTTTATTACTAAAGCCCTCTCGACATGAACTAACACCCCTATAGTCACTTTTACACTCGTGTTACACAAAATAATAGACATGATAATGTAAAATAAGACATCTTAGACTTTAATAAGACATTACATAGACTCACATGTTAACATCGACAGCGTACTTCCTGCTGTTTGTGGTTAAGGAGCGACTCACGGTGCACTTCAATCGCTTTATTAACAAGCAGAGAACACATACAGTGAACATTCACACAGCAGCTGCTGTCAGCCACAACTCACGTCAGTCACCGTTACTGTCCACACAGCTTCCATGCTAACATTCATCAACTCTAGCTGGCTGACGTCACACGCGTCACTTCCCACGCCCCGCCTCTTAAAGGAGCACACAAGTCACAGATACTGTATTATATGACGTATCACATCTTCTGAATGGCTTATATTTAGCCATTTTTATGATTGAAAATGCTTAATTTGGGCCAATATGTGCAATTTGCTTAAATATGCAATACTTTAATGAGCATACTTTAAAAAACCACAAAACAGCAATCATTTATTAATACATTTTTGAAAAATGAGATAGAGAGTGAGGGAGGCTGTATACACATCAAGACCCATGCTTCTTTTTAATCCTGCAACATTAGTTTTTTTTTTCATTCATCCTATCTTGCTTATTGTACAGTATTTGTCTTTCTTTATTTCAATGATGTAATTTATTGTGGTCCTATCACCTGTGGCTGTGTGTCTTTTTGAGTGAAGTGTTGTGATGGGCCTCAGCTATAGTTAGTGTCAGCTGCTGCCTGCTGCTGCTACTGCACTTGTCCAACATGCAATTTATGCTGAGCCGGCTGTCACTTGTTCTACTCAACTTTTGGTTGACATTATGTGCCACAATGTTTGCATATCCTGGTAAATGAATGACTCATTCTGATCGTTTTCAGAGTAAAGTGACATTTCCCTGCGACCGCTAATATGGAAACAACCCTCAGGTCAGCGTTCCATTTGTGGATGAAAACTTCTTTAAAAGCCCTGAGAGACCCTGGTTTCATTATTTCTGACAGCTGAATGCATTTGCTTTGTGACTGTTTGTTGACATGCTGTTGAAATGAAGTGACGTCTTTGTCAAGGAGAAAAACTGCATTCAGCTCATCCAATTACAGAGTGGGCTTCACTGACAGGCAGCGGAACAGACAATAGTGCCTTTTTATAGGTGACTTATCTTGGTAATGCCTTGCCACGTTTCTTATTCACCTTGACTGTCCTCAGACCACATCACGAGGAGGCGGAATGTTTGCAAGCGTCTGCGACGAGACAGAGCCTCAAGGAAGATGTGGCTCAGGAGGTAAGGATGTGACTGTGAAGTACCAGGGTGGGATGGAAACCAGAACCAGTTTCGCAACTCTCAGTTGACACAGGCCTAGAAAAAAGACACTTTGATATGCACGCCAGGAGCCGCTTTGTATAGAAACATTACTTTTCCTCATGAGAATTATCCAAAAGCTTATTTTGAATAGACATACGTGATCAATGCTTTTCCACTGCAGCAAATTTTCACTTTGCTGTGGGTATATAAAGTGCAGCCCAGAGGCCATTTGCGGCCTGCATCTTGTTTTTTTTTTATTACTCTGCGGCACCTTCTAAAAATACAATTAAACAAGAAAACATCAGTAAAAACGGGGGAAAAAAAATTCAAAACAGCTTCAATGTCAGCAGATATGGTTGAAATGAGAATCTTTATTGTCGTCTTAGTTGGTGCGTGACGAAATTACAGCAGCTGCCACTGAGGCAGTGTCTGTACAAGTAGAACATAGAATACATAAAAGAGCAAAAATACGCTTTAACAAATGTAAGCAAAAAACTATGACAGGTAAACAATAAAATACATTTAAAAAATGTCACACACCGGGGATAAACCTTTACCTGCTCATTGTGTGGTTTCTGATGTCACATTTGACATCACACATGAGAGCGCTATCACGGTTTTTCATAAGTCAATCAGTAAATGATCGCTGTTTTGTGGTTGACCGTGGCCCATTATTAGTCCAAAAATATTGCAAGACAAGTCACATGTAGTATTCTGGTCACTAGGCGTCAGTAATGGCACAAAACGAGACATGACATGACATTACATTACCTTCACACTGCATGGAGTCAGTCATGGTATGTCCGACATGATAGAGTGGAAAAAAAAGTTATCCTCCCATTTAGTGTGGAAGTGGTAAGTTGGAAACCTTTTCTCAGCTTTATAATAAACTGGACACTAACTAGTTAGCTCGGTAGCATGCTATGCTTAAAGCCGTGGCCGTCTCTTATGTCCCTGCAGTGAACCCATAGCCTGCACATTAGCAATGTGTCGTAAACAAAGGAGTGTAAAGGTAATTATAGGGCTGTTAATTCATGTCTACAGGGCTCTAATAATGATAAAAAACGTATTAAGGCACCGTATAATGTCATAAACATAAATAAAACATAAACCCTAATTATGAAAATATTTAATCCTGCTTATTGCGAACATTTTTTCCCAATTTTTGCATTTTTTTTGTTTAATTTTCCAAATATTTCAACTTACTTCTTAAATAATCTTCATCGATTTTCTTTTTGTGATATTATGACTTTATTCCCATAATATTATAAGTTTTTCCCTAGCCTAATTTTCCACAAATTCCAACCTTATTTTGTTATTTACTACTTACTTACTTCCTAAATGTCAAGTAAACTGGGAGAAGAGCTTGGAAAGCACATTTTAATTTGCATTATCAGACAGAAATAATTCAATAATGGGAATATTTTAAACAATATTGCTTGGGGCTTGCCTGTACTGTTGGATTCTTTCTCAACTGCAATATGATTTTTATCCCCAATGAAAGAGAACAATCAACCACCTACGTTTATAAGTCTAATGAACCTCATGCCTGGCTGCTCACGCTATTCGGATGCTGGGATTTTTAATAGGAACAGTGGTACACGGTGCAAAAATGGCACAGAAAGGGTGTGGAATTATTTGAAAATGCAGGTTTTTGAAGCCGTCCCTCAGGACACTCAGCTTCTTATATTTGATTCCTGTGCCAACAGACCCCATTTAGCTGATAAAATTCTGATTTCCTGATGACTGTTGGCGGAGAGAAGATTAATATATGGAGAGAAAGTTTCACAGCCACTGAGCTAATTTGCCTCTGGTCCTTTAGTTCACGGTATTCAAAATAGAAGACCAAGTCATGCATAAAGACTCTTATAGAGGGAAGCATTTTTGGCCTCTTTTTATTCTCTGCTTTTTGCATTTCAAGTAGGAGACTTGAGGTTTGTTATCTCATCAAAAGTGGGACATGAGTGTGACGTGGGAAGGGAATCTCTTGAAAGGCCTGCAAGTGAGTCTTTTTGTAGATATGATTGACAGAAGGAAACTTCACGTTTGCTGTTTTGCAGAACATTACTGAAATATTGATACTAAATACTGCCCTTGGCAACACGACTTTGACTGATGTCCTGCTCCACGCCTTTGATATTGTACTTTTGAACAAATGAGATGTTGTTGTTAAACAAAAACGCCCATGTTAGGTTCACTGGAGACTCAAAGGGTGCAGTCTGGTTCGGTTAAAACAAACTCTTGTGCAGGGGTGTCCAAACCTTTTCCACCGAGGGCCACATACTGAAAAACAAAAGGATCAAGGGCCACTTTTGATCTTTTGTAATGTAGATATGCTAAAAAGTTATACAGGTATCAAGAAAAAAATGCATCTCAGATTTGTGGTATTAGTGAAAAAGTATTATGAACTTCACTCTCTGCTCTTTTTTTCCACATTTTTGCTGTTGTTTTTTTTGTTTTTAATGTTCCAAATATTTCAACCTCCTTCGTGGACATTTTTTCTCAAAATATATTGACTTTATTTGCCATAATATTAAAAGCTTTAACAATTTAAATATTTTATTTGTTTTGTTTGTTTCTCATAATATTGCAACTTAAAAAAAAACATATTTTTTCTATAATATTTCAAATCTATACTACGAAAATGACATTATTTTTCCTCTTAATATGACAAGTTTATTCTCCTATTTTCTCATTAGATAGGGTTAGGGGTTAGAGTTTAGGGTTTAGGGTTAGGGTTCGGACTATCTGTTTTTTGTATTTCTGTTATTTTTTTTTTTTCAACATATTTCTATTTCTTCTTGAAATTATAATTTTATTCCCATAATTTTTTGACTTTATTCTCATAACATTATAAATGTTCTACAAACTTTATTTGTTTTGTTTGTTTCTCATCTTATTACTTGAAAAAAAAATGCGTCTTTTTTCTTTAGTGTAGCCTTTATGCAACTAAAATTATAAAATAATTTTTCCTCATGATATTACGTTATTTTTATAAAATTAAGACTTTTTCTTTTTAGATTACATATTTTTTCTGACATTATTTTGTTTTTTTTTTCCCATTTTTGCTGTTGTTTTTTGTTTTCTTGCTTAATTATATGTTTAGCATGTGCTGTGGGCCAAGGAAAAAACAGCACAACGCCACCATCTGAACCCTGGTGCGCACCATACAAGTGGAACGAGGCAAGTGAACTCTGGTGCGGTGCGGTTCACTTCAGCCCAAAGGCACGGACCAGCGTTCAAATTACAGCAAAGAGCACACAGAAATGACACAAATATATGAGAAAATATGTCTGAAACGCTGTCTCTTCGCTCTGCTCTCTCCCTCTGTGTCTAGATTTTAGAAGCTTTTTGTGAAAAGCAGGTGGAAATTAGATTAGCGATTAGATTGGGTAGACCTTTATTGAACCCTTGGGAAATTAAGGCTCCGGTAACAGCAACAATGTATGCAGTATCCGGGATAGTAATAATAGCAGCACAACACAAGTAAACATTTAAAATACAATAACAGAATAAAAAACAATATATAAAAAATATACAAAATACATATACTGTATGTAATATAATAAATGTACATATACAGTAATCCCTCGTTTATTGCGATTAATTGGTTCCAGGCCCGACCACAATAAGTACATTTCTGCAAAGTAAGATTCTTTATTTAAAAATGTAATATTTTCATAGTTAGAGCATAGAGAACCTGTGTACGACCTTCTAAATATATTTTGTAGCATTATTTGAGCCCTCTAGGCATGCAATAACAATCCTATAGTCAGTTTTACACTCGTTTTTTTGGCCGTTTTTCAAAAATGTATTAATAAATGATCGCTGTTTTGTGGTTGAACACAGCCTATTATTTGTCAAAAGAAAAAAAAAATCCATATTTAAGCAAATTGTAAGTAATCTTGGCCTAAATTTTGAAGCACAAAAATGGCTAAACGAACGGACATACAAATACAGTAAAAAGCATTCAGAAAACGTGATATGTAGTGTAAAGTCTGTCTTGTGTATGCCTTTAAGGAGCGGGGCTTGAAGAGTGGCGTATGTGATGTCAGCTAGCTCGAGTTGACTGCTGTGTTGAGATGATTGTCAGCAGCAGCATCTTTGGTTAGCACTGTGGAGAGAGCAGATACTGGCATGAGCTGTGGCCGACAGCAGCTCCTGTGTGAATGCGATCGAAGTGCATCGTGAGTCGCTCGTAACCGCAAACAGTATTCTATAGCGGTCACTAGCTGTCAGTGACGTTAGACTGATGAGACAATAGCCACTGTTAATGCTCTCGTGTGTGTTTATATTATGTCTTTTTATGTCTAAGACATCATATTTTCTATTATTATGTCCACTGTGTTGGGTAATATGAGTGTAAAAGTGACTTGGGGTGTTATTTCATGTCTTGAGAGCTCTAATAATGCAAAAAAAACGTATTTAGAAGGTTTTCTATGCTTTAACTACAAATGTTCCATTTATAAAGAAGGAATTCTACTTCAGGTCAGGTGTGGAACCAGTTGCCCATGATAAATGAGGGATTATGTGTGATCAGCCAGGATAGGTATTTCATATTTATTACAGATCAGAAATTCAATGCGTAATTGATATAAGGCAATTCTTTGAATATCATAATGAGATCAGATTGATTAAATGACAACTAGAGGCAGATGTCACTGAGCTGATCTTGCTCTGACATGATGGATATTACCCGTCGAGGCACATTTTGTCACGAGTCATGCTAGATTTGAGACCCAAGTCAAACGCTGACTATGCTAATCATCAAACTTCATAAAGAAAAGTGATAGTCAAAGTTATAGCTCCTGTGGTAATAAGACCTACTCTTTCTTCCAAGGGCTGTAAAACGTTAAAATAGAACATATAAAATATCATATTATCAGATCTTTTTCTCACCTCCGTTTTAATCAGTATTTTATTTCTGCATCCAAACTGGAAGAGGACTTTCTTTGAAATCCACTCTCCCACTGCCCACCCAATATATGAGCCACAGAGGGGCTGTAAGCTTTCAGATGGTTTAATTTAGCTGTGGTGCGTTCATGCACAAAGCGACTGGAACTGAGAGAATTCAGCAACTCTAAAACCTAAACTGATGCCCAAACAATCAGATGGGCCTGCTAATAAAACGCACACACGGGGGCAGCATGCGTGATTTTAGAGAGTTATCGTACAACAACATACAGTAAAACTAGAGTTGATGAGCTGCGAGGATCCGGCTGCAGGGCCGCACTATTGGCAGGGCCTCTGCAACAGCTGGCCGCATCATGCGGATCTCTTCGTGTGACTCCAGGCTGCTGCCATGATCTCCATTAGATCTGTGGATTTGCAGATTAGAGATACTCTCAGCAGCCCGGTCATCGCCGGGCCACCCGGCGCCCTAATCCACTTCCTGTCAGAAGGCGTAGCCCGAGCCAGATGTGATAATGCGCGCGTACACGTGTCTGCGAGTGTTTATCGCTCAATGTTTATCGCTCAAATCTTCATGTTTTGGCACGCAACCTCACATTACGCAACTAAATCACAATCAGTCGTGATGTAAATGAGGTGTCATGGCGTCTGCTGGTATTGATCATAATGTGTCTTGTTTGCCTGTCTGGGCTGGGAATGATAATGCTGATTGTCACCCCTCACTGCTCATAACCTCTATAACTCCTGCAAACTGGTGAGATGAAGTTCCAACTCTCAAATGATTAATCAATTTCAATTACCCCTCATATGATCAATCATATTCTCATTAATGTCTGAAGCGCCGCTCACAGCTGCGCGGCCGAGATTACAAGTCAAGCGACCAAACTGAACAGTTTTATTGCACATGCGTCAGTAAAATATATTTTACACTCTCCTAAGAGGATCAAGAAGCGAGTTCAACTTGATGCCAGTTAGTGGTAATACTGGCAGGGACGGTGCTCGGCTGATCGTCAGGTTCTCTAGAACCTGTGGTGTTTTTCTACGAAAACTACACTTGTAAGCTACACTTAGTGTACATACACCTGTCTGAGCTTTTCCTTCTTGTAATTATTCTTTCATTTGCAACATACTAAACTGCATAGACAGCACATAGTCTTATTTCGAGGCATTTCTATTCATGGGGCACCTGTTAAAAAAAATGGCGTGCCATGCCAGTCACACTCACTGTGCTGTGCTGTGGCCATATGGGACACAAGGTGCAACCTCCCCAGCCCGCTGGTAGAGGACAGGGAGAGTCAACAAGAAATTACCATCATTTCTGGACTATAGAGCGCACCGGTATTTAACTCATTCAATCCCAGCCCTTTTTCAAAAGGCAACCCCTTCAGTACTGACCATTTTAGACGATTTTGACTGATCTTTCAAGGCACACAGAATATTGTGTTCTATGGCTATGTAAACATGGAACCTACCAAAAGAAAGATTAGACTCCCCTCTATCATCAGCAAGCTTTTTCTACCTTTAGTAATCAGCACTAGAGCATGGGTAAGTTTCAGGACAATATCGGTGTCTGACTAAAAAAATGGAGAAAACCAGCTTTCTGTGAAAAGCATAACTTTCGCTTTGACGCAATATTTTTTGTTTTTGTGACAGCTCAAATATATAAATAACTATACCGCAACATAAACAAGACAAAAATTTTTTTTTTTCATCAAAATAGCAATTTATTTACAAACATAACACCATGAACTATTTACAATTTTCACATTTGGAATTGAACTATGTGTGTGAGTGCGTTAAAATTTCCCTGCAATGCGTAACCTTCCGCACGCTACACTCCACCACACCCTCACACTTCCTCCTTCCTGTCATGTGTGATTCTTTGGTCCACTTGATCTCGGCCGAGCTCTCGTCAAATGCATTCCTGCCATCTAGTGGCCGTTTTTTATGGCTTAAAATTGCTCTGAAGCCAAATGCATTTGTGGGGAGTTGTGTCATCACCGCTTTTAGCCTCTCACGTAAAAAAAACATAAAAGACGTATAAAGACATTAAAGATCGGGCGCTCGGGTTTATAAAAACGTATGAATATGTCTTTGGGATTGAAGGAGTTAGCTGAATTTAAAGAGAAAAATAGATTTGTACGTATATAGACCGCATCGATCTGTAAGCCGCCGGTGTCCATGTTGTTACAAGGGATATTTAGTACACAGAAAGATGTTACACAGAAATATTTTTTAAGCTTTTAATTGAATAAATGCTTTTTTCCAAACAGTGCGTGTAATACCGCTAGTAAACAGTAGCCTACCAGAAAAGTCATCCATCACTGTCTTCAAAAAGTTCAAAAAGTCGTCCTCTTCAAATGTTGGAACCAAAAGCCCCACAATTCCCTCATCACACGTGCTGCCGGTCTGTCTCCTTCTTTTGTTGTTGCTAACAGCATCACGCCCGCCCCAGGGCAAATCAGCCCCAGAACCCATGCTGTCCTCCCCAGCTCGCAGTAGTCCAGCCGCACGAAACCTGCTGGCAACACCGCATTACATGTAGTACACGCATTCTCCGTGATGAGTAGTGATGTGCGGATCAATACTGAAATATCGGTACCTCCGATACCAGATCTTTAGGCTCTGAAATCGATTATCAAATAAAAAATATCGATACTCTCTTACTTCAGGCGATTGAGGTAATGTCATTTTAGTTCCATAGAATTGAAATATTCAGGAATTTTTTTAAAAAGTCGTAATATTATGAGAAACAAACAAAATAAAATAAAGTTGTAATTTTTGGAACATTGGGTTTGGGAAAAAGGTGTAATATTATGAGAATAAAGTCAAAATATTAAGAGAGTAAAGTCATAGTATCACAAGGAAATTTGTGAAGATTATTTAAGAAGAGAGCTTAACGATTTGGAAAATTAAACAAAACCAAAACAGCAAAAATGGGGAAAAGAGGGCAAAGGCCGAAGTTGATACTGTTAATAGGCTTATTCAGCTATATGACAAAGCTGAGATGCAGGTTTTACTTTAAATATACTGTATAATTCTTTAGTATAGCTACTGTGTCGGTTTACAAAATATCAAAGTAGCCCTTGCATCCTTTCATTTCATTTCATTTCATGTGGCCCTCAGTAGAAAATGTTTGGGGACCATATTTCACTGCCTCCTTTACTACTAACGCAAAATCATAATGGTTTTTCCTCAACTGGTGAAATAATGTTTAATGGGAAAATGAAACACATCACCCTCCAAATTAGTTTTTATTGCCAGTCATGTTTTTGGGGTCACTCGCCCGGTCAGTCAGCTCTTTGACCGCTTCTTGTGACGAAGGAGCGCTGCGGCGGTAACACTCACCTCTCATGTACTGGAGCTTACTGGACGCTGAACTACAGATGAGCTGTGCTGCTTTGCTCTCTCTGCTGGCTTGACTTTTCTCCCTTTTGGCTCGGCCCACAGATAATCTGGGGCTGAGCAAGCCCGCGTGCTTCCTGCTTGCTGCGAGGTCAGGTGAGGCTTTCACAACATTTCTCTAAATACTATTTCGACCTCGGATTTTGAGCCGTGTTCAAGCACAAAAGGAAAAAAAAAACAAGCAGGAACAGGAGCTACGGGGGTAGAAAGGGAGCTTGGGATTTAGTTGTAACGGGTCATGTGCTGCAGGGGTCAAAGGTTCAATGATTTTTACATTATGAGTGCCAAATGCGGTGCAGTGTTGCTGTTCATTATTCACATCTCTTCTATTTTGCTTATCAGTTATAATGGAAGGTAAGATATGAGTCACTTCAATCACAAAGTCCAATGAGTTATATAAAAGTTGCTTGAATATGCCATGAACCTTGCTATTAATGTTGCCTGAAAGCAACATAGGAAGACTTGTTCATTGCCATGGAAGCCACCAATCACTTGCTTTAATGGCCTATGAGAGGTTTTCCAAGTGTAAGGCGGAGAAGACTTCGGGAGATGCAACAGCTTTAGAAAAGTCAAGAAACACAAATCTGCTAAGATAACTTATGTTTAGAATCAAAATGTATGGATTTTTATTTCGGGGTGTCTGCAGCCAATACTGATATTGGATATCAGACTGAAATCAGCCAAAACCGTGTCAGATTATATCGGACTGCATCTATAATCTCCGATACTGTCCATTCCAGACTCTGCACCAGCACTTTTATCCATTCTATTCAGCATGCAGAACCCACAGGATCACAACAACAGCAGGTATTTGTGTGCACGTTTAGCAAGGAGTAGCTTTGTTTTTTGTTAAAATCCGAAAAAGACGTTGCAACTGAGTGCAAAACTTGTCATGCACAAGTTTCCCGTGGTGGCACAGAACCGGGGAAAGTTTAATACGACCAACCTCATTGTGCATTTGAAGAAGGATTTTCGTGACACCACGGTTTCCTGAAACATCCGCCACTGTTTGAAACATTTCCGAAGTGTGAGATACTTCCATGGGATGGCAAAAAGTCTTTGGCTATAACAGAAAAGAGCCAGCCCCTGTCGGTGTTGAGTAATTTCGGGTTTCAACGCTTTATTGAGCACGTCTGGCCTCGATACACTATGCCTATTGTCGATAAAACTATAAACATCAAGATGCTATTGCTGACTATTCTCTCTTTGAGTAATATTACTTGATCGAGTCTTTTCTAACATTCCACGCTACTAAAGAAGTACTAAAAGTACCGTAATTCCCGGTGTATAAGCCGCCACTTTTTTCTCACACTTTGAACCCTGCAGCTTGTACAGTGAAGCGATTAATTAATGGCTAAAACTACAGTTCCCATGACGCTTTGAGTGCAGCTTCAGTAAGTAGTGAAGTGGACGCTAACGTCACATTTTGAACTCTTATGCAGTGATCGTGTTTTGATCTCTCAAATTTGAAGTACGTTTGATCAAGTGTGGAATTGCCAACCGTTACGGTAGTAACGGTTTGTTTTAGCGTAGGTTGATTGGTCATGTCTGGAAAATGGGGCACATGGATGACGTCATATCAAGGCGACTGTTGTTGTGGTACCCTGTGCTCACATGTTGACTTAAACAAACAGAGAGGGCACGACCGCTCCAAAAGAGTACAAGTTCATGAGTTTTTCTCTTGTCAAGAGTGACTTTAGGCACCCTACACCTCGGACACTATGCTATCACCAGTGGTTTTTGAAATGCCGATCTACTGCGTGATGAAGGGGACAACTCAAGCTAAAGGGGCGCTGAGAGTGACAAAGAAAGGGAGAGAGACTGACAAAGTGTGTGACGAAGGAATTATGAGGCTATTCAATTATGAAGAAGAGGGCGACTTTAGTGGTTTTTGTTCTGAGGAAGAGGATGAGATTGGCGATGAAAGACTTTTCTGGTAGGCTACTGTTTAACTAGCCGTATTACATGCACTGTTTGGAAAAAAAGTATTCATTTAATCAAAAGTTTAAAAAATCTTTCTGTGTAACAACTTGCTACGAGATATCCCATGTTAGGACGTGGACACCTGCCGCTTATAGACAGGTGTGGCCTATCTCTGTACATTTTTTTTTAATTTACCGAGTGCGGCTTATAGTACTGTATATGCCGGTGCGCACTATAGTCCAAAAATTCCGGTATGTGTGATTCATGCTGATATCGGATCAGTACTGGTGTATTCAAGGCTGCAATATTGGAAGTGAAACATAAGTGAATACATTCATTCGTTTAGCTTCTTTAACTTCTTCAAACCAAAAATTCCTTACTATTGCTTTAAGTCATTTTGCATGAGGCTCGAGCACATTCTGTATTGTTAAGTGGATCGTGTAACTATCATAAGCCAACGCTGGTTCTCAGCACATGCACAACAGGAATTACATCAATTTCTGAAAGTTCTTCTGACTCCGCTCTATGCGCCATTAATTTCACAAGTTATCCTCTAACTTTGGCTGGCCAGGTACCATATAGAGGCTTTAACAGTCACTAACTGCTGAAGCAGGCGTTGATAGGAGCCGTGAGACTCAACATAAAGTGGCAGGCAGTTAAAGCGTAATAATGAGATAAAAGTTTCTATAGGGCTTTTTAGGACCAAGGGAACTGCTGGAACTCCACTTGTCATTATCTGCGACACCACATTCTGTCCATTAGAAAACACAGACACACACACACACACACACACACACACACACACACACTCGGCTTTAAAGAGGGCATAAAACATTTATGATGTATATTCTTGTATACTTCGCAGCTTTTTAAAACTACCACTTTATATTTTAAACCTGGCATTAAACCACTACGATGTGTTAACCAACACAATATGTACAGTAGAGTTTAAAAAAAACAAACATCTTTCAGTATTTTTGGAGCGCCATATAACATAGTATTGATAACAAAACAAGTTTTATGCTGTTGATTGTTATTTACAACTTTGCCTTAACAATGTAGGGAGCGTGATCAATTAATTATTTGATCCACTGCTGATTTTTATTTTAAAATTTTTTTTACCCTGAGCAGTACATAATTTTGGTGGCTTTATTTTAACAGAAAGGGTCAGAATATCAACAAAGCAATTGGAAAACAGCACTAAATTAAGGTTACAAATTAGTTTGTATTTCACTGAATAAAGTAAATAATTAATCCCCAATCAAAAGAGATTTTGTGGAGGATTAGGTCACTCCAGGATCTCAGGTGCCTTGAGCCACTCCTATGTCACCTTGGCTGTTTTGGGCCATTGTCACGCTGGACGATACGTCCATGACCCATCTTTCGTGTTCTGGCTGAGGCCAGGAGGCTGTGATCCAAGATTGTACGGTACCCTTAGCAGAGAAACAGCCCCGAAGCGGAACGTTTCCTCCACGTTTTCACAGTAGTGAGGATCGAGTTGGTGCCGAAGAGCTCAATTTTGGTCTCATGTGACCACATCGAATTCTCTTGAGCCTTCTTCGAGTCATTCAGAGCGAGGCAGCTCCAGACTGTTATCTTGTATTTCTTCCATTTTCTCATGAATGCGCCAACAGCCGTCTCCAAGCATTTGTGCTGAAGAGACAGGACTGTGGACTGTGGGGTCAGAATTTTTGCTGTTTGACAGCAGAACTAACATTTATTTCACTCAATCAAATACAAATGAACTGAAACCTAGGAGAAGGTACTACTGAGGACATTTCCACAACATTTTAGGGTGACAAATAGGGTTCCTTGGACCAGCCAGGACAACTTTAATCGCATTTTAGCACTAGCTTTGATGCTGATAACCAGAGATAAAAAATTCTACTGTCAAATTCTGTATACTGAAATGTCTTTTTAAACATTCTCTTTAGAAAAAAAAACTGGAGGTACAGTTACACCTGAAATGATTCAAATCCTTTTATGAACTTGCAATATTTTGCACTCAACCAACAAAACAAACCCCCCAAAAATAATTAAACAACTCAATAATAAATATTGTGATCTTATTCTTATGTAAATGTGTCTAAATGTTTATTCTTTGTAATTATATTTACAATAGAGATATACTCAGTAGGCCTACTATACGGTTTTCTTTGCATATTCACTGTATTCTGTTGAGGGAATAGATTTCTATCTAAGCTAACTTTGGGTAGGAGGAGGTGTACACTGTGTACTCGTCGCCAGTCAAACACAAGACACGTGCAGAGACAACCATTCACACCTACGATCATTGAGAGGGAATTGGTCCCACACGGGATGCACAAAAGTCAGCCATGTGCAGCGCTACACTCCCATCCATCCATCATCCGTCCATTTCCTAACGCTGATCCTGTTCACAGTCACAGGGAGCTGGAGCCTATTCCAGCTAATTTGGGATGACACCCTGAATTGGGCGGCAATCACAGTGCACATAAACAGTCATCGCCAATGTTTTTGGCCACAACTGTAGGCACAAACAACCATTCCAGCTCATATTCACGCTGTCACTGACCATGCTGCCTCCACGGAAGTCAGCCTAGTCAACCAGTAGAACCGGGGGGTCCACTTTTTCCACTGAGGGCTGAAAAAGAAAGGATGCAAGGTCCACTCTGATATTTTGTAAAGCAACACATGGAGATATGCTAAGAAGTTATACATTATATATTTCAAGCAAAAACTGCATCTCAGCTTTGTGATATTGGTGAAAAAGCCTGGAGTATCAACTTTGCTCATCTTTTCCCATTTTGTATTTTTTAGTTTTTTTTTTAATTTTCTTCTTAAATAATTTTTTACATTTTTTTGTTGTTGTAATATTATGACTTCTAATTCTATTCTATTCTAATTCTATTCCCAAAATATTTTATAAATTTTCTCCAACCTAATTTTCCAAAAAAATTACAACTTAAAAAAAAGATGTATTTTTTCTTTAATATTTCAACTCTATGCTACTAAAATGACATAATTTTTACGTACTTGTAAAATGACTTGTAAAATTCATCTTTTTTTTAACTTCTGTATTTTTTTTTTACTTCTTCTCGTAATACTGTAACTTTTTCTGCAAGCCCCTTTTCCAAAAATGACAACTTTATTTGTTGTTTTGTTTGTTTCTCATAATATTTCTCAATAAAATAACATCTATTTTCTTTAATATTTCAACTTTATGTTGCTAACATTTTTCCTCATATTATTACAACGTTATTCTCATAAAATTACAACTTTTTTTCTCCCAAGATTTAATTTTTTATTATGATGAAAATTACTGCTGTTTTTTCCCCCCATATTTGTTGTTGTTTTTTTTTTTAGTTTTCTTGATAAGTAATATTTTTGGAATGTGCCGGGGACCAATAAAATAACAGCCGCGGGCTGTAAAGGTCCTTTGGGCCGCACTATGGACACCTCTGCACTAGACCATCAATGCCTCACTGCACTGCCAGTGACTATTATTATACATTTTTGTTACTGGCCTTATACTTGGCTGATTGGCTGGGAATGATCAACAAACACGGTAATACTCCTTTTTAGTGAGGCTTTCGGTGTGCAGTTCAACTCTGTTTACCAAACATGGTTCCTTGTCCTATAAAGTCTTAGGACGGGGGTTCTCAAATAGTTTCAACCTGGGACCCACATTTTTATTTGCATTTAGTATTAATTTTTATTTATTTTTCATTTTTTAAATACTTTTTGTCTTTATTTTATTTTTTTAACCTGCCTTTGTCATCGTTTGAAACATCAATACACATAATTCCATGTCCAAAGTGCATTTCACAGCAATTTTATAGGCATTTTAGCGAGGAAATGAGGAGGAACACGATAGCTGCATGCATACAAATGATGCATAAATTAAAATGTTATATAGAAACATCACTACATATGACCCCAAATTTAGATATTTCACATCAAACTATCCAATAAATATATACCAATGATGAAAATATTGATCAGCTTTACTTCAAAATATACATCGGTTGTATATTACATATTTTTGACTTGCTCCAGAATGGAGTCCCGGCCCACCAGCTGAGAATCCTGCTTAAGGGTGCCCCAACTGATAAAAAAAGGAATGATTTTCTGAAATGTAGCATGTATACACTGTAGCAGGGTTTGAATGATGATTTCATGGCAGCCAATTAGTGTAAAATGTCACCATCTTTCACAGGCACACGGAAGTCATACCAATATTTCCTCTCACGTTTGAAGATGCCCCACACTGGATGCACGGCGAAATCAATATTGTTTCTAATGTGCACGTCGTGTGCACCTTTGGCTTGGAGACTGATGTTTGCGGCGTCCTGCTAATCAATGAGCAGATGGCGCCTCAGCATCACTTCAGTTTAATTCAAATTTACTGTCTCATGTTTGATTAGATGGAAATGTTGTATGCTTACTAAGTGGGCTGTTTCACCTCACCTCACTGCCACCTGCTTTATGTGTTATTTCTCAGAGGCCCTTTGCCTCTGATTACACCCTTGAAGCAAGGACTTCATCCTGGCAAGAATCTGCCTGCATGTGTGTGTGTGTGTGTGTGTGTACATGTGCTGTTTGTACGTGTTTGCCGGGCCAGCAAAGAAGAGGGGAGGACGTGGTGGGAAGCAAGGGGCGGAGGTGGAGTGTTGTTGAGGTTGGTGTAGGTCATGAGGCTAACCACTGCTCTCCAGTGTAATGTGGAAGATGATGAAGAGGGATTAGATGGAATGCCGCTGCATGATACAGTGTTCCCTCGCTCTATCGCGGTTCACCTTTCACGGATTCGCTGTTTTGTTTTTTTAGTGCTTCTTTGTTTTTTATTCCAGTATATGAACGCTGTTACAGGCCCAGGCTGGCCCTTTAAGAATTGTGGGAAGCTCAGTGTCTATCTCTTCCCTCTCTCTCGCTCGTCTGTCTGCACCGCACATTATTTTCTACGTCCTGATTGGCTGTAGACCCTTGTCAATCAATCTCCTTCGTGTGCCGCCCTGCCATGTCTCCTGTGTCATCGCTAGCTTGCTAGCTTGTAAATGAATCTTCAGTTCGTCTGCAGCAACATGTTTTAACAAGGAACGAAAAGGCACGGCCACAGGAGTGAAATGCGCGTGAGTGACTTAATCATTTCTTGTGTTGATCATTCCAATTCAAACGAAGGTTTGAACTTTTCTGAGGGTGTTTAAACAGGAAAGGTTCTGAGAAAAGTGTATAAAGTGTATAGTGAGGGGGTTCACACCCTTAAAACATATATAATAATTGTAAAAAAAAATTAAGTTGCCTATTTTGCTGAATTCACTCATTGCGGGCTATTTTGGGAACCTATCCCCAGCGATAAACGAGGGAACTCTGCAATCACTCTCACAGAGAATTTGGCTGATCTTTGCTGGTTTGGAATGACTGAACTCATCTGTGTAGAGACAAAAACAGCCAAAGAAAATAAAGGTATTCTTCCTCTTTGTCTGACCTTGGCCGACCCTCCTTCCACACCGTGTGTGTGTGTGTGTGTGTGTGTGTGTGTGCTGGGACTGACTGCAGTGATGGCTTTTACACTCCCCGCTTGTGTGTCTCAATAATGCATGATTAATGAGCCAAGTGTGAAACTGAACACTGAGTGGAAACAAAAAAAGGGGGCAGCTCACACATACGTGCGCAGGCACATGCACAATCGAGGAGGTTGGGTTTTTCTTCTCAATTTTATACCGAGAATTGCTGTTAGCAGGATGATCGCTCCAGGAAACAGTCCAGAAATGACTTACATGTTCTTTCACTTTAACGGAAAATGTAATTAGTAATAATTGTGTAATAATACGGGTCTGGAGCCTGACAGTCACTGCTGGGCGACTTACTTCCACAGTAATATAATAAAAAACAAGGTCTGGTTACTACAAGGTTAAAATTAATGTGATATCATATTACCAAACGTTTGACATTTGCAGTATATAGTATCATAGTAGCAGCAGAATGCAAATGAAAATGGAGGTAAACATTCCACTACACTACACAATTAACATTTGAATCATTTTAATATTAACTGTTAATATATTCATTCAATTCAATTCAAAAGTATTTTGCTCTCTCTTTTGCGTTATTAATTAATTCCAGAACTGAATCGGACGTCAACCGAAACCATTTAAGGTTACCTTTACCTTCATTGAAGACGTGGTTGTGGACGTGACTGTAAAACAGGAAGGTGGTGGTGGTTGATCTTGCTGCCTGTCTTTGGGAGCAGTCACGTCTTCACTGACGGTAAAAGTAACCTTAAATGTTCATTTCTCCCTTTCAGGCCTTGGGGAGGGGCTCACAGGCGAGCGCCTGGTGGTCGGGCCTTCACCCAGCCTCAAGAAGCCACACGGGATCTCCCCCCTGCAGACCCACCACCTGCGGGGGCCAGCATCAGGGTCCGGCAAAATATATTTTAGTTATTTAGTTATGCTTGAAATGTATGTTGGTTCCCTCCCTTTTCTAGTCGGGAAGTGATATCTTCCTGAAACTTACCAATGTTCTACTGCTGATTACTAAAAAATGGAAAAAGGTAGAAAAAAAACTTACTGATGAAGGACGGGAGTCTAATCTTTCTTTTGGTAGGTTCCATGTTTATATAGCCATAGAACACAATATTGTGTGTGCCTTCAATCGATCAATCAAAATCGTCTAAAATGTCTTGAAAAATGGCTGGGATTGAATGAGTTAAGAAGACGGCTTGACTCACGCCGTGTATTAACAATACGACAGGACGCGTGCCGTATTGTACGCCAACCGGAGTAGGTACGCAAATCCAGGCAAAAATTGTGGCATTTTGTTGCTAACAGAAAAACAAGCTAACCAGGGCGGACGCTAACCGGGGTTCCACTGTACTGTGCGTGTTGGAATTTATTGATCCATGTTTAAGACGACAGCAAACAGATATGGCGGCAGAAAAAGAAGTAAGACATGTAGCATGACTCATTTGTTCCACCGTCGTTGAAATGTCATTTTCTTTTAGCCTATTGCTGTTTTTGCAGCACCTGTTTCTTTGTCTTGGTTCTATCCATGTTTGACGACACTTTTTGTTCATACACTTTGTAACTCTGTTTCAGTGTTGGGGTCCGAGATTCGGTTCCAAACCATAATCATTTCAAATCAAGTCAAGTGCTTTGTAAGGGGAAATATGAGTAAACACCATTAAGTGACAAATGACTCAATCTAATTCATTAATTCCCTTTATTCTGGGCATTATAATAACTTTCACATTTAGTCCATGAATCAAAAGAGTCCTGACCTTCCCTCCAGATAACTCTTTGTTATAGAGCATTTAAAAAAGGAAGGCAAAGGAGAAGAAGGCAGTATCCATGAATAGGGAGCACTTAGCTCTGCAGAGTTCCCATAGAGACCCGTCCTGGCTGGAGTTTCATTTCAATCTGGACCAGTGAAACTCAAACTGTATCTCTCAAAGATTCTGATTCCCAGTAGGAACACGCGTCCTTTATAAAAGGTTGATGAATAGTTTATATTCAGTGTTTGTAAGCGGCACTTGAGTGGGAGTAAAATGTTTCTTCAGTTTTGATCACGATTTTCGGCAGACCTTATTTATTGGAACATGTATCACAAATTATTATAGGACTCCTGGTGGGATACAGTGTGGCTGTCAGCGATCATGCTAGTTTGCTGCAGGCTTCTCACCTCAAGTACTGATCATTTTGACAAACTTCGGCGAGAGAGCGGATGGGGGTGGTGCCCAGTTTGCATCCTTACAGTAGTTTGGAAGACGCTCTATGCTCGTGATCTGCATAAGCTCATGCGCAGGGTGTTCTCTTCTAGTTTAGTTGCGAAGAGCTTTGCTATGGCTCGCTAAATTGCTCATGTCGTCGCTACTAAGGATAACTATGGCTGCACTCGCGACTGGGCGCTTTGCATTGATGCGGTCGGCTAAACTTGAGCTGCTTCTGTGGTAAGCAAACTCCGTCTTACAAAGAAGTTATCACTCTACAACATATCAATGTTGCCGTCTGAGCGTCTTTGAAATATAATGTAATATAATGTAAATGTCGCCTCTCCACTACTCTCCGCTCCTCACCTTGCCCTCCCAACTACAATGGGAGCATACCAGCTGATGCAAAACTGACAGCCAATCAATGTCCACTTCTTCTTTTCCACCCCTGACAACTGAAGCACAAGAAGCCCAACATATGAAAACTAATTCTTATTAAAGGGCAACTCTCATAAAGAAACTGTAAATTTAAAGATTAAAAATAAGATTAATTTGATTTTTTTAAATAACGCACTAAACATGACTGTACTGCAAACGAGTTGAAAATATCCAAAGCCCAATTGCATCATGAAGATGCTCAGGTGGTTAAATGGTTAAATCCCACTTTGGTGTCGCAGCGTTCTTTAACAGAAGGGTATTCACTTACTATTCACTTATTCACTTAAATTCACTTACAGCATACTAGATGGACAAAAGTACCTGAAAATGAAAACAAAATTGCATTCGTCAAAAAAAAAAGGTGTTGTCTTGTTCAAAGTTCATTCATCACAAATAATAACTTTCCCAAATAGGTTAACACGGCAGATCAATACACCGTCTGTATGCAGCACTAACAAATACAGTTGAAAAGAGCAATGTGCCCATTTTTTGACCTATTTCACTCATGCCGCTCTGTCACTGAGTCCCACATGCACACACACATGCACACGTGTGAGCTGGCAGGAGACTATCGCTCCAATGGACTCTGTTCTCAGAGCAGGTTTGCCCAAGCTGTTTGTACTGGCATGACTCCAAACTCAAAGTCACGCTGAGACTGAATGCTGTGAGGGCAAGAACATATTGAACATGCAGAAAGCGTATACACGCGGAGAGCAAAAACACCCACGACTATCATGCATGCAGTATGTATGGAACATTAAAGTGGCAAAACAGAAAGGCAAAAAGGAAGCGGTGGTCGTGATGACGCATGTTTGGGTTCATTCCCTGACCTTTCGTTTTGATCAGGACCAATTTGTGATTAATGGCTTTTCACACAGGCATGGAATCATTCGCCACTTCCCTGTGACATTCTTCCCGATCCCTTTGGATATTTTTCGGTCTGACCTCAACTCAGGCCTGTGGGTGTCTTTCTACCCCCACCGCAGATCACTGCAGACAGTAAACACAGCACTAAGTCAACACCCAACTGCTGCAGTGGGAGAGGGTTGCATAGTTCTATCAGGCTGTGTGTTCTGCACATATTGACATTTCTTTACATTCTGTCTCTGTCTGTGTAATGTTAATAATGCAAATATCCATGGTAACTACATGAACGCAACACTACATAGTCCAGTGGACCGCGCTGAAGTGGGTCCTGCTTATGTCTGAGTCAAAAAACTCATGAAGTCCCGGTCCACTGTGTTCTTCTTGGCTCGATTGACGGTCGACCGCTTTTGTTGATATAAAAATTTGAGGACAAAAGGGTTCATTTCGATGAAAGCCTGGCCCGTTTGTGTCGACATGTGTTCTTGTTGTTGTCAACTTCCACATTATTGCTAAGCAGCGAGATGCAACGACAGCAACATGACTACTGTTGTCACAGCGTTAAACCGTGCGCAAAGTGACTTCCTGTTCAGTGCAAAGTAAGCTTCAAAATAAAAGCAGGGCAGTATTAACTTGGATTCTACTACAGAAACTAACAAAATGTACCAGTTTTATTTTTTTTTAGATCGTTAGCTGAAATGAGTGTTGGCTGGGCTCTCCCTTGGAGATAAGGTGGGAAGCACTGCCATCCACGAGAAACTCAGAGTACAACTGCTGTATTGAGAGGTGCCAGATGAGGTGGCTTGGGCATCTGGTCCTGACCTGATGCCTCCACTGGGGAGGTGTTCAGGGCACCTCCGATCGGTAGGAGACCTCATGGAAGACCCAGGACACGTTGGAGAGACGTCCCTCAACTGGGAATGCCCCGGGATCCGCTGGGAGGAGCTGGACGAAGTAGCCGGGGAGATGGAAGTCTGGGCTTCCTTGCTTAGGCTGCTTCCCCTGCGACTCGACTTCGGATAAGCGGAAGTAGAAGGATGGATAGAGATAGTTAGCCATCGTACAGCCTCTGTATGACGCCCAGGACTGGGTCCGGGTTGTAGGTCAGCATCCTGGTGAAGCATCCCTGTGTGCGGGCAAGTGGTTGAAGTGTCTTGCCCAAGGACACAGCAGCAGTGACTGGGATGGAGGACCCTACAGTACTGGACGACCCACTCTAGCTCTTGAGCCACGCCATCAGCTGCAGTCAGTCAGCCGAGATACAGTAGATGGCTTCCACTGTAATTGCATCCTATTTATATTTTTATACTACATTGGCTTATACTAATGATAGTACAAGTGTCCCTGTCATGGCACGTGATGTTGTATCATCAACATTAATGGACTACAGAATATCAGAGTTTTATTGGGTCACCCAATGTCATAGTAAAATTCTGCAAGCGTACTAAAAAATCTAAAGATTCAGGGGCTGTTTTGATATTTTTTAATTTTTAAAACAGTCTAAAGCCAACCCATGTAAATATACATACAGTATATACGTAAAGACAGCCACCCTGCATGTCAACTATGTGTTGTAGGTAACCAAGTGCATTATTATTCGTGTTGTAAGTATTAACAGTTCAACTTTTCCTTGTTCAATTTTGCCTGTTTGCTCTTTTTTTCTACTTGTTTTCAGAACGTGCCGTGGGCCAATAAAAACAAGCTGAGGGGAGTAAATGGCCCTGCGAACACACTGGGCACTCTGGACACTGTAAGGTATAGTACTGATCATTATGCAGGCACCCGATTTCTTGGCGAAGAGCTTTTTAATTCAGTGTAAAGAAATGACTCCTGTGTTTTTTGCTTGACTGTATTTCATGTACAGTATACAGTAGATCCACACTATTTGTCTTTGAGAAATGTCCATAGACCTTCCGAGACCGCCTGGGAATGGCGAAAAAAATGCGAGTAAGTGAAACTCTCATAAAGATGTACATTTTTCACACACAGCTCGCGCCTCCCCCTCCAAACTGTCCTGCTAAAAAAATGTGATTGACGCGGAGGTTCCCCGATTTTTGGATCAACAATTGACTGTTGATTGAGATTAGATTCAACTCCAAAACCTTCAATTGCCGTTGTTTCCTTGTGACAAAGGAAGCCAGCAAGCCAAATGCGAAGAAGCAGAATCCAGGTTTAAGCCCTAAATATGCCTCACACACTTATTAAACACCTTTTTAATTATAAAATGTATGGGTACGCACCTCTAATATGCTAATATATAATATATAATATAAGCTGATCAGTAGAACAGATGGAATCGGTGTCAGAGTCGTCAGGCTAGCGCTACAATATGCTGTACATTTTATGCTTTATTATGATATGGTATGGTATGGTTTGATTTATTTTGAAAATGCATATCGGTTAGATTAGAATACTTTGTTACACAATTCCACCTTTTCCGTTTTGTCTTTGTCAGTCATTCACGTTGACTATTTTTTACCCCGGATGCCCTTCCCGATGCATTTATCCAGGCTCAGGACCAGCGTGCACCATTACACAACCAGGGCATAAATGAATAATGAATATTAATGAATAAACCAACAATCGCCTTCGTGAATGTCTTTATATATAACAGTGGTTTTAAAATTAAAAGTGCACGATTATTCCTTTGCGTTGCGAAGGCGATGTCATAACAAATGTGTGCAGTTGCACAACAAATAGGGCTAACAGGTGTGAATGCAAGTGGTTTAAATACGTTTAACTACACAGATCTGTTGACTACAAATCGTATTACACAAGTACCGTGAGCGGGATATAAGAGATTCCCCATCTCACACACTGAGCTAAGCTGTCAGAACAGAAAAAGAGTCTCTGTGTGCCACAAGGTAGAGGATATTTCCCAACACCAGCAGCTTTGTGGGATTGACACAGTTTGACTGTATTGTGGCGAGAACTGGAGTGGCCTTGTGCGGCTAATTGTGTTCTATTCTTAAGAGGTGGCGTAACAAAGAGACGCATGACGCCGGTCATGAACGGTGGGAGATGTGAGGCAAATCTTAAGATTATGTGGAGGCTTATCAGACAAACTGTGAACAACCGACACCTTTTCCACGGTAGTAAGGCAGAAGAGAAGTGAATTAAAGCTGAGCTTCTGAAAGTAGCGTTTAATCCCCTTTAGGTTAATTGTATAATCAAATTAAAACTATTTAAATTGATGGTCGGTCAGCCAAAATAGTTAAAATTATGTTTACTAGACCTGTAGTGCAGAAACTGGGGGGTGATTAGCCTAGCTAGCCTAGCCTATCCGAGCTAACAATTGTGAGATTCGATTAGTCATTACACTTGCACAAGTACAAGGTAACGAAATATAACCAGAAGTGCAACAAAGAGCAGCAGTTCGGTTCACGTATGTGTCCACCCACAGGCCATTTTTAACTAATAACACATCGAAAATGTTTTGTTTCCATGACAACGCAAGTTTGAAGCTTGAAAAGGGTAGTACGTCGTAACCAAAACAATAATGGAGGACCACAGAGCATTTGTGAAGGGGTTGTGCTTATATGGCTTTACCAGCAAAGTGGACATTTACTGCACCACTATTGGAGCAGAGATTCCAGCTTTGGACAAGCCTGGGGAGGACCATCATTTAAACCAGTAGTGTCCCCAACCTTTTTGGACCCACGTACCGGCTCGAGTAACCACAAATCTCCGGTGGACCGGACAAATATGCACATTAGCACTCAGTAACGTCATCAAACCTTACCTTCACGCATTCCCACATAGTATCAGCATTTGGGACCCAAATGAGGTGAAAGAAAAATGGTAAAAATACAGTATAGTAGTCTATCTGTGCGGGATGGGAGGAAGTTAGATGGTGCATTCAAGGACGGTCACCGCTCGCAAGAAACAACTATTACCATACTATTACATACTATTTACAAAAATATATACCATACTATTGACAAACAAATTCGATGTAGTTATGTACAAATTTATTTAACTTGTTTAAACCATTTCATCATCGATATAGAAAGTAAATAACTTTCCCGTTGTCGTGTAACAGCATCCTTAAAAGCAAGTCTGAGGCGGGGCGTGTGGAGGGATGCTAAGGTTGAGAACACAAGGCGAGAGGTGAGATACACCCTTGACTGACAGATAGAGAGCACGTCTAAAGCTATACTTTGTTGTTTTGTTATTTATATCGTAGTTTGTAGTTGACATCGGTAACAATAAGAACTCAAACAGGCACGCTGTTTCTGTAGGGTTCGATGACAAAAAAGGTCAAAAAGCATGTGATTGTGTGGTCTAATGGATAAGTTGTCTGACTGAATCAGACGATTAAGGCTTCAAGTGATTGTTTGTCTTTCAGCACCGTTGGAACATACTTTTTCCTCAGTGATGTAATCGTATAAAGGTTGTACTTAATGCAGTTCATTCAAAACATGAGTTGTTGTTGCCTCTTAACTTTGTGGGACCAGTTTGGAGAAGGCGCTTCTTCTGTTCCAGCATGACTGCCCAGGTGTACAGAGCAATGTCCATGCTTGGAAGACTTCAGGATGAACCCTTGGGATGGACTGGAACAGACACTGAAGTGACCTTTGAAGTGTTCTTCATCTTGTGGAAGTTAGAAAGTCTGCCCAGGAGAGTGGAAGCTGTTCCGCGTGTCCCATTTTTGTCTATGCAGTGTATCTAACATCAAATCCTGGGTGCCTGGGCACACTGGTCAAAAATCAAGCCCAAACCATTTGCGCGATTGACTCCCCTGCAAGACGAAAAAGCGGAAAGTGGGGAAAAAAAAGGATCTGTATGTGACAGTTTTCTGACTCAGATATTAAAGCATCCCCTAGGTCGGCGGTCCCCAACCTTTTTTGACCCACGGACCGGGTGGAAGGGGTGTGGGGGACTCCAACATTAGCGCAATCTAATATGTCTTATTTATTATGTATGAACTAAGTGTACAACAAAGACAGTAACAACATCAAATTAAAAGCGCAAAATGAATACAGACCCACCATCCACCAGTGCGACATTTGATGTGTGTGGTAAAAGGCAGTGTGCTAGCATGAATTAACTTGAGGTTGTGCGCCAACAAATATGCACAATAGCGCTCAATAACGTCACCAAAACTTACCTTTATGCATTCCCACAGAGTATCAGCATTTGGGACCCAAAATGAGGTGAAAGAAAAACGGGACAAATTTATACAGTATAGTAGTCTATCCGTGCAGCGCCCAAGAAAGTTAGCGCACGCACAATGGTGCATTCAAGGACCATGGAACAAAGTGGGATGGGTCGCTGCTCACAACAAACAACAAATACATGCAAAAACTATGGAATCTGTGACAATATATAATTAAAAAAATAAAATAAGATAACTTTGCTCTGAACAGGAAGGCTCCAATGCTGTTTAACGTGACAGTAGTTATGCCGCTGTTGTTGTTTCACGCTGCTTAGCCATAAGGAGGATGTTAACAATACTACAACACGTGTCGCCATCACTCAACTGATTTTTCACAAAAATGATCCCTTTGGATATCAAATCTTATGTTGACAATGCATGTCGACATGGTAGGTGTGCAACAACCGTACCTTCATTTATCCAGTGGCACAGAAAGCAAGACGAACATAACCAGAACATGGTCGCAGGAACAAAATGACTTGAAAAACAACAACTTGCCAAAACTCTTAGCTAGCAGCCTCATTTCTTGCTTAAAAATCCACTGTTGGGATATAAAATGAAGTTGGCGAAACAAAATGCTATTCAGTGACGATCCAATGATGTCAGTTGTTGACACGTGATATGTAAGAAGCTGCTGATAAAAGTTGCGCTTCACTTTCTGGAGTCATCTTTAACCTTTTCCACATACTTCCACGCTTTGGATGATTATTTTAGTAGCCATTATGAGCTAATAAGTCTGTCGATGTCGACGGTCTTCCTAGCGTTCGACGCTGGCGCTCACCTCATCTCCTGAGGATGAAGGAGGGTCAAGGTGGTGATTTTATTAACGCGTGGTAATTTCAGTAATTTTCAGTTCTTTATTAGCACAAATTAGGCTGTTTTTGTATCGAAATAGGCAATTTATAACAAAAACATAGACTTTCTTTGTAAAAATGCATGCCCGGCAGCAGCAGTGGGCACCCCAGCATGTCGTCAGAATGCTACGATCTTGATCACATTTTTCTATGATTCGACGGTGAGCTTGACAGATGAATCAGACTCCCCCGAATTGAATCGTCGAGTAGTCAAACGTGCTAAGATGAGACCGTAATTCATCCTTTTATGCTTGCAAACATTTTCTTGATGAAAAACTAACAATGTATATAACATGAAGAGTTCAAGAACCGCCCAGTTGAACGGGACTAGTGGTGCGCTTGGACTCGTCACCCTGACAGCCAGTGATTACTGGGCTGAATTGCACTCAGTAGAAATTCCAAGCCAAAGAGCAATGTCACAATTACACTCCTCCCCTCTCTGGAGATTACAGCACTGAGCTGCTGATGTAGTTGCATGCATGCAGGCGGGCCTCGAAAACACTACTTTTTCTGCACTGCTGCTCTTTTTTTTCTGTTCCCCGGCTCTTTTTTTTGTCCAGCCTATCACCTTCAGCCATTTCTATCAAAGGACATTCATCAGCGAAATATGGCTCCTCCCTCTCTTGTTACCCCGGCAGCACTGTGTCAGCTCTCTGAACCAGAAAGCACTAGCTAATGCTGCTGCTGGTTTGGGTGCTGGTGGAGAGGTTGCATTCACACCACTCACATTAATCTCCATTATATCCCTTTTCCTGAGTCATTATCCATAGTGACAACACACAAAGTGAGAGCCTTGCCTCAATCTGTTCACAATCCACATCATATGTAGGGTGAATTAGCAGCCAGACCTGAACGTCATCCACTCCGCACATGAATGATCATGACTTCAGGCTCATTAATCCTTCTCATCCGGTTTCTTCCTCTTGGTCAGCTGTTGAGAATGCAGAAAAACAAAGCCAAACGGAGCTGTGTTCTGTCTTGCTTCCGCCTACCGTGTTTGTCTATGACATTTGTCAGAAAAGTAGCACTTAAGCGCTACTTTTAACTGTGGAAAAAAAAGCAGGAGGATGTGTTTAAGGATAGTTGCCATGGCTACGCTGACATCATTTTCTGACAAACAGCAGGATTGAAGGCGTTTCAGAAAGAAGACTGGACTTCATGTGAATTAGGGATGTGCGGTTCAATACTGAAATATCGATACTTCCGATACCAGCTCTTCATGGTCTAAAATGGATTCTCCAATCAAAATATCGACACTTTTGATACTGTAGTCATTTCAGGTATATGATAGGTATATGATAGGTAGATGAATGTATTTAAATTAATAATTTACTGTAGTTTAAATCAATAAATGAATAAAATGTCTTGTATTCTTTCTGCTATGATATGAAATGCACAACTTTTTAAAATTTACCAGACACATTAGGTGAAGCCTGAATTTTACTCCTTATTGGAAACGAAATCAGTGGTAACGCACATCACTAACGTGAATTGAGGACTTTGTGACGATGATGAGGATTCATGTTGTTCACGTAAGGTCGTGATCGCTGTTTCGTGGTTGACTATGGCCTAGTATTAGTCAAAACATATTGAAAGACAAGTTATATGTACTGTACTATTCTGGTCACTAAGCATCAGCAATGTTGTGAGACGTGATGTTAGATTACCTTTCACACTGCATGGAGATTGGCTACTGAGCCAGCAGAACAGAGGTGACGTGCTAGGTTGACATCGAGTGAAAAAAAACAAGGGTTCTCCTCTCATTCTGTGTGGAAGTGGTAAGTTTTCAGCTTCTTTGTCCTTCTTCCCCACTCTGAAACACTAAGTTTAGAATAAGTAAATTGGGCTAACTAGTTAGCTTGCTAGCTTGCTGTGCTGACGTCCATTCAGTGATACCGTAGCCTACATAATGGGACGTAAAGAAAGAATAATAGGAGTGTAAAGGTGACTGTTGGGGTGTTATTTCATGTCTACGGGGCTCTAATAATGTTGAAACCCGTATTTACAGTAGAAAGCATGTTTTCTATGCTCTACGAAAATATTTCATTCATTATATTGAATCCTACCAATTGAACCAATTAACCGCAATAAAATGACCAAATCGTACAATGATCTTGAAGATTTTCAAGTAAAAAGTGTCACGATACTTGCCCTGTGTTTACGTGGTAACGGATCAATACCACCATCGCCCACCACGATCATGTCATACGTTATAATCCTACACACATACACACGGGTGATGTGCGGGAGGGGATCAAATACAAATCACAGTGACAGGAACGGCCTGCCTTCTATAACACAATCCATTCAGTATTCATGGAAATGTGACACATTCCCCCTGCGATGGATGGCTCTCCATGTCAAACTTGTTTTTTTAAACTTACAAGCGCCGCCTGTTTCCTGCCTTAATTGAATATCAGAAGCCACCCCGAACGTTTGCTACGTTGTTGGCTTTTGACAGCAAACGAACCTCAGCCCAGCACAACGTGATCTTGTTGCATTTCATGCCTGCATGGTGTTATGAGGCTTTTACGGCGACTCACTTCTGATTTATGACACAGCAACCAGAACGCCAACCCTTAATCCTCTGACATGAAACCAAAGAGCCGAATGGTATTTAAATGAGACGAGCGCAGCTGATCCCCTATTGTGCAACCTTCTTTTCTCCTTGAGGTGGCTTGATATGAATCCGTCTGGGGGTAAAAAAAACAACAAAAAACCACAGAACTCAAACATCTAATAGCTGGCAGCTACTGTACATGGCATGAATCGGATGATTATTCCACATAAACACCACTTCATCTCAGAAAGAGGAGGTCAAATGCACAACGAGTGTCTGTGTAGGTGCAAATATTAGTGTAATGGTAGGGGGGCAAACATTACCTCCACTTATATTAATGGAATTTCTAGCACTGGTGTGAAAGAGAGCCCCCTGAGCTTGCCAAAGCGCTGGTAAACAACTTGAAGAGGAAGCAGCGTGTGATACCATTTCCTGCACACACACACACACACACACACACACACACACCAGTTACAAATGCTACCATGTGCTGTGGCAAAGTGGCTCCATTTTTCTCAACTTTTCAATGATTTCCATGCATCAACAGCGCTGATGATAAATCACTTTCTAGAACTCTCTGTGTGCCGACATCATCACAGCCGCGCGCGTCGTCGGGGCCGTCGTTAGTTTGAATTGAAGCAAGAGAATAAAGCAGATGCTTGTACATGCGTGCATGAAGCAATAAATTCCAGTGAGCAGTGTAATCTCGCATTGCTATCACTACGGAGCCGCTATGAATACTAATTGACCACCACCCCCTCTTAAGACTGCATTTCAATAACAGAGCTATAAAACAACTGCTCCAAAGAGGATTACAGTTCTTCACACAGCAAATCTTATAAAGCGGATGCACTGCAGGAATTACATGTCACATTTTTCAACGGAATGAACCTGCTGAAGAACACCAAGAGTGTCTCAAACCTTGTCTTTACACAAAGGGCGGCGATATGACGTCATACCGATAAATCCAATAACATTAAAAAACAGCTCCGATAACCGATAATTAAAAAAAAAAACACTCCAGTGAGCTGTAGGTGGGTTAGGATAAACAAATCAAGTGCTCCTTTTCTCCTGACTGCGACGCGCAAACTCACTTTTATCGAGTGGGATTTCTTCACAGTTTCAGAGGAAGACATTTCGCGTGCCAGTTGCATCAAACGTGCACCACCAAATCTGCAAATATTCCGCGATGAGGGACACATGAAACCTTACTGGCCACATGAAACGCAAGCATTGCTATGACGCCCCGGGCTTCAAATCCAACGTTGTTTGAGTCCTTGTTCTTACCTCCAGGTGTGCGCAAACTAGTTACATATAAATTTAGAAAATAATCGACATAAAATGTTATCGGTATCGACTACTGTGCATCCCTACTTGCTCCCACGCTAAGTAAATATGAAACAGTACTCATTACGTAGAAAGCTAACATTGCAAGTCTTACAGTGGAACTTCTAAGATGGAACACAATCCATTCTGGGGTGCGGGTCAACCTTGGATGTTTTGGGATTTCAAAACTTGTTCCCCAAAGGAAATAATGGGAAAAAAAGAACAATTCCAGGGTCAATCTGTCGGCTTTTATACAAAACCTTTGTTTTAAGTCATATTTCACACTCTTAACTAGCACACAGGCGTATAAAGACGTTAAACAAGATTATCAAACGCGTACGGGGACGGGGAAAGGGAGGATTACTGCTTGGGGGGGGAAATTGCATGACGACAAAATTTGAGTTTGAGTTTATTTTGAACATTTCAAAGCAAAATATCATTAAAAAACGAGGTACAACAATAAAATAAACAGTAACGTGCCAAAAAAGAAGGCAAAAAAACAAAACTTCAGTACCCCAAAATAAATCAATATTACCTGTCCGAAAAGGAGTAGGAAGAAGTAAAGCACTTATCTAGTCCTGAACATTTTTTTTGTTTAATTAATATACAGTACATAATTATGATCAAAACTACATTAATTTACAGATATGTCGATCACATCACCAGAAGCCCTGTGTCGGTGAGCGTATCGCTTTAATAAAAAGTCACATGACTGATACAGGTGCTGTTTTGCCTGTCACTGAGGGGCCAAACTGTGTTTATAAGGAAGCGACTTCTGTCATCGAGGTGTAACGTCTCTGCAATAAGAACATCTCCTTAGTAGCACAACTCTTCCATTTCATTCAGTGTGACATGGAGACTGAAAGAACAGAAAGATTTCTGCCGGGTGGGACCATTTTGATCTCATATCGGCAAATATATTTCCTTTAATTCGTTATTTCATCCTTTTCTTCGGGAACAGTTCATTTCCTCTTGAGCTGTCAGAATTAATCTGCATTTCAGTGACTCTTGATTGACCCCCCCTGTTAAAACATAAGTGAGATTAATTGAGATCTATCAGTGTGGAAAAGGTTATGAAGCCATTACTAAAACTTTGGAACTCCAGCGAACCACAGTGAGAGCCATTATCCACAAACGGCGAAAACATAAAACAGTGGTGAACCTTCCCATAAGTGGCCGGCCAACTAAAATTACCCGAAGAACGCAGCAACTACTCCAAGAGGTCACAAAAGACCCCACGACAACATCCAAAGAACTGCAGGCCTCATTTGCTTCAGTTAAAGTCAGTGTTCATGACTCCACCATAAGAAAGACACTGGGCAGAAACGGCTTGCATAGCAGAGTTCCAAGATAAAAACCACTGCTGAACAAAAACAACATTAAGGCTCGTCTCAGTATTGCCAGAAAACAGTTTGATGATCCCCAAGACCTTTGCGAAAATACTCTGTGGTCTGACGAGACAAAGTTGAACTTTTTGGAAGATGTGTTCCATTACATCTGGCGTAAAAGTAACGCTGCATTTCAGAAAAAGAACATCATAACAACAGTAAAATATGGTGGTGGTAGTGTGATGGTCTGGGTCTATTTTGCAGCTTCAGGACCTGGAAGACTTGCTGTGATAAATGGAACCATGAATTCTGCTGTCGACCAAAAAATCCTGAAGGAGAATGTCCGGCCATCTGTTCATGACCTCAAGCTGAAACCAACTTGGGTTCTGCAGCAGGACAATGATCCAAAACACACCAGCAAGTCCACCTCTGAATGGCTGAAGAAAAACAAAATGAAGACTTTGGAGTGGCCTAGTCAAAGCCCTGACCTGAATCCTATTGAGATGCTGTGACATGACCTTAAAAAGGCGCTTCATGCTGGAAAACCCTCCAATGTGGCTGAATGACAACAATTCTGCAAAGATGAGTGGGCCAAAATTCCTCCACAGCGCTGTAAGAGACTCATTGCAAGTTATCACAAACGCTTGATTGCAGTTGTTGCTGCTAAGGGTGGCCCAACCAGTTATTAGGTTTAGGGGACAATCACTTTTTCAAACAGGGCCATGTCAATTTGGATTGTTTTTCAACCGTAATAATAAAACTTTCATTTAAAATCTGCATTTTGTGTTCAGTTGTGTTGTCAGTGACAAATATTTAAATTTGTTTGATGATCTGAAACATTTAAGTGTGACAAACATACAGAAAAATAAGAAATCAGGAAGGTGGCAAACACTTTTTTCATACCAGTGTATGCACAGTGTAAGGAAGGCGGAAGTGTGAGAGCCACATGCGGGAGAAGGGCTACACATGCTAATTTGTCCTCAGCTGCTCTGTTTTGCTGCCACGTTATAAATAAAAGCTTGCTTCAGGCAAGGCAATATAAAAAGAACAAAAAACTTCCCTGCCTTAAAGCCAGAAGGCAACATCACATTCACAACATTTTCATTTTTATTTCCACATGACACGCATTCACATTATTAATTGACTATATAATTTAAAGATATCAAAGCTATTTGGAACTTGGATTATAAAATAATGCAATCATTTATACATACCTGTGAATATTCTCATTCATCCTGGTCATTGTCTTCTCAGGGCATTCAAGCGATCGCAACTGGACTGTTCAGGTTGTCTTAAAGATGTTTCGCCTCTCATCCGAGCAGGCTTCATCAGTTCATGCTCAAGGACTAGGTGGGACACACACCAGTCAGACTAGATAGGACAGCTCTAGTCTGAGAGCAAGGCTGTGCCATAAACAAGGTACGGTCACCTTGGTTTCAGGTGGGTCCATGACCATCATTACATCGGAATATAATGCTAACGAAGGTGATACCACCCAAACGACCTACGCACACACACACTTTTCCTCTTTGGTAAAAGCCAAAGTAAAATCAAGACATGTGGACTTGATCCATTAGATGCTGACTGTGCTGAAGTCTTACAAGATTAGCTGTATTTTGTGCCACTAAGAGACATATTTCTCCCTTAAATTGTGTTCAGCTATTTAGCATCTTTGTTGGCTTAGATCTGACAGAAGTGGTTGTAAACAATGGCGGCCTGCGAAACAGATTGGGATGGGCGTTGCTATAGTATAGTAGCGGTTTTATCAAAACTCAATAACGTGTCTTCATTACAAGACGGGCAAATACAGCCCTGAAGTCTTGTCTTATTAAAATGATGTTTTCTGTCCTCCCTGAATGGATTAAACAGGTCACACTGGTCAGTCAAGGCTGTCATTGGGCTACTACTGTGTATTCTTCTTTATCTAATTGGCCCTTGTCACAAGCTCCCATTTTCTGTTGGAAATTGCCTGTCCTTTTCCAAGCATTTTTTGTTGGCTCTGACTGACATTGCATGCATTTGTGAAGCAATCCATTTGGTGTCCTCATATGATTCTTGCTTTTCTCGTTGCATTTTCAGCTGAGCAATAGATAGCTCTTGACAGGTTACACACACTTCTTCTTGCAAAAAGTCAAATTCAAGACTATTATGTACTACTTGTTCAAGAAGACAGTGGATTAAAAAGAGAGGTAGACATTACATAAGAGTGCAGCTGCATGAAAATGAATATATTAAAAAGAAATGGTTTAATATAGTATAATATAACGTATTTCTCTCTACACTATCACTGCATAGATATAGCTAATAGTGACATACATTTATGGTGTCCTTTAAAGGTCCCAATACTGGCCAAGTCTGAGTTTGAGGGTTCTTCCTTACAGGGAGTTTTTCCATGCCTCTGTGCTTGATCATGTGGGGTTCAGTTGTTTTTCTTAAAGGGGACCTATTTTGCTTTTCCTCTTTTCTGACTAATAAATGTTCTTACAATGTTGTATTCTCATGTTGAACGATGCCAACGCGTCAGATAATGAGGTTTTCCGCATTTGGAAGTGAGACCTGAAAGATTCAAGATTGAAGAGTTTTATTGTCATATGCACAGTAAAACAGGCAGTTATACCATGCAATGAAATTCTTGTTCTGTTCATTCTCCCAAAAAAAGAAAGAAAACACAAGAAAATGAATAAGAACAAAAGAAACATGAATACCAAAAAATAATTAACAAGAACAGAAGAGACATTAATACAAATAAATAAATAAATAAAGTGCTATGAGTGTGTGCGTGTGTTGCGTGTGGCGTGTGTGAGTGCTTTGTTGAGAAGCCTGATGGCCTGTGGGTAAAAGCTGTTCGCCAGCCTTGTGGTCCTGGACTTCAAACTCCTGTAGCGTCTGCCTGACGGTAGGAGTGTGAATAATGAGTGTTGTGGATGTGTGCTGTCCTTGATGAGGTTGTGTGTTCTTCGTAGGACTCTAGTTTTATAAATGTCTTGCAGTGAGGGGAGGGCTGCCCCAACAATGTTCTGTGAGGTCTTGATCACCTGCTGGAGTGCCTTCCTATCACGTGTTGTACAGTTACCGTACCAAACAGTGATGGAGGCAGTAAGGATATTTTCGTTAGTGCATCTGTAGAAGCAACTGAGGATTTTGGTGGACATGCCAAATTTCCTCAGTCTACAGTACAGTCTCCTTTGGGACTTCTTGATAACTTGTTGGGTGAGACCAGGTGAGGTCCTCGCTGATGTATGTGCCGAGGAACTTGAAGGTTTTGGACGACTCTCCACGCTGTGTTTCTAGAGGGGTTTTTTTTAACACTAATGCAACCTGGACTTCCTTATATTGGCATGCACCCCTGCTCTGCTTCGCTCTGTTCGCGGTAGTAGCACGTTGAGCAATGGCTCCCAGGAAATGTTTGTTCGGGTGTGCCTAAAGAGGCAAGCATCAGGCAGAAGTGGTTGGAGTTGCTGATTACTGACCAGCAAGAGAAAAATATGCTCATCTGTCAACGCCATTTCACACGGGACTGTTTGGTGAACATGGGCCAATACAAAGCTGGGCTAGCCGCCAAACTGTTGCTGTAGTCCGACGCCTTTCCAACGTTACTTGGTTGTGTTGAAGAATCAGCAAAGCAAGCTGTAAGTAACAATTTATCAGAGTCCTAAGTGTGTTTATTTTGTGCAAGTAATTGGACAAAAGGGGTTTGGCAGCTGTCTGGAAGTTCTTAGGAGCACTTGCGAGTGTGACCAATCACAGCGGAATGGGCTCGGTGAGAGGCGTACCTGGAGGAGGAAATTACACAGACCGTTTGGGCGGGAGGCAGGAAACACTGCAGGAAGAGGTGCGGAGTCTGGAAGAAAGCTTTGTGTGTGGGTTATCGTGTGTAGCTGCTCTATAGGAGCCCAGAACTCAATACAAAGTGTCCAAAGCATGGCATGGGGCCATTTTTGGCTCCTTTTTTTATTGGCCCTTGGTATATTCTAAAAATAAAGTGAATTCATCATTAATGGGATATATCATTAGATATCACACTAAGTTGCTTTGTCACCCTATAACACAAAGATGTCAACATTGGATTGGTGTTAGCAGCCCCGGAATCATTCAGTTTTTCAGCACACATCCCTCAGTGCCAAAAGTTTATGAGTAGCTTAGTTCTAGACCTGCTCCATATAGAATGTTGCCTCAGACAACACTACAGGTCAGTTACGATTTTTTTGCGCATATGTAACCTGGATTGGATTTTTTTCATGTCGGTGTGAACAGTACAATAATTCAGATTTCTTCAAATGCGGCTCAGGCACTGTTCATAAGTAGATATACGTAAATCCGTATACAACAAAGGAGGGACAGAGACCGGCACAGTGTGTGGCGAGTGAATTGTGGAGCTGTTCAGTTCTGACACTGAAGAAGATGACTTTCATGGTTTTAGTGCGGAAGTAGGAGGATGAAGACGGCGATGACAGCGACTTTTCTGGTAGGCTACTGTTAAACTAGCCCTATTACACGCACTGTTCGGCAAAAAACATTTATTTACATAAAAGTAACTAAAATCTTCGAAACAATCTGCAATCTGTGAAACATGGTTCACTGCAAAAATAGTGGAAAAATAGAACAAAAATGTTTATGTAACTAGAAAAGATAAAATATTTGATATTAATAACTAATAAAAACACAAAAATTTGTCTTTAAATTTATGTATATGTTGTTTTTTATAATAATTTTTTTTTTTATAAATATCAAAAGACCTGTAATTGACTGGCGACCAGTCCAGGGTGTACCCCGTCTCTCGTCCGAAGCTGGGATAGGCTCCAGCACACCGCCGCCACCCCTGTGAGGATAAGCGGCATAGAAGATGAATGGAATATCAAAGGACAGCTGGACAGCCCTGACGTAAGTAGACAAAGACAAGTAGATAAGAGAAAAACAGTGAGCTGGGTTATTATTATTATTATGTATTATTATTATTTTACAGTATATCATAAAAGTGGTTTATTTGGTCTCAAAAAATGTTGACAATAATATCTTTGAGCATCAATCTGTGGGACAATAAGCATTTCAAAATGCACCTGCATCGTTTTGTGACTTTGTCCAGACATATTTTTTCATTCTCCTTTTCTTAACATTAATGTTAAAATCTTGTCTCGTCTTTTTCTTGTGGACCCACTCTTGTGCATCATTTCGTCTCATGAGTTGGGTGTCTCATGACAGCCGTACGAAATATCCCAAGTTATGACGTGGCACGGCCTACGTATGTACAAGTCTTTTTTTCTCTTTAAATTCAGTGGGTGCGGCTTATATTCAGGTGCGCGCAATAGTCTGGAAATTACAGTAAATAAAAACGCACCAGACTTGAGAATAAATAACATTTGGAAACACAGTAGTCCATCCATTGAAAACTATATTGTATCCTGTACACAGTAAAGAGTTCCAAATATGATGAAACTAAGTTGCCTCATTAAAAACAGTTTGTGTGTCAGTCATTATAATATAAACAAGCATCTGCTTTGTGTCGATTGGGTGGAAATTCTAAAGATTTCTGATACAAGTCCCGGTCCCGGTCTAATAAATCCATCTGCACTCTCAGTGTTTGTCAAACAACCGAGGGGACTGAATGCAGAGTGACAGCTTTCATTACCTGCATGTTCACATGAGCAATGTTTTTGAGACTCTCTTGGCTCACCAACACTCAAGTACTTTCTAATGAAGTAACACCACAGCCTTTCAAGCCTCTTTTCCATCCCTGGTTGCAAACAAGCAGGTAGGCACATAATCATATAGTTTCCTCTACGTCTTAATTTCATTTTGAGCAAATGTGTGACTCAAATCTGCCAACAACACTTGGGGATTTGGTTTGCATACCCTATGTGCAAAGGATTTCACAGCTTTGTGAAGAGAGTAGAGGAAAAAATGTCTATGTGGACTGACTTCAGTGAAAAATTTGCATGAGTCATGTTAAAACATCTCACTTCATTAGCTGTGTTTACCTCACATTCCCTGCCAGACACTCCCCACAACTAGGAAACTTTCACCTTGCTCACAATCCATTCTCTGGAGTGGAATAACAAATAAGTCATTGTTAGGCACGCTGTGGGACTATTATTCCAACTGCCAGTAGCCAAAACTAACACCCACTTACAGGGTATGTAAAGATTGTGGACCTCCTGATGGTATATTGCCTGCTGAATTGCAAATCAGCCTTGTGATGCCAGAACAAATATACAGGGTTGAATACAATCTCAAAACTAATTTCCCTGTGCAAATGGAGTGGAACCTCAATATATAGGTTGTACAATTTGGACAAAAGGGCAGTATTTTATAGATATACTGGATGTGCCTCAAACAACAAATTGGTGGTCGAACAGTGTCTTAGAAGGTTTTACCTTTAAGGCTCCACTGCAACGAGAAGAGAACCCACCTGTTTATCTATCTGTTTATCTATATGAAGATGGCCTTGGTGTGTCTCCAAGGCCCTAATGATGTATTTAGCATATGTTCATATCATCCATCACATTAGTGCACATTTGTGGTGGTTGTGGCGGTGGTGGTTCTGAAGGGGGGGGGACTTATCTCTCACTCCTGCTGGTGCTCAATCTGGAGGAAGAACTCTCCACTGTGCCTGCAGCATCCTGCAGCCCTGCAGGTATGACCGGACTGCGTAGCACTATAGCACCAAGCTAAACATCAACTAGTTCATGTGTACTGCACATTTAGTTGTCTTTCAGGTGATTGTGACGGATTTTGCAAGCAGAATGACAACTCTTTCCTCTTCACTAAGATAATTTTGTGAATCAAAGGGCTCAAATGATGAATGGTGTACTTTGAAGCATTTAGGCATTTTTTTCCCATATTTTTGTTTGTTTTTGGTAAGCTTGGTTAGCTTTTGGTCAGCTTATCTATAACACTTCCCCTCTAACGGTCTGACTTGTCTCTCCCACCATGCTACCCACCTCCAGCCTGCACAATTCATGTGGCATTGTATTTATTGTGCAAACACAGAGTGTGGGAGCCCATGTTAGGTAAGAACAGATCGTGGCGTCAAACACCCTAGGCCTGACAGGGGAGAACTTAAGCCCTGCACTGCTCAGCTGCTGGGAACAAGTAGCCTGCACGCAGGTGCCACAAAGCTGCCAGGAATCATTATACAACAATTTTCAGTCTAAAAGGCAGATGATGATGATCATTTTAATGACTTGTAGACTGCAGTGCAGGTATTTATGTACATGGTGAGTGGAAAATAAGTTTCATTAAACCTGGTGGGATTTGCAAGAGAAGACTGTTTATTTGTGCAGACAGCTGGTTCTTGGATCATCAAAATGCCCTTGCAGTGAAGCAAGAGACACAACTAGAGACAGGTGTGTCCCTTCGCCAAATTGCATTCAAGTGGTGAGTCTGTCAAACTTGAAATAATACGTGCCAACAGAACTGTACAGTTACAATAGAAGCTCCAATGTGTAAACAATCTATGATCTTTTATTTTAAAATATCGCATTAAAGTAGTAATGGCATATAGCATATAATAATTATATTGTACTTTACATAATAAAAATTGTGTTAATATGTGTTACTTTTATCACGTTTAGGTCGAAAGTCCGCTTTTTAATCATTAAAACCAAGTGAAATAGTCCATACCACATTAAAGGCAAAGCACTGCCGTAAATAGAGCCCACCGCGGTTGATTGAGCACAACATCATCCAATCAGTAGGTCCAGCTTTAGTGGTTGTTGATGACGTAATACGTTTAGCCAATCGAGTCGCTCTACTGGGTGTCGACCTCTGTGAGCCACATCACCACCTCCACCATGTCCGTGGCGGAGGGATACCATATAAACAAGTCGCCATCACTTTTTAAAGGGCAGAGTTGTATTAACTCCCAGGCTGAGGGGGAGTCACCTGAGCTGTTATTTTGGATTGGACTCTAGCAAATACCCCCCCACCCACACAAGGAAAACTCGCCTGGAACATAGACACACAACATCGACGTAATCGTTTTGTACTTCGCTGGAAAAAAATTGCACTTTTGAAGTCTATAATACTGAAGCGGAAGCCTGCAATTGCAAGGAGGACGTGCTGTAATTTTCCATGTAAGTACATACTATGTCGAAAATAACGGCTTACAATTAAACGAATTCATCATGGGAATTGATAACTGTATGCTTGTGACTCCTCGCGTTTTCAGGCAGTAAAAGGCTGCTGTTAAATGTTAGTCACGTACCATTTGTCGAATATCCTAACTAGAGGCACCATCTAATGAAATGCTACGTAGCTAGCTTACAACCACCAGGTGAACGTGAGTTTACTTCATTTGACGCTTTTTTGGTTCTTGTCACCACCCTTCTTAATCGTTGACTCGGTAAACACCGCGAATGATAACCAGACGGTCGAGCTACACATTAACAGTGTTTCTGCCTGAAGAGATAAAACCAAGCTAGCGCTGCTGGCTTTCACGCCCCTCACAGCAAGCTGTCAAGCTAATGCTAGTCATGCCAATGTCTTCAGAGATGATGATGAAGCACATATATTTCTATAAATGTCCTCCGGGATGTCAGGAGTTTTGTGAAGTGTGGCGTTTTCTTGTTTAATTTTTTTTTTTTTTTTAGTCATGGTTGGACTTTGGATGTTGATTATGTAACCGCATCGTCCAAATGTGTGTCCTGTTATAGCTCGATGGATGCAAGGCTGGGTAGTCCTCAGGCATAACGCTCCACCCCGACGCCCAGGCTTGGGCGTTTTGTCCGAACATGTCCTTTTAAAACAAAAAAAAGCTTGTGGTTATTGACACTTTTTGTCCGCAGAGGTCACCCATGGGTGTCTTTATCTGTCACACAAGGGCGCTGAGGAACACACTGCTGACACCGTTTGTGACTCAGTGGCTTGTGTTTATTAATAGCAGACTGCTATAGACCAGCTGAGGTGCAGCACTGCAACTGACTGTTGCATATTAAAGACGAGGAGTGCCCGTTTTCTACAATAAATGCCTTTCGCTATTATTTAGATCACAGCCTCATTGTAATGACAGTGCTGCTCAATATAGTGTGTTTCCTTTTGCAATTTTATACTAATGGATTAATCCAACACCAGGTCATTTGATTCAATTTCTGTCATTTGACTGCAAACCTAATGAGCAATTAATTAACAGATTATATTATGCAAATGTATTCAAAACAAAATAAAAAGCATGTCAAGCTTTAGCCCGCATAATCCTCACCTGTTACATATACATGTCAAACAAACAATACCTCCATCTTAATATACAGTCTGGCTACAAAGAAAGGTCTCAATGAGGACCGTAAAGGCTTTGATTGGTTTGCTTTTGGTATATTTCCATTCAGACAGTGTACAGCCAAACTTGGCCAATGCCGACTTTGAGGTTTTTGTATCCACATTTGCAAGAAAAGTGACTGGTAACAATCATTCCCAACCAGGGGTAGGTGTACCCCTAATGGTACGTGAGCAAATTGCAGGGGGTGCATGGAAGCATTTAAGAAATTCATTTCCAAGATAAGTAAATATTCCCAGTCATTTCATATTAACCAGTCCAGGGTGTACGCTGCATACAAAATGGACGGATGGCATTTCATATTAAGCCAGACAATAAAATGGAACATGTGCGCTACAACTAGTTTCCACAGGGAGACAATAACCTGTGGCACAGCTGCGCCAAAACTGTAACAGTTACATTCTGCTTTTGGAGTATTATCAACACGTATGAGTGGGGGGGGGGGTACAAAAAGGCTCTGGGGGTACACAAAGTAGAAAAGGTTTGGAGACACTGGTATAACGCATCGATTAGTTCCACCTCCTCATGCTAGCAAGCTATATAGTCGACACAAGTGGTGGTTGATGGTCCAGAAAACACCGCCCCTAGTGTTGTGTCAGAGAATTACACATCACGCACTGAACCCAGATTCAAGAGAGTTTTATTGTCATGTGCATGGTAAAACAGCAGTTATACTATGCAATGAAAATCTTATTCTGTTCATTCTCCCACGATGAAGACCTATGAAAGGATCAAGAACGTTTCTGAAGGGACAGCACAGTGACTACGCTGAAGCATAATATATTGTTAGACACCCTTTTTTTCCCCTGGCACACATTCACAAGCTTCTACAATGTCACCACATTTCTTTCTGTCTAGAGTTGCATTTACTTTCAAGAACGTGTATTGATGATGAGATTTGGACCACTGTGCAACGGTCCTAGCACTTTTTAGTAATGCGTTGGGGAGTTCTCATAGTAGTTTCAACAGTCTCCTTTTCAAAGATGCCAACAATTTGACCCTTCTGACGCAGATTAACGGCTTTTCCACGACTCGAGGATGTGAAATAACCTGTTTCCAGCTCAAACATGATCAGCCATGCAAGAATTATTCTATTTACTTAGTTAAATCCAGGAGGTAAACGTTTTTTTCATGATCATGTTAACGTGAATGCAGACTAGTGATGTTGAGTACAGCAATTGTAAACACTGTTAAAGTAATGCAGAGTTACTGGTGTGCTACCTTTTGCTCGCCTGGGTCAGCTCACTCTATTTATCTTGTGTTGGTCTGTAGGGTTTCAATCAAGGGACGGGGAAAATCTGTCTATGAATGTTTTGCTCACCTGTTTCCATTCCAGTGTGGTATTGAGCACATTAACGTGGCTTGGATACATTTTGCCATAGCAGAGGTCTGCGTGTGTAGCTATTAACTGTCATGATGTTGCTCTTTAAACTAGTAGAGACCACAGAAGAACGGTGCACCTGCTGGGTGTAATGAAGACGTGCACTTTGTGTTGCCTCACCTGCTTGTCAAGACCTGCATTTTGTTGATTAATTGACTTTTTTTTCTGCTCTTGTTTTTCAGGGTCCAAAACCTCATCCTGTTTTTAGGAAGGACATTCATTTGAGCCACAGCAACCCAATCTTCACAGTTTTCCATCTCACTGATTACTGCTGCCTTTTAAGGTTTTTGCAGTTTTGCGGAGGAAGAAAAACCTACTCTGAAAAAAGAAGACATCGACCTGTCACTAAAGCAGCTATGCAGCTTGAAATTCAAGTAGCACTCAACTTTATTATTTCCTATTTATACAACAAACTCCCCCGACGACGTGTGAACATCTTTGGCGAAGAGCTCGAGAGCCAGCTGAGGAAAAAATATGAAGGCCACTGGTATCCAGATAAGCCATACAAGGGTTCGGGGTACAGGTGCATCCACGTAGGGGAGAAGGTGGACCCTGTGGTGGAGCAGGCAGCCAAAGAGAGCGGGCTAGACATTGAAGATGTCCGAAATAATCTCCCTCAGGACCTTAGCGTGTGGATTGACCCGTTTGAGGTTTCCTACCAGATCGGAGAGAAGGGACCGGTCAAGGTGCTGTATGTAGATGATAATGGCGAGAACGGCGCCGAGCTGGACAAGGAGATCAAGAACAGCTTTAATCCCGAGGCCCAGGTCTTTATGCCAATCACTGACCCCGTTGGGCCTTCCTCAGAGTCCAGCTCCCCCTCTCCTCCTTTTGGGCAGTCAGCCGCCGTCAGCCCCTCTTTCATGCCTCGCTCGACCCAACCCCTGACCTTCACCACTGCCACCTTTGCCGCCACCAAATTCGGATCCACCAAAATGAAGAGCAGCGGCCGCGGCAGCAACGCCACCGGTGGGAGTAGCAACAAGGTGGCCCGCTCATCCCCCATCAGCAACCTGGGTTTGAATGTCAACACCCTCCTTAAGCAAAAAGCCATCTCCACCTCCATGCACTCACTGTACGGGCTGGGCCTGGGACAGCAGCAGCAGCAGCAACAGCAACAACAACAACAACAACAGCAGCAGCAGCAGAAGGCCACCGCTCTCTCCCCCAATGCCAAGGAGTTTGTGTTCCCCAATCTCCAGGGTCAGGCCAGCCCCGGAGCTGTGTTCCCCGGCGAGGGCTCCCTGGGGCTCGGACCTCTGCCGTACAACAACGCCTTTGACGTGTTCACAGCCTACGGAAGCCTCAACGACAAGTCCCTCATGGATGGCCTCAACTTCAGTCTGAGCAACATGCAGTATTCTAACCAGCAATTCCAGCCTGTCATGGCTAACTAAACTCATCAGAGATGTTTATTTATGAATGACGGTGGCTCGAAAGAAGGAAAACCGAAACGCACACTTTAGAACTTGGACTGATAGCGTCTGGTCCATCAAGCGCATGTGCCCAAGGGTGTGTGTTTGGTTGTTTTTTTTTTACTCGAACCCCTTGCGTTTTGTTTCAACTAAAAAAAGCTTGTTGTGCAAACACATCCAAGCTCAACATACATTTTCTTTTCCCGTTTTGCCAACCAAGCACAATTTTTTTTTTTTTTTTTTTTTTTTTTTTTTTTTTAAACACCACGTTGAGGAAAATACTCCAAGAAAGAAGAAATAATGAAGGAAAAAAAACCCCACAAGCTTCAAGTTTTGGCCTCTTACAGTATTTTAAATGTGGTCAGACAAGGTTTTTTTTTTTAATTTTTTTTTTATTTAAAGAAGGAATTGGCACTACTTAGTGGGGGTTACTTGGTCTTTTTCTAATGGTATAATTTAATTTAGTACAGAGTTTGTAAGATACCAGAGTATATATTGTTTCTATGACATGGTGTTGCATTTATATCTTTTTACTACTCCAGTGATCTGTGATGGCTGCAGCAGCTTTTCCTTATTTTTCTTTTTTAAAAGATAATTGTTAAATAAATCCATCTTTAAAAAAAAAAAAAAAAAAAAAAACATCGGATATTCTAAAGATTGTGTACAGAGTATTCCTTTAGTGGTGGAACTCAAGTGTAAGAATATTTGCTATTTCTGAAAGATGAACTGTATTTTCTGTTAAGAAGTTAAAGATTTTGCTATACTATGGACAACAAATGTAATCGTATGAATATTAATTTTGTACCTACATTGTGCAATACTTGATAAAAAATACGGCATAACAAAGTATTTTGAGTCAGTGTCTTACATGTCAAGAGGGACTGAAATAGTTTATATTGTTAAGTTTGTATTAAATGCTTAAAAATGATATGCTTGTCTTTATTTTTTTTTAATTTCATATTTGCACCCTGGTCTTTTTAATAAAAATAAACTACAGTTGAAGATGACGTTGTTGAACTTGGACTTATTCTCTCTTTGCCTGTGTAAGAACTCGGGGCACTGTCCACATGGGAACGCTCTTATTTTTTTTTTTAAATTTTGGACTGGTGGAAAAAAATTTGCATCCATACTTCAACGGCTCACTGAGTGAAAACGATGTAACACACATGGCACATTTACGTGTGGCGCTGTGAACAGACACGCAGACGGAACCGCGTGACGCACCATACCCCAGAAGAAGAACGCATCCGCATAAGTCCGTCGACCTCCGCCCATCTAGACTTAAGACAAAGTGGAATTACATGCGCATCATTTTGGGAGTGTAAGACAAAAAAATACCAGCAAAAAGTCGACTGCGGTGAGTCATGACACCGAAATATTCAGGCATTATGTTATCAAAGCTCACTTATGGTCACGTGACGCAGATGGGTCACCAACGACGTAATCGTTTTTTAAAAGAGCAGTGGATTGCTTGTCTAATCAGAAACGACAAACAGGTGTTTTCAGACTTTCCCACTCTGGAAGCCATTTTAAAATACAGTTTCTGTGTGGCTGACAGGCTGACACGATAAAATACTTGAAAACATGGATGGCCCTGAAGTATTTTTATTGTTAAGCTCTTAGCACACTTACAGTGGGGCAAATCAGACTTGATCCCCTACTGATTTTGTATTTTAACGCCATTGCAAAGACAATGGTCTGCATTGTAATGGTAGTTTTCTTTTAAAGGAGCAAGACAGAATATCACATTACTCCTCCCACTGTAGTTCTTGCATTACAGTAAAGACTTTGAAAGTTTAAAGTCATCTCCTGCAAACATGAGGCCTTTAAGTAAAGCTTATTGTCACAGTAATCCGAGAAGGGAAGGATGTTTCTCCCCCTGCGCACTTGTAGTATTAAATGTCTTAATTTATATCTGTAAAAGAAAGAAAGTAAATAATACATTGAGGCTTAGACATGTACGAGCTTCAGTCATCATAGAGATAATCACACAGCACCAGCTATGTCCTGTTAGCCCAGCGCTTCTAGATGAGAGGCAGGGAGTACTTTCAGTGTTACTGCAAACCTGCCAACATGTACAAATTGAACGTACTCGACATGCAATTTGACTTTTGTGCGTCACAGCTCTCCATTTTGTTGCATTTTCAGTTTCAAGTTGAGTCTGTACAGTACAGATAAACGGTGACATTTTTCATTGGGGTGGCCAAGGTGAGACCATTACTTACATAGGGGTGGCAATAAGTTGATACCTGAAATGTCTAGATGGCCAGTGGGGTGGCCGTAGCTCCACCACTGGATATAAATAAATAGATATTATCAGTTATCAGTTTCTCAATAGTATTTCAAACTGGGGGGGCATTTCAGAAAATAATTGAGAACCACTGCTAGCCAAAAGAAACAGCTGTTATTTTGCAGTGTTAGGTTTTCGCTGTATAGTGGACGGCATCAAACACGTAAATGATTTACACTAAAAAGCATCACAAAATCAGTCGTAGAAAGACAGGTTTATTTTTGTAATATCTAAATGCAAATGATTATTTTTGTTGTAGCTAATGCAGTAAACTAAGCCTATTAACGAGGCATGAATGTGTGCAGTTCATGCACTCAGCTGCATTTGAAAGGCTGAAATGATATAATACTTTACCGTTTCGACCTGAAAACATTTCCCTGTGGACAGGCTCTAAGGGTGGCCGTTCAAACTGTGCCGGACTTCAGAGCAATTCCCCCTTCCTCCCATGTTCCCCACTGGCCTGTCTCTAAGCATTTGTGCCTCGGCCCGTTCGCTTCATTGTGCACCACCATATTTCTCCAACGTTACGCATATTTCATGTCGCATTTTCAGTCACTCTCTTTAGTTCCGCAGCTTAGAGCGCTCACACTAGCCAAATGTATCACACTTGGGGTGTTAAGTGGTCCCAAGCACGGGTCAAATGGCCCAGTGAGAGTATACCCTTAGCATTAAACAGACTACACCTCGGACTGGTCAAAGGCAGTCATGGGACAACTGCAGGTGGCATTGAATGCGAATTGATCCCAGGCCCTTTAAATACACACAAGTCAGCTACATTATGTGAACAATTACAACGACCAGTGGCCTAAGAAATAAATACATTAAGGAGTAAGTGTGTAATATGTGTGAGGCACTGCAAATGTACTGAATGTGTGTTAATGCAATACAGTACAGTGTTCCCTCGCTACATTGTGGTTCACCTTTCACGGATTCGCTATTTCGCGGATTTTTTAAGTGCAATTTTGCATCAATTTTTTTTAACAGCGTATGAATGCGCATTGTGTTGTGCGTCCTTGTGTTGAGTGATCTAGCCGTGCTCTGTTGTATGTGTCTGTTATTGTATTCACTACTGCTACCAGTAGAGGGTGTTGTACGTGTGCAGCTCCACCTTGGTGTGTCATCTGACACAGTTATCAATTCCAACAAAGTACTTCCTGTCCTCCAGATAGGACTTGAGCCAGAAGTAAAAGAAATAAAATTGTGGATTATGTAAAATGTGAGAACCATACCTCAAATATGACGCAAATATGACGGTGACCAGTCTATCCACCTGATCCATGGCGAGAATGGCACAAATGCTGAAGACCTCACTGGGTGGGAAAAGGAGGTTTCTTCCTTCCATAACCAAAGGATGTGGTACCTCGAACTCAGTGCCAGTATAAAAAGACAATTGGGCTGTGGGGAGGGAGAAGTTGCCAATGAAATAATTTTGGAAATGGCCGCCACGGTGCTGGTTTGAGTTAAAGCAGCTTCTACGGTGCCATCCTCTCTACAGGCCCTGTCACACCTTGACGATTTAGCCAGCGCATGCCCGACGTGATCATTTGGATGGCATACAATGAACTGTTGACGTTTTTTCCAATTTTGGGCGTATACATAGCGTATTCATAACGAGTTGGACGTATACATGACGTATTAGTAACTTTTATAGAACGTTTCTATAACTTATAGACAACTTATACCAACGAATGCGTAGCGTGTTGCCGGCGTTCACAACTTATGCCCAACGCCAGTCTAACTTATACAAAATGCGCGGCAGCGTATGGCCGACGATGACGTGCCGTAGCCTATAAAAAGGCTGCCACTTGATGACTCACCTCATTAGACATCGCAGTGTCAACATCACCATCATGCCGAAGAAAATTTCGAAGCCCGCTGCCAAGAAGTATCAGGGCAGTGATGGAGGGATCCATCACCACCCACAACCTCCCCCTCCCACTCTCACTCTGATGGAGATGACGCAGGTTCTAAGGTCTCTCAGGCATCGTCAATGGTATCGTCAATGGTATCGGAAGCTGCTTCCCCAGCGGTCTCCATCTCCTCTCAGCCAACGCTTGCCAAGAAGAGAGCCAAGAAGACACAGTTTTGTCTCAAGATATGTTGACGTATTACGACTTGTGCGTAACTTACAAATAACGTGCGTGAACGGGCGTCAACAATCGCATAACTTATTGCCCGCGTATGCGGGACGTATGAATCATACGTTGACATACGTCGAAAAGGTTTGTGCATGCACAAAATTTTTGGACGACTTGGACGTACTACGACGTATGCCGGCGTGCTTCCGCGTGCTCTTAACTTATACAAAACTTACCCATAACTTATTCGACGTACGCCAGCGTATTGGCCAAATTTTTCATACGTTGGCGTACGCTGGATAAATCGTCAAGGTGTGACAGGGCCTTAAGGGCCCACTTTTTAATATTTAGCAAATTTTTTGTGGCTATGACCTTAATAAGGTTGGGGACAGATTTTATCACAGCACCAGTCTGTAAAATTAGCTCCATTCTACGAAAAACACACACACACACACACAAAGACAGATACTTTATTAATCTCCAAAGGAAATTCACATTTTTTTTGCTAAATGTTTGCAAAAATGTCATAATGAACTTAATTACTTAATCACAAAATAAAATCAAACAACCAAAGCAAGACATGAGAGACAAAAAAAATAAGAAATAAAAAAAAAAGAAGTTAGTGAATATATCTATCACAAAAAAAATGAAAAATAGTGTATAAAAATACATTTAAAAAAGAGATAAAAAGATGTGTAAACCTACAATATATAACATGTGCAAAGTATTGACAAGGCGAGTGTAAAACGAAAAAAAAATGAGCAAAGAAGGAATTGTTCTGCGTACCTTATAAAATGAGGATGTCTGTGTAGAGGCCAGTGCAGACGCTGCACGACGCACAGCTGGATAAGTTGTCCAATGTAGCAGCAATTTCAAAAAGTGTTGTCCTGGACTGTGGATGTGTGTTGAGAGCAAAGGAAGAAATCAGCAGCTGAGGTGCTTTTTATATGACAACGAGCATCAAAGAATATCTTTGAACTTGAAAGAATCTCCAGAAAACTCTTGGTAAAACTGTCCGTCGGCTAATCTGGCCAGTAGCTCTATGTTGTAGCTGTGTGTATCTCTGTGTATTATATCTCGTGTATGTATCTACATTTCTCTTTCAATGGCGCATCAAAAATCACCTTACAAATTTGCCAATACTGACGACCAAGAAGTAGAGGGACTACGTAAGGAATTTACAAGTACAAACTGTGCAGTATTACAGCATTACAGCTCTTTATTCAGTTGTGCAATTGTACCTTATGTTGTGTCCGGTGAGGATACAACGTATGAATGTGCAAAGTTCCATTTTGCTTTGTGTTCACTGCTGTAATTAATTGGGTCAGCTTGCAGAAGAGCACATTTCTCTTTTCTGCTCAGTTTGTTGCTTTTCAATAGGACGTTTTCTCAAGACCCCGCAGTCCGAGCGAAAAACAATATGCAAAGCGCACACACACACACGCATATACACGTTTCACATGAGCACTGGATAAACAGGTCCACAGATGGTGTGGTGAACACCAGCTGGAAGACTCCCAGGGCTTGGGGTGTTGTCTTGCTGTGACTCCATCTTGTTTTTCTGTAGTATGTCACTCACGTGTTTCACCAGAGACAGAGTTGCCTCAATTTTTGATCAATAAAATACCTTTACTCAATTACTTATATATTGGCTTGTGTGTGTGGCCAGTCAAAATTAGCATTATTTAGCGTGCATGTATACAGATTGTATCAATAACCCACTTATTTATGTCATAGCTGAAGCTACAATCTAATTGGGTGGAAAATGGAATACATATGCAAATCCATGAGATGCCCACGCATGTACATTGTGGCCATCTACAACCACACAGTGACAGCGCTAAGATACAGTGGTGTCAAAAAGCGTTTGCTCCCTTAATGATTTCTAATTTTTTTGCATGTTTGTCACACTTAAATGTTTCAGATCTTCAAATAAATGTAAATATTAGTCAATGACAACACAACTGAACACAAAATGCAGTTTTTAAATGAAACTTTTTATTATTAAGGGAGAAAAAATAAAATTGCCCCCCCAAGAAAGAAAGTAATTGAGATCTATCAGTCTGGAAAATGTCAAAAAGCTTTGGGACTCCAGCAAACCACAGTGAGAGCCATTATCCACAAATGGGGAAAACATGGAACAGTGGTGAACCTTCCCAGGAGTGGCCGGCCAAACAAAATTACCTAAAGAGTGCAGCGACGACTCATCCAAGAGGTCACGAAAGACCCCACAACAACATCCAAGGAACTGCAGGCCTCACTTGCCTCAGTTAAGGTCAGTGTTCATGACTCCACCATAAGAAAGACACTGGGCAAAATGACCTGCATGGCAGAGTTCCAAGACAAAAACCACTGCTGAACAAAAAGAAAATTAAGGCTTGTCTAAATTTTGCCAGAAAACATCTTGATGATCCCCAAGACCTTTGGGAAAATACTCTGTGGTGTTTGGAACGTTGAACTTTTTGGAAGGTGTGTGTCCCATTACATCTGGCGTAAAAGCAACGCTGCATTTCAGAAAAAGAACATCATACCAACAGTAAAATATGGTGGTGGTAGTGTGATGGTCTGGGGCTGCTTTGCTGCTTCAGGACCTGGAAGACTTGCTGTGATAAATGGAACCATGAATTCTGCTGTCTACCAAAAAATCCTGAAGGAGAATGTCCGGCCATCTGTTGGTGACCTCAAGCTGAAACCAACTTGGGTTCTGCAGCAGGACAATGATCCAAAACACACCAGCAAGTCCACCTCTGAATGGCTGAAGAAAAACAAAATGAAGACTTTGGAGTGGCCTAGTCAAAGTCCTGACCTGAATCCTATTGAGATGCTGTGGCATGATCTTAAAAAGGTGGTTCACCCTCCAATGTGGCTGAATAACAACAATTCTGCAAAGATGAGTGGGCCAAAATTCCTCCACAGCGCTGTAAGAGACTCATTGCAAGTTATTGCAGTTGTTGCTGCAAAGAGTTATTAGTTTTAAATAGTTATTAGGTTTAGGGGGCAATCACTTTTTCATGTAGGTTTGTTTTTTTTTGTCTTAATAATAAAAAAAAAATTCTGAAAAATGCATTTTGTGTTCAGTTGTGTTGTCACTGACTAATATTTAAATTTGTTTGATGATCTGAAACATTTAAGTGTGACAAACATGCAAAAAAAATAAGAAATCAGGAAGGTGGCAAACACGTTGGCACTCTGTCTATCAGCACCACCTTCAGATCGACACATCTCTGAGGCTATTTGCTGGTCAGGGCCAATCTGTTTCCTCTTTTTTCAATCTTAATGCTAAACTAAGGCAAGTTGCTGTCACTTCACGTTCACCGCTGTAAAGTTGCAACGGCATCTGTTGTTACTTAACTAGCAGCAAGAAAGCAAATAAGCACATTTCCTGAAATGTCAACTTATTCCTTTAGGTATTCAGCAGGGATCATCTCCACTATTCAATAGCCACATTCTGAGAGGTTTTAAATCCTCATGGCTTTTCTGTGCCTGTGTGAAAAGTCTGCTGGAAGTTATTATCTTCTTTTCGTATATAAAAAGTCTTCTTTCCAGGTTGCAGATTCTTGTTAGTTTGAAGTGCAAACAAACCTTTTTTTTAATATGTACCTGGGTTGAACTCACAAAATAATCTGGTGTTGGTGTGCGTAGCTTGAAGAGAAAAATCATGCTGCGTCAAGCTAACTGTATCGGTTATTACGACGGCTGTAACACTTTGTGGTAGTTGATTCAATACGCATCTAGATTTACAGCTTAAGATACGACTCAAAACCAATATAACAACAATTCGACACGATTTGATACTGTGTACAAATGAGTCTTACGATATGCGATATGATGCCATTTAACGGTTACATTTGTTGACATTCATCTTACGTTCGAAAATAAAGAAGACAGACCTATAAAAGCGTCATTCTTACAGTATTTTCACATGTGTAAAAGAGCACATCATCTCCCCAAGCATGCTTTAAGGCAGTAGTCCCCACCACCGGGTCGCAGGAAATGTTGATAAAAAAAATGAATGATTAAAAAAAAAAAAAAACACTTAAAAAAAGTCAAAAATATATAATAATTTGTAAATAATTACATCAAATGTATTTTATGTAAATACGGGCCATTATTTTATTACAAATATAATATACAGTGCAGTGAGAAATCCCACAGTTTTTGCATGCTTAAGTTGTTTGTTGCGAGCGTAGACCTGTCTCACTTTGTTCGACGGTCCTTGAATGCGCCATAAACTTTCAGTTCGATGCACGGATAGACTACTATACTGTATTTTTCCCGTTTTTCTTTCACCTCATATTTGGTCCCAAATGCTGATACTATGTGGGAATTAGGGATGTCCGATAATATCGACGCACCGATATTGTCGGTCCGATAGTGGCATAAAAATGGAATACCAGTTGATATCGGTATTGGGTTTTTTTCCGATAATGAAAACCGATAATAAAAAACTGCTGTATATATACTGTAGGCTTATGGGCTCCTGTACTTGCCGTCATCAAAGCATTGAGCTGCGGTAATAGGTCGGAATACTTCGTTACGTCCTGTGTTATTTCTCGGGCTGGGCTTGATACCGATACTGAAGTGGGCCAATCAGATATTGGCAAAAAAGCCAATATTGGACATCCCAGGTAAGATTTGATGACGTTATTGAGTACTAGAGTGCGTATTTGTGGTACACAACCTCTCTGAATTACACATTACATCATAAATAAGATAAATGAGATCGCTGTAATGTACGTATGGTTTGCTGATGTGTGCAAAATCTTTCCCGGTGGCTAGTTAGCACACTGCTAATGCTAGCGCTGCTACTGCTATTTATATCCATTCTCGTCTTCAGTCATGCTAAGCGACGGAGCATGCTTGACGCTACATGTAACTGATTGTGGCGCAGCGCCATTGCAAAATAAAAGCCACCACACCTTAATTTTTTTTTTTTTTAAACTTGAAAACAGTGTTATTGTACGAATGGCTATATATGCTACATACGTGGTGTGAAATGTGTTGCCCCCTTTCCGATTTCTGTTTTTGTTTTTTTGCACTTAAATGTTTCACATCATCAAACACATTTAAATATTAGTCAATGGCAACACAACTGAACAAAAAATGCAGTTTTTCAAGTGCAACGTTTTATCATTAAGGGAGAAAAAAAGTGTGAAAAAGTCTCCATGGGATTTTTGGTTTTGGCATGTGTGCAAGCCAGATATATCGCCACGTGAGCGGGAAGCAAATCCAGAAACTGCACGCTTGATTAAAAATACATGACCATGAGCAAAGATGACGAGGATCTGAAAAGGCCGGGCACCAGCCTGCGTTATCCACGGATAAACCCCAATGTTGAGGGACTTCAATGAATACAGGCCGCTCTGTGTTTGGCCAGGATAGAACTTTAGTCAGTGGCAGCTTTCAAGTGCTGCCAAGTCATTTGAGGAGGGATCATCCATTCCAACCTATTCTTATTCCACGGCCGACAGTCGTTTAAGCTAAGAGCACCGCATCGTATCCATAATCCATATTTCATTGCTCTCACAAGCCAAAAGGAAAGGACCATTGCTTTCTTTCTCTTTGTTTATTTTGAAAGCACAGTTGAAGGTTAGAGTAGTGAGAGGGTATTGCACACACTTCAATAGCTTTAAAAATAGGCTTTGCAGTTGTGTCTGCGTCATCCTAGGAGAATCCTCGCCTCACCGCAACATCCCTCCCTCCTCCTCGCCCCTCCCCTCCCGTCCCCTCCCTCCACCACCCACCCACCACCAGCCAGCCAGGGACATGCAAATGAAGCAATGGGAACAATTCTTCGCTCACACACCCGCGTCACAGCGGCGTGTGCTGACGTAACGCGGAGCAAGCACTGAATGCAGGCCAGGGCGCCGCTCCCGAAGGCATGAAGAGGAGCTTGAAAAGCAGGCATGTACACACACAGAACCTGACAGAGACAAAGCAGGCAGATACCGAGATGTTTTCACAACTACATTTCAAGCAAACCTTGTAGCCATGACAACCGTGTCCGTACTTTCCCATGCTGAAGATGGCTTGTCGAAGCAGAATAAATAAAAACGCTAGTGAATTAGACCTGACTCGCCAAAGGCAAAGAACTAAACATCTCTTTCCTACCAAAGCAACAATATTTATTGTGATGATGGGATTTGGGGAAAACTAATCAGCATCCTTCTGAGAGTTTGAATAGGCAAATGGCATTTTCCGGAGCTTACCGCAGACATATAAACAGGAACTGATGGGGTCAAGATGCACTTTGAGCTGCCAAAGTCTGTTTTATCTCCATTGCTTCCATCTGTTTCATTGTCAGGCTGAATTTAACAGTAGCATGGTCTTCTATCAAACAATGATGTGACATTTAACACCTTCTGAAACTGTCATACAAGTGCTATTTTGAAAATAGCACACAGCAAATTCATTTGCTTATTGACTTATTGTTAGGGCTGTCAAAAATAGCGCGTTAACTTATTTAATGAATTACATTTTTAGTATAATTAAAGCACACGCATCATGTCAAGCCACACCTTTGTCATGATGGCAGACTGACACACAATAGCGTCCCCACACAGTCACACAGAGTCTGATGCTCTTTTATAACTTTCTTCTGACCTGAACACAACAGCCGTGCAAGCCATATACAGTATGTATCCCCAACTCACAAACACGGCTCTAGTTTGACACTTCCTCAGTCTCACTGGTTGACACCGAGGGGCATTCACAGACACTCTGAATGTCTTTATTTTGCGTGTATGTTTGGTGTAACTAAAGTGAAACACAAAGAGAAACAGTAAGCGGGTATTCTTATCATTAATCAATGTAACTCTTACTGCCGAAGTACAATTTGCTGCATTTAAGTATGCTCGGAAAGCCCAGAAAATACATCTACCCTCAAAAAATGTGGATTCAACTTACATTACTTGGTGTCTTTGAACGCAATCCATCATGACCCATAATAACTCGGTTGAAGTGTGATTCAAATTCAATACAGTGGTGTGAAAAAGTGTTAGCCCCCTTACAGAGTTCTCTTTTTTTTGCATGTTTGAATGTTTCTGTTCATCAAACCTACATGGCCCTGTGTGAAAAAGTAATTGCCCCCATGTTAAAACATAACATAACTGAGATTAATTGAGTGCTATCCGTGTGGTAAAGGTTATAAAGCCATTTCAAAAGCTTGAGGACTCCAGCAAACCACAGTGAGAGCCATTATCCACAAATGCCAAAAACATGGAACAGTGGTGAACCTTCCCAGGAGTAGCCGGCCAACCAAAATTACCACAAGAGTGCAGCGACGACTCATCCAAGAGGTCACAAAAGACCCCATAACAACATTCAAAGAACTGCAGGCCTCACTTGCCTCAGTTAAGGTCAGTTTTCATGACTCCACCATAAGGAAGACACTTACTTAGACCACTTATTAGGTTTAGGGGCCAATCACGTTTTCACACAGGACCATGTAGGTTTGATTTAATTTTCTCCCTTAATAATAAAAAGTGTCATTTAAAAACTTGATTTTGTGTTCAGTTGTGTTGTCATTGACTAATATTTAAATTTGTTTGATGATCTGAGATATTAAAGTGTGACAAACATGCAAAACAGCGTAAATAGCAGTAACTCTTTTATTTCATTAATTAGGTTAAAATGTTTAGCGCCACTGACGCACGCACATCACGTGAAGCCACACCTCTCTGTTATGACAGCAGACAGACCCACAATAGCGTCCTCACAGAATCACACAGAGTCATTGTCACTAGACGACAGCGAGGTGCATTCAGGGGCACACCAAACATCACAACAACGTCTTTATTACATGTGTATGTGTGGTCTAAATGAACAGAAAGACAAAGAAAAACAGTAAGTGGATATTCTTTTATCTCATTAACATGCCTCTTACTGTGGAAGAACAATTTGCTGCATTTAAGCATACACGGAAATCCCAGAAAATACAGTAAATCTACACTCAAAACGTAAATTCAATTTAAGTTACGCAATGAATGCGACCCTTCATAGCTCATGATAACGTAGTTAGAGTGTGATTTAAATGTTGTGCTACGATCAAAGAGACCAGAATTAGGCAAATACATTTTCAGACGTGTGGTATCTCTTAGCATGATTTAAATATTCAATTCATTTGGAGCTGTTAATGCATAGAAAAATATATAATCATGTCCTGTCATTTATCTTTTTGGTCATTAAATACAGCAAAAATCGCCATGTTTCACATATAGTGGAAAATGGTGATTAATCGTTTCAATTAATATATACAGAGAGTGGTGTGAAAAAGTGTTTGCCCCTTTCCTGATTTCTTTTTTTTTTTTGCATGTTTGTCATGCTTAAATGTTTCAGATCATCAAACACATTTAAATGTTAGTCAATGACAGTACAAATTAACACAAAATACAGTTTTTCAAATGAAAGTTTTTCTTATTAAGGGAGAAAAAAAAACGGTTTTGGGCCACCCTTAGCAGCAACAACTGCAATCAAGTGTTTGTGATAACTTGCAATGAGTCTCTTACTGCGCTGTGGAGGAATTTTGGCCCACTCATCTTTGCAGAATTGTTGTAATTTGGCCAGTGTTGGACCGATACCGATCCTGGGTACCAAATCCGTAGAGTAAACTAGTACTTACCAATTTTTCTGACGAACTTTGACCAAACATATCGGTGAATATGGCTTACGATTTTCAATGTCTATTTTCTTCTCTTCTCTCCACCTTTATGGTGTTCACCAGGACTAACAAACCATTAATTGGGCCAAATCACTTGATGTGTTATGGGAATTTAATTGGTGTTCACCATTAAAAAAGTTCATCCGAGTTTACAGCTCCCTTTGGCACTGTAGAGCCACAACTTGGCTGTTATTTGCTCAGTCACATTGCTCTCATTTATTTTTCCGATAGCAGCGGTCAGTGATGCTCACAGGAAAAGCTCTGAAAACAAAAAAAAACGTCCCTGGGCACTAACTGACAATCTGGCCAAATGGCATCCACATATTAAAAACAATAACAACAATTTAAAAAATCATCTCTTGTATCAGAAGAGAAAGCAAAGTTGTTATCTAGCCATTGTACAGTACATGGGAAGAGCAGGAATACCAAACAAATATCTTAGCTGAGAGCCGGGGAAGTTTCTCCCGAATTTGAAGCACGTCTGTGTAATTTAATATCAGCAATTCCCTGCAGTTCTCTCCAACTATAAGCCTTTCCTCTAATAATAGGAAACCCAGGCACACTGGCCTCTCTAATCTCTGCTTCTGTGAGTGGATGTTTGTTTGTAACTGGTTCCTCTGGAAGACGGCAGTCAGGGCAAAACTAACTTTCACTGGTTCATTTCACAGCAACACAGAATGTGGATGAAGGAACAATTGACCTTTAAAGCGCTCATGTCAAGCTTCACTATTTCATGATGTGATGCAGACTTCTGCCAAGTAACCTGTAACTTCCAAATAACTTTGTGTTTGTTTGTCCATCTGTTTGTCAGCTAGCAGGTTACTTCCTGGTTAATGTAGGGTGACAGACAGACAGGCATGGGGGGAGGACTGTTACTTTTATGACATTCAATTACTATTTAAATAGTAAAGGATATTTCTCATGATTCTCCACTGCAGTGTCTATTACGGCTGGAGTGTGTTGGTGATTACAAGCACCCTGCTGTGGTTTTGTGTAAATAACAGCTGAAGACTCTAGTCCCTTTTTCTTTTTTGTCGCCTGGGCTCTCGACTCTTTGCTTGGTTGCTTCGGCACATCGGCCTGTGACCTTAAAACCGAGGTACGTGCCGAACGGTGAGTATGCCGTTCGTTCCACCCCCACTATACACTAGGGCTGACTTTGACTGTGGATTTTCATTGTCGAACCTGATTCGTTAGATTTTGTCCATAGTCGACTAATAGTCGAATTATTATTATTGTTATTTTTTAATGAGCACAGCTAACGGTGATCTCATTCGCGACTTTTTCCACCTCAAAGAAAAAGGCCATGATATTTACTGTAAATTATAGTCAATGGTGTTCAATGACGATCCAATGATGTTGGTTGTTGGGTGATATGTAAAAATCCGCACTTCACTTTTTGGAGTAATCTTTAACCTTTTCAAAATGCTTCCACACTTTGGATGATTTTTTTCATAGCCATTATGAGCCAATAAGTCTGTCGATGCTGACTAGCACTCACCTTTTGGACTGTGCCACTGAAACGGGTGATTTTATGACTGTGTGGTAAGTAAAGGTCTTCTTTTAAACACACACATCATTTTCTATTCTTTATTAACACCAATCGGGCTGATTTTGTATGAAAATAGGTTATTTATACCAAAAACAAAGACATTTTTGTAAAAATGTATGCTCAGCAGCAGCCGTGGGCACCCCTATTGTCAGAATCTTGGTCACAGGACATTTTCTTATGATTCAACTGCATGATTGATCGTCGAATCAGACACCTCGGAATCGAATGGTCGAATATTCTACGGCACCCCTAATATAAACACATGGTCTCTACATGCAAAATACTTACCAAAAAAAAATGTACGTTTCACCGAGTGGGTGGTCACAATGTGTTGGTTGATAGTGAACGACTACAAAAGGTGAAAAATACAGTATAGTAGTCCATCCGTGCATGGGAGAACGTGTGTTCAAGGACTGTTAAACAAAGTAAGACAAATCGCCGCTCGCATTTAACTAATTAACAAATTCATTAACTATTAGTTACTGTATTATAATCAAATAATCTTAACTGTAATCATATTAATATTTATGTATTTTAATGATGGTGTTTTAAAAGAGAAATTAAATTACATTGAGTTTGCAATTTGGACTAAATGTTACTTTCATGACTAGTGTCCTGCTCAAAGATAAAAATGTGATTTAGCTATTTTCATTTGTACATTTCATTAAGGAAAGGTGCACTGTGGCAAATGTTCAATAATAATTGTTTCTGAATGTTCCTAAATAGACTTTTCTACTCACAAACATTGAGAATTTAAAACCAGTGTCATAAATAAAGAATTCTTACTTTAGCTGACACTGTAAACAAAGGTCTCACTCGCTCACATTTTGTATTTGCTGAGCCTTTGTGGGCGTGGTTGAGAGCTAAAATGCTCATAACAAAATAAAAATATTAATTAAATAAATATGCTTTCTCACCGTATATATATATATTTTTAAATAATGGACCATATTTCAATAATTGACATCCCTTTGCATAAAATTTGATGGCGTTATCGTTGCAGTTGCGTGTCGAATCGTTTACCACAAAGACATTTCCACTACTTATTATAGATAAAAACACATTTCTATCTGTGATTAAATGCGATTAAGTATGAGTTACTGTTGACAAAATGCAATTAATTGCAATTAAATATTTTAATTGATTGACAACCCTAAATCTAATCATATCATATCGTATCGCATCGTATTGCATCGTATCGTATCGTATCGTATCGTATCATATCGTATCGTATCGTATCGTATCGTATCGTATTGTTACTATTGACAAAATGCAATTAATTGCAATTAAATATTTTCATTGATTGACAGCCCTAAATCTAATCATATCATATTGTATCGTATCGTATCGTATCGTATCGTTACTATTGACAAAATGCAATTAATTGCAATTAAATATTTAAATTGATTGACAGCCCTAAATCTAATCTAATCGTATCGCATCGCATCGCATCGCATCGCATCGCATCGCATCGCATCGCATCGCATCGCATCGCATCGCATCGCATCGTATCGTATCATGTCATATCATATAATATATATGTATAATTACTATGTAAATAAATGATTACCATTGAATGCATAATGAATGCTGTTTGTAATACTATCAAACATCACAGTTTCACAATCTTTTCATGGTACGCTGCGTACAGCAGGTACATCATTGCCATGGCAGCCCTGGTGCACCTACTTATATAAAATATATCGTATGGTATTGCATCGTGTCATATCATATCATGTCATATGTTTCATATCATGTATCATCACATGTCACGCCATATCTTATATTACATCGAATCACAGCTCTTGTGTTTTTATTGCAAGCTAAAACAGTTGAATAGCATGGTTAGTGCTTTAAAAGTAAATGGCATTCACCGCAGTAGGAAGACCATGGGTGCAGACAGCAATGAATAAAAACATCCTTGCTACGTCTATAAGGACGCATGAAGGAGCATTTGCACATGGTAATGACGCCATTATTTCAGCGCTGTGTATTTGTAACTGCCGTCAAAGGTCACACAACATATGTCATCCTGCCAATTATCTGGAAGTCAAGCGTCAGTGAGACAAAATACAGTACTGTACCGCATGTGGAGAGCCAAATGAGTGTCACATACCTATCCGCTGCAACTAGTATAGGCTCTAATTTAGGCAACACTCCCGAGGGCAGCAACAACCTAAATGGTATTGCAAGGAAACCATTTATCATTATTAGGCGTCTGTTTCTGTACTAATGAAAGAACTCATAAGGTGGACAGACTATGATCCGATATGAAATCCGCTTCCTTCATGTTGTTCTCCCTCGGGCATGGATGGTGGGTGATTCTTTTTACTTTGAAAAAGAGACTTAGGATTTAGACTTCACTGAAATGCTCGTTGTTGGTCCACTGTGTGGCTACATCACCCCACAGATATGTTTCATTTATGGCTTATATTAAAATAGACACAGAGGAGACATGGATGTGTGGAGTCGGCGCTGAACTACTTAAAGCGCCCATCTCCCATGGTTTTAATATTTCAATGGCTGGGAATAAATGGCATTCTGATGCGTGACAAGGTTTTTCAGTGAAAGGTCAAGGTGGCATTTGGGAGATTCACGTGTGCTGATTGCAGGACCCCTCAAGGGCAAGGGCTGTTGGGGAATACGCAGAATGGACGGACATCATTCTCAGGTCAGCGCTCCTGGGTCAATACTGCTTAAGTCCACCTCACAAAATGCAGTATTGATTCGTCTCAGAATATCTTATACTTTTATCTTATGTAATGTACAAAAATGATAATACCATGGAACCTCAAAAGCTGATTAGCATGTACAATTTAAAAAAGACTACTATTTTATACACAGTTGTTCCTCATTTATTGCATTTATTGGATTCCTTATTTATAAAAGGAATATTTTCATATAAAACCTATTTATGATCCTCTTAATATGATTTTTAAAGTTATTATAAGCACCCTCGAGTCATGAAATAACATCCCTATAGTCACCTTTACACTCGTATTACCCAATATAGTAGACAAAATAAGAGTAAATAAACCATTTAAGACACGAATAAGCCTCTTCCTACATACTACTACTTACTATGAATGTGTTCCATAGGGGACCCCAGTGACGTCAGGGGTTCAGAGTTGAGTTTCAGCTTTGCGAGGGTAATGGCTGTAGCCCGTGTTTTCATTTGGTAGTTTTACAGAGAACTCAAACCTGCAATAAAAACCTGTTGTTCAAGGACGTTTTTGCGTGTCTCCCCAAACAGTAACATTACTTACATCTAGTGACCAGCGTATATATCATTCACAGTGTCTTTGAATGCATCTTCTGAAAGCCTTATATTTGTATTTTAGTTGATTAAGTCCATTTTTATGCTTGAAAATGATCATTTACTGAATGCCTCATTTGGGATTAAGGCTGTTTTATTGTTTTTACATTTTAATATTAAGTTTCTTTGTACATTTTTATAATACTATAACTTTCTACAGCTCTTTGGTGCTGTCTGTAATGTTTTCATGTGTGTTTAAATGACATCTGCTTTGGTTCTTGTGCTTGTGGGGCTCCTGAGAGGCATGGAAGGATATCACCGCTGTGGTAGATTGAGTTCACTATTTAAATACAAACCTCCTGCTATGTTGTGAATTATTTTTAATTGCTGGTTTACATGTCAAAGACATCTAAAATGTTGTAGAAGGACATTCCATGCTTACTTTACTAAATATAGTATTACTATTATCAGATGCTGGATGTGTAGCTTTAATTTCTGTCCTTGTTGGTGTAAACATGGACTCCCTCCCTCTGGCTTCTTTGTGAATTGAATGTTGTTAGGAGCCCTGCCATGACACTCCACGGAGGCTGCTTTTTAGGGACCGAAGCATGGTACCTTTTTGATTTTATGCAAATTGGTGCTCAGTAGTACCGACGAAATTCGGTCGGTGCCTATGAAAGTAGCAAATTCGGTACAAATTCGGAGGAGGATTTGTAAGAAAGCCGGAAACCAGGTGCACTGTGGGAGATGATGGTGATGTTGAATGGCAACAGAAATGAGAGCTGTGTAAATAGCTAGAAGCTAACAACAAAATAGATAAACAACATGATGACATTAAATCCTTGAAGAATGATAATGCATCACTTTGTAGACAAATTGATGGGAAGGAAGGAATAGCGGGTGTTTTAAAGAAGCAAAATGATGAAAAGGGTTGATTTACATCACAAATGATGTGCAGAATTGATGATTTGGAACAGTCAACACACGAGCAATGTGATTGTGACTGGGCTCCACATTACACGCAGGTCTTACGCCAGCACAGATGATAACAGTGGAGGAGAACAAGATGGTCCGGAGGGGTCTGAAAACCAGTCAGTATCTTCTGTGACCAACATTTACCTCAAATACCGTATACGCTGATCCAGAGCAAAGAGTTTGAGAATTTTTAGTTCAGTTCATGGAAAATGGGAGCAAAAGCAAAAGTGTTGCATGTAGATTTTTGTTGAGTGTACATCAATGAGCATCTGACAACATGCAACAGCGGCATTGCCAAGAAGGCTTAAGGAAACGGGAGAAAATTCAATTATGATTAATAACTTAATCATCAGGAATAATAGACTGCGCAAGACAGTCATAAAAAAGGTCATAAACAGGTTTTCTATGCTCTAACTACGGAAATATCCCATTTATTAATATTGAATCCTACTTTGCGGAAATTCACTTATCGCGGTCGAGTCTGGAACCAATTAACCCGCAATAAACGAGGGATGACTGTAATGCTGGTGTGCATGGTGTGTCTGCAAGGTCACTGTGAATCTTATCCCACACAGACATTGCTACAGGATTGCTTAACAAGTCTAATTATTACAGCTTTGGCTGGATAGGAAATGCAGTACAGTCTTCTCCGTGAGTGCAAGTTAAGGTCGTGTAATGTACGGTAATGTCCCATCAATATAACATTACTGACGTCTCGTGACCGGGATACTACGTATTCAACTAAAGGTACCTTTGTTTGGACAAATATGACAATGACAACAAAAATAGCCCATAAGAGTTACATTTTTTTGGCAGTACAATGCTATAGCTATTCATGTAAGAACTTAAGTGATTTTGGTTACTATCAAGAAAACCACAGAAGTTGCTAGATATCAGCTCTTAAATTCAACTCTTATGAGCTACGTTGGTTATCATCATTATATTTGTCCGAACAATTGTACATTTAGTTGTACCATGGATCAGTAAACTGAAGAAACAAGGGTGGTCTCATCATTTTTTCCATTACGGTATATACTGTATATACATTTGGGATTGTTTTCTGCATGTAAACCTATAATTGTAAAACTATAAAAAAACTTGTTTGGTATTAACATTTTTGGCGTTCTGGACCGGATTATTTAGATTTACATTATTTAGTATGGGAAAAAGTGATTTGGTTAATGTTCGTTTCGGTTAGAGTCAAACCTTCAGGAATGAAATAATGACGCTAACCAAGCTTCCACTGTACCTAAAATGGGCAACTGTATGAGTTGATTTCTATTGTACTTTATCTTCTTGCTGAACCAGAACTCCTCTCAAACTGAGTTTCTAGCTGGATAGTTCCATGAACAATAATTGTTTTTGACTGCATTTTAGTAGACAATTACTCTGTTGGGGTTGCACGGTGGCGTAGTGGTTAGCATGTTGGAAGATTTTGGTTCGAATCTCCGTTGGGCATCTCTGTGTGGCGTTTGCATGATCTCCCCGAACGCGCGTGGATTTTGTTAAGTTAATTGACGACTGTAAATTGTCCATAGGTATGAATATGTGTGTGAATGATTGTTTATCTATATGTGCCCTGCGATTGGCTGGCGACCAGTTCAGGGCGTAGAAGATGGATGGATTACTCTGTTGACATTATTGTATGTAAGTCATTTGGATTTGTTCCACATGGGACATTAAGGGAAAAGATGAGTCAAATAACCCTCCTGATTTTGTCCCTTGACCATCTGTCTTTATTTTATTTTGGCATTCTGGTGCAACATTTCTGTCTTTGAAAGACCATGCTGAGGCAGGGGGAGTAGTTTGTAATGCTGTTTAAATTATATTCTTGCTATGGTGAAATATTTAACGTCGGGGCTTCGTGACTTGAGCTGTAATAAATCAGAAATAATCATCTGATAGCTCATGACCAAGAAAAGCGTCCAATGCAACACTTCATGTGACTGAGACTAAGTTGATAGAATTTGTGATACCAGATTGCTTTCCTGCTGTGTACACATACAAACCATCTGTAAAATCTGAATGTGAATGACCACACTTGGCGCGTGACGTTCCAAATGGCATACACGAGATGTACATCCCAATCAGGAGCTGCTCAAAGGAGATAGCAGATACATGCTACCACTTTTGATGGAGGAAGAAGGGGAGGAAAACGGAGGGGTCAGACACACACAAAGCCAAGTATGGGTGAAGAGAAAAAGAGGGAAGCCCTGTGGAGGTACTAGAGGGGGTGGAAGAAGAAGTTGAACAGGAAACAAGATGGATACAGTGGATAATACAGGATTATGTAACTGAGCTGAGTCTGCATTCATGCTGCAGACAGTTTTGCAGAAACAGAGTGTCCACAGTTTGTGTCTCAGTCAGTTTCAAAATATAAAAATTGACACCAACCACTTACAGTAGCTCGGCTGCATACCACAAAAACCAGAGTCGGGTGGAACCTCTAAAGATGAACATAAGCGAAGCTAAAAAGGCTAAGTTTGTTATCATGGCTGAGTGATTAAGTCGATGGACTCAAAATCTGTTTGGGTCTCCTCCATCCTATATCCTGCTGATAATGAGTCTAATTTTAGAGTAGAGGAGGTTCACTCTGTGAGAACTTGGATGGAGGTCCTGGTGGGGGTTTCAGGTGTAAAGTGTTGAAAAGAACAATGTCATAACAATCCCTGTTTACATGACCATTGAAATAACTGAAAGCACTGCTGTACTGTATGCATGCCAGCCAAGTAGTTGGAGATGTTCCTATGCAAAGCTAAAAAAGCGCAAACATTGTTTAATGGCAGAGTGGTTAAAGTGACCTGGTGGTGTCAGGTTGGAGCGCTACGGTGGCTCAAGTGTATGCTAACATGACACTGACCTTGTGGAAATCGGGCTGTGTGTTTGAAAAGTCTTACATAATGTTAAAACAATCCCTGTTTACACAGACCATAAAAAAGACTGAAAATGCAATCGTATGCGCGTCAATTTAGTAGTCAGTGATGTCCCTACGCACAATTCAAAACTTTATGTGTTATCATGGCCGAGTGGTTAAGGCGATGGACTTGAAATCCATTGGGGTTTCCCCGCGCAGGTTCAAACCCTGCTGATAACGAGGCTGATTTAAAAGTAGGATAGGATTCCTTTTGGAGAACGTGGCTGTAAAACAGGGTGGCCTCAGGCTTGAGCTCATCTGATGGTCACACAGATCATTAAAACGGAAAACACTGTCATATGCATGCCAATTGCCGATGTCTCGGTGTGAATCCCTGAAAAAGTGTGTTATCATCGGTGAGTGAAGAATGCGATGGGCTAACTAATCCACTGTGGTCTCCTAATGCAGGTTCGAAAAGCTGCATTAGGAAAGCAATGCTAAAAAGGCGAAGTTTGTTAACATGGCTGAGTGATTAAGTCGATGGACTCAAAATCTGTTTGGGTCTCCCTGCGTAGGTTCACATCCTGCTGATAATGAGTCTAATTTTAGAGTAGAGGAGGTTCACTCTGTGAGAACTTGGATGGAGGTCCTGATGGTGTCAGGTGAAAAGTGTTGAAAAGAATAATTTCAGAACAAAACAAAAGCAAGTCTGACTTCAGAGTAGCGGAGGTTCACTTTGTGAGAACTTGGATTGAAGTCCTGGTGGTGTCAGGTTTTAGCTCTACTGTGGACTCAAAGTATGTTAACATGACAGTGACTTCTTGAAAATCATACTGTGCGTTTGAAAAGACTTAGATAATGCCAAAACAATCCCTGTTTACATAGATCATCAAAAATGACTGAGAACACTATCATATTCATGCCAATTCAGTTTCCGGTAATGTCCCTATGCCTAACTTTGACTGGGTGGCCTTAGGTTTATATTTAGTGCACAGAAAGATGTTACGCAGAAATTTTTTAAAAACTTTTGATTAAATGAATACTTTTTTCCAAACAGTGCCGAATAGTGCGTGGCTAACTAACCAGTAAAGTCTATCATCGCAGTCCTCCTCCTCCGGGGAACTAAAAAACTAAAACCACTAAAGTCGTCTTCTTCAGCGTCACAATTGAAAAACCTCATAATTTCTTCGTTACACACTTTGTCAGTCTCTCTCTCTCTTTTGTTGCGACTCTTGGAGTTACTTTTGCCTAGAGGAAAATTATTCATTGCCCTTTGAGCTATCCTCTTCATCACGCAGTAGTCCAGCCTTTCGAAACCCGTTGGTGATGGTGGACAGTTGGTGGTCTGAGTAGTCCAAACAGAAGCTGTAGTAATGTCAGGGATCACTGCATAAAACTTGAAACATGATATTAGCTTCCACTTCACTGGTCCACGTCACTACTTCCTGAAGATGCACTATAAGCATCAAGGGAAATGTAGTTTTTAGCCATAAATTAGCCACATCACTGTACAAACCGCAGGGTACAAAGCATGAGAAAAAAGTAGTAAGTAGGCTGACAATCATGGTTGTCAGCGATTTCAATATGTTTAACTCAGAAAATGGCTAGCTATCATGTTTATCGTAGCAGAGTGATTAAGGCGATGGCAATTGGGGTTTCTTGACGCAGATTCCAAACCTGCTGATAACAAGCCTCATTTTGGAATAGCAGAGATTTGCTCAGAGTGAACTTAACTGTCGAACTGGGTGGTCTCAGGTTTGAGCTCAACTGTGGCCACAGTCTATGCTAACAAGACACTGATCTTGCATTATGTCAAGACAATGCCTGCTCACACAGACCATCGAAACGGGAAACACTGTCATATGAATGCCAATTCAGGAGTTGCCAATGTCCCAATGTGAAGTCCTGAAATAGTGTGTCATCATGGTTGAGTGGCAACGGCGTTTCCCCACGGCAGGTTTGAATAACTGATCATGAGTCTGACTTCAGAGTAGCGGAAGTTCACTGTGTGAAACGTTGGATGGAGGTCCTGGCGATGTCAGGTTGGATGAAGTGTATACCATCACGGAAATTGGGCTGTGCGTTTGAAAAGTTTTACATGACGTCAAAACAATCCCACAAAAACTGAAAACACGAGCATATTCCTTCAAGTATTATAGACGACCATATCCCTATGCATAAGTTATCATGGCTGAGTGGTTAAGGCGATGGACTTGAAATCCATTGGGGTTTCCCTGCGCAGGTTCAAATCCTGCTGATAACGGGTCTGATTTTAAAAGAGAAGAAATTTGGTCAGGCAGAACTCGGTGGCTTCAGGTTTGAGCTGAATTGTGGCCGAACGACGCCGACCTTCTGAAGATTAAAAATTGCGTTTGAAACATTTTACTCAATGTCAAAACAATCCCTGTGTACAGGACCATCAAATAACTGTTCACGTTCAAATAACTGATAAGGCGTCTGACTTCAGAGTGATGGAGGTACAACTTGGATGAAGGCCATGGTGGTGTCAGGTCGGAGCGCTATGTGGACTCAGAGTATGTTAACAAGACAGTGACCTCGTGAAAATTGGACTGTGCGTTTGAAAAGTCCCACATAATGCCAAAACAATCCCTGTTTACACAGACCATCAAGAAGTCAGTAAGTCCGAAAATTTGTAGTTATTATGGCAGAGATGTTGATATGAAATTCTCACACAGGTTCGAGTCTTGCTGATAATGAATCTGACTTTAGAGAAGTGGAACTTTCATCCATGAGGACGGGTGGTTTAGTTTGAGCTGTACCCTACCCTGTACTCTACCCTGTTATGTTAAAAGACTCTGGCTAGAGGTCCTGGTGGTGTCAGGTTTAAGCTCTATGTCAGTCAACACAATGACCAAATGAAAATCAGGTTATGTTTTTGAAAAATTATGACAGGGGTGTTGTAGTCGCAATCATTCGCACACTTCATGTTTACTCTTTTTTTAAAGAAGCATCATTTACAATGCTGCTCCAGCCACTTTATGCAGAGTTGCCACTCGTCTCAGTCATGCAGGCATCACGTGCACACCGACGCATGTTCAAGTGTTATCTTCCACTCCATTGTTTTGAATTTATCAACCATTACTTTTGACCATGTACTGTTTTTCATCTATTTGCTGTCATTTGCTGTTCTTCTCCTCTCATGTGCCATCGTTTTCCCAAGCGAGAGCTGTGTTCCTGAGATTAATAGCCTCCAGCCCCCGCTATGGCAAATCAATAGCGTTACATTCTGCCACCGTGATGATCAGTGGAAAATTAGCAGCTCTGTGAGCAGCTGCTGCTTGACCATGTAACAAGCTGGATGGGATTTCAGATCATTAGAAAAGAGAGCGTGTAGAGCATGTTGAAAGTTGTGTCCATGCATGTGAATATGTGTAGTTTGTGTGTAGTGTGTGTGTGTGTGTACTTGCTCCATCCTTCTCATTGTCCGTCTCCTTTGTGAAACGAGGCTGTGGAGCAGAGCAAGAAGGCAGAGTCTATTTCAGCAGGTGTCACCTTCCATCTTTCCATATGCTGAGCTTTTGAGGTAACTCGTTCAGTTTGGCCCAGCCTCCCTGCGTGTGTGCGTGCGTGCGTGCGTGCGTGTGTGTGCGTGCGTGTGTGCGTGTGTGCGCATGTGTATTGTTCTCACCTACGGGCCTATAAATCATTTGCACAAGGATGGCTACACAGATGCCTTTGAGGTGCAATGAGAAGCCACAGAAGAGAAGGTCAATTCTCTCATGATTCTGTCAACAGGAGGTTTTCAATCAAGATCCAAGGCTCATCTGTCCCCACCTTCTCAATAATGTAAAACAAACAATGAGACGGTACAGTATTTCTAACCACAAATAAGTAACTGACATGGTATTGATCTTAATGTACAGCGCACACTGTATACAGCATATGCTATTTTGGTATCCTGTACTTTCATTTCATCTGTTAAGGTCCCCAACACAATCAGACTTGCTAGCGACAGAAGGAATTTCAGGGTGAGTGATGTAATAAATCATTCCCCATAGGTCATTGTTCAGAAGCAAACTCTCCTGGCTAGATATATTTTGTAGTGTAACCCAGGGATCAATAGTGGGACCAAAGCTGTTCAACCTATATAGAAATGAAATCTGTAAAGACACGAAAGACCAAAACTAGTATTATTTGCATTACTTATCATCTATTATGTATCTGTTTATTATTAGGGCTGTCAAATGATTACATTTTTTAATTAGATTAATCACGGTTTTCAAATTAATTAATCATGATTAATCACCATGTCACACTATGTTGCATTACATTACCTTATCATATTACCTTATCTGGCCGAGTGGTGAGCATATCTCTGTGTGGAGTTTGCATGTTTTCCCCGTGCGTAGGTTTTCTCTGGGTACTCCGGTTTCCTCCCACATTCCAAAAACATGCATTTAGGTTAGTTGGCGACTCTAAATTGTCCATAGGTATGAATGTGATTGTTTGTCTACAGGTATATGTGCCTTGCGTTTGGTTGGCGACCAGTCCTGGGTGTACCCTACCTCTCGCCTGAAGTCAGCTGGGATTGGCTCCAGCATACCCCCGCGACCCTAGTGAGGACAAGCGGCATCGGAAATGGATGGACGGATTTTACCTAATCATTTTCCTATGTATTATAAACTAGCAAAGAGTACATTTGGAATACAGGAAGTGTAGTGTGGACATGTAGAACTGTGAATTGTGCTATGTGATGTATTCCAATGTAACTTGCATGCATGTTCAAAATAAATTAAGCAATTACCATTACCATGTCTAAAAATATGCCCGTTTTTAACAGTTTTTTTATTGAAAGAAAGATAAATGACAGAGCAGGATTTTTTATATAATTGTATGTATTAGCAGCACCAAATAACTTAAAATTTAAATCAAGTTAAGAGATGGCACGCATGTCTGAAAATCTATTTACAGAACACTGGTTTCTTTAATAGCAGAAAATTTTACTCAGACTTTTATTATTAACTGTTATTATGAGCAATGAGGAGTGGCGTTCAAAGACACCACGCCATTCACGCTGCGTTCACATGTTTTGAATGAATTTTGTGGGATTTCCGAGTACACTTAAATGCAGTATAAGTATATCCACTTATTGATTTCATTGCAATTCTGTTGATTTAGACCACGCATAATAAAGACGTTGTTGTGTTGTTCGGAGTGTCCATGAATGCATCTCGCGCTCTGTCTCAATGAGGAAGTGTTGTTGCAAGGAATGGACAAGAGATGTGTTTGGAGTAGGAGATACATGTATGGTGTTGGATTGCACTGCTGTTGATGTATTCAGGTAAGCATAAATTTATAAAAGAGTATCAGACACTGTGACTGTGGGGAACTACACTGTGCCGCCGTCTGTTGTCATAACAGAGAGCCGCTTGCCATGATGCGTGTGCGTTAATTACGCTAGAAAAAATGTACGCATATAATGGAATATATTAGTTACCACGCTATTTTTGACAGCCCTAATTATTATACAAGTTTATGTCAAGTATATTCATGTTAGTAATTTTATAATTACAGTCTACTCCGTCTTAGACTGCAAAATACACTTTTTTAAAACAGAAAATTGAAGAACACCACCACTAGCAAGAATATGTGACCAATAGTGGTCCACACACCACAGCGGCCAATAAGAAAAAAGAGGTAACAACAAAAATCTATGGTGCAGGTCAAACAGTAACAAAATTAGCACCACGACGGAAGGGGACGAAAAATAAAGACTACTAAACTCAAAACGGGGAAACTAACTGGAAGAAGCTACCGAACTGGCAGGAAGGCAATTATTCAAGACAGCATATCTACCGTATCAATAAAATATGAAGCTGGCCGGCAGGAATGCATCTGGAAGGATGAAGATGTCTTGCTGTGAGTCCATGAAGGTCAATCAAATGACGCCTACGTGCTGCCACAGGTGTGAATATAAAGAGGTAGCTCTGATAAGGAACACCTGTGGCAAGTTTGGTAGCTCCACCCATCAAGGTGGCCCAGGGTCTAGAATGAGAAAAACATAAACAAAGGAGGAGAAACCAGACCCAAACCAAACAGAGAAACCAACCTGCAGCACCAGAGCGTGACAGTATCCCCCCCTCCCAATTAAGTGGATGGGTTACCTGGCTTGTCGGGGAATTGCTGATAAAAGTTGACGAGAAGGCAGTCGTCAAGAATAAGCGAACAAGAATCCCACGAACGTTCCTCGGGGCCGTATCCCTCCCAGTCGATAAGATACTGCACGCCCCTGTCCCGCTTCCAGGCATCCACAATAGATCTAACCGTAAATGCCGTCCGCCAGCCGAGGAGGAGGAGGAGGCACCAGTGGAGGGCTAAGCTCGAGGAGGAGACAGGCTTCAGGAGGGACACACGGAACACAGGGTACTTCTTCACCCAGGGCAGATAGCGGGACCAGAAAGTGGGGTGCTGGTGGCACAAGCTGCTTCCAAGTCCTGGTTGGCCCTTTCAGTCTGTCCATTCGATTGACGGTGGTACATCGACAAAAGACTCAGTCCCTCCAAGACATTTGCAAAAGGCCTTCCAGGTAGCAGCAGCAAACTGCAGGCCTGGGATGAAGTGGGAGACTTAGAGAACCTGTCAACGCAGGTAAGGACTGCAGTGAAGCCCATGGAAGCAGGTAGTCCGGTAACGAAGTCCATGGCTATTCCCACCGCTGCTTGATTGGATGGCTTGTTCAGGTGCATGCACTGAACACGCAGCTATAAAACTCCCAGTGTCAGCAAGCAGGGACGGCCACCAGAAGCGCTGTGAAAGGAGGAACGCTGTACGACTGGCTCCGGGATGACAGGCGAGCTTACAACAGTGAACCCATATGAGGACCTCAGACAGGAGGAGGTGTGTCCTTGTTGACATCTGCCACTTGCCTCTCCACCTCCCATTGGAGCGCTCCCAGAATCCGGGCTTTCGGTAGAATGGTCTCAGGGGAAGAAAACGGCAGGGGCGTTAGTAAGGCCAAATGGCATGACACAGTTCTTAAAATGTCCCAGTGGGGTGTTAAAAACCGTCTTCCACTCGTCACCCTTGCGAATACGTACTAAGTGATAGGCATTCCGCAAATCTAGCTGAGAGAAGATGACCACACTGTGCAGAGGAGTAAAGGCCGAATCAAGGAGAGGAAGTGGGTACTTGTTCCGGACAGTAATATGGTTCAGGGCGCGAAAATCGATGTAGGGTTGCAACGAGCCATCCTTCTTTTTAACAAAGAAAAACCCAGTCGCCAGGGGAGAAGACAACGGACGTATGTGACCCGCCGCGAGAGAAGAGGAAATATAATCCCCGAGCGCTTTCTGTTCAGGTTGAGAGATGTTATAGAGACGAGTAGTGGGAAGAGGTGCACCTGGCAACAAATCAATGGAGCAACCATAAGGACGGTGAGGAGGAAGAGCACGATCCTTACAAAAACTTTGAGGAGTGAGTGATCGGGCACTAAGGTGAGGTCGGGAGGAGCCGGTGGAGGATGATTGGCATGAGAAGCGGGTGTCGCAGCGGAGTGGCAAAGATTGCCCCAATTGGTAACTTTAAGTATAGCCCAGTCCATTGTGGGGCTGTGCTGTTTACTGTAAGCCATGTGAGGCCAAAAAAACTAATGGTCTCCGGAGGGTTACCCGCAAGGAGGAGGAACAAGGAAAGGTCTGGCTAATAATTTTAGCAAGATGGCCGCCACCAAGCGAGCACACAGTCTTAGGAGAAGGTAACAAAATAGTAGGTATGTTGAAATGCTTGACTAACTCACAGTCAATAAAATTATCATCCGCTCCTGAGTCAATATGAGCTTTTATGGGTAACGTCTCTTGCCCCCATGACAGCGTACCTTCAATCTGGAGACGTCCGACCACAGTTGAGCTCGGTGCCCTCCGGGGCGAACCGGACAACCAGCGAGCGAGTGATCGGCCTCCCCACAGTAGAAGCACAGATGGAGGCGCAGCCGCCGGCTCCTCTCGGCCGATGACAGGCGATTGGCTCCCAGCTGCATGGGCTCGACCCCACCGAAGATGGTCCACTGACACCCGAAGGAAGAAGGAGGGGGTCCGGAAGAGTCTGAGTCGATGGTGATGCCCGTTGTGGAATGGTGAGAGTCTCCACTCTGTGTTGGAATAAGCGCTTCCGCAGCTGACCATCCAGCCGAATAGACAGAGCGATAAGCTCCTCCAACGTCTTTGTCTTGTCCTGCGCTGCAAGCTTGTCCCGAAGACGAGTGTTGAGGCTTCCCAGGTAGCTGCAGCGCAGTGCCTTCTCTCCCCAGTCGCTCTCGGTCGCTAGAATGCGAAACGTGACGGAGTGGTCCATGACGGAGGAGTTGCCCTGGCGGATGGAGAGAAGGCGCATGCCTGTTTCACTCTCTTGCATCGAGTGGTTGAACACTTTCTTCATCTCAGTCACGAACAAGGGTAAGTTGTCACGTAGCTCTGGTTTCTTATCGCGGATGGCCATCGCCCAGCTGGCAGTGCGCCCCGAAAGGAGGCTAAGCATGTATGCTACCTTTGCAGAGTCTGTGACATACGTACTTGGCTGTTACACAAATATGAGAGAACACTGGTGCACAAACAACGCGCACTGACAAAAATCACCTCCAAACCTAGCCGGTTGGGGAATACTGGGTTCCCGGACGGAGGGGCTGGGCAGCATGAGGAGGGGGGCATGACTGGGACAGCGTGTAAGGACTGGTCTTCAGAGGAAGTAGGCTGGGCAAGAGTCCGAGCATGAATGTCTCTAATGAGAGTCGACATGTCTTCTAGCACTAGAACTAATAGTCCGGGCATGAGCCTTGAGGACCAAAAAAATCTTTTGCTGCTCTGCACGGTCCATCAGTGTGGTCGTTTGATTCTGTCAGGCAGTGAACTTGGTTGGACCCAAAAATGCAAACACGCAGGGTGGTGTCAGTAAGGAAGTCCTTTAATTATTTGTACCACATACCACAGTGGCCAAGAAGAAAAAAGAGGTAACAACAAAATCTATGGTGCAGGTCAAACAGTCACAAAATTAGCACCATGTAGGAAGGGGACCGAAAATAAAGACGACAAAACTCAAAACGGGAAGACTAACTGGGAGAAGCTACCGAACTGGCAGGAAGGCGATTATTCAAGACAGCATATCTACCGTATCAATAAAAGATGAGGCTGGTCGGCAGTCTGGAAGGATGAAGGTGTCTTGGCGTAAGTCCATGAAGGTCAGTCAAACGATGCCTGCTGCCACAGGTGTGAATATAAAGAGGTAGCTCTGATAAGGAACACCTGTGGCAAGTTCGGTAGCTCCACCCATCAAGGTGGTCCAGGGTCTAGAATGAGAAAAACATAAACAAAGGAGGAGAAACCAGACCCAAAACAAACAGAGAAACCAATAAGTTGCTCACCTGCAGCACCAGAGTAGTGTCACTGCAGAGCGTGACAGTGTGGTTATGGTATACAGTCAATAATAGTAGCTAAACTTTGTCAAATCGCTATCATTAGCTGAAAAAAACATAACTATTGCACGTGTGTTACGTGGGGCGTGCTGGAAAAGGGCAGAATATACACATATGAAAATTATTGCCCCCCCCAAAAAATACCGAACAAAGACAGACAGCACATTTAATGCATGTCTAAATCTATGGATGATTCATTCGTGGTGGTTTGGAGAGAGCTGCAGCTTTGCACGCTAAAAGTGACACCAAAGGCATGTTAGGGTCAGCATGCATTGAGCCAAGAAGAAAATATTGCATTACTAGCATGTTGCAGCTCCATTAGCGTGCGGGCACATAATTAGTCGCAACAGTCTGTGCAAATGTGAAAACTGCTGCACCTCTGATTTGAAAGGCAAACACGGAACAGATAGGGAAAAGGCCTCTCGACTGCTGAATCTGGTTGTCGTGGTTATTTAATGCAGGCGGTATTTTGGGGTGTGGGATGAATAAAACATTAGAGCACCTTGTTTATTTCCATCCCTCAACCGTAACTCGTTCTTTACATAATTGAATTCTAGACAGTTCGAGGTGGTGCATCTAATTGAACCTCTACTCTAGCCAGGGAATGATTTGTTTCCACGCTGACTCTGTGGTTTCAAGGCTGTTCTGCATCGACAGGAGTAACCTAAGGGGTGACTGTGGCTTGTGGTGAGAAAGTGCACTTAAAGGAGCCTTAAGGAAATATGAGGGGGAGGCTTCAGCTTTTTAATTGTGCTTTTTTTGTTTTTTTTCCCTCACAGAAGTACAATGTAAACTGTTTAAGTCAACCTCTTAAGAAACAACAACTTGCCAAAAGTCAGTTAGCAGCCTCACGGCATGTTGGTTGCTTTGGATGATATTTTAGTGGCCATTATGAGTCAATCGATGTTGACGGTGTTCCTAGCGCTCAAAGCTAGCCCTCGCCCCAGCTCCTTTGGATTGTGCCACTGAAGCGGGTGATTTTATTAATGCGTAGTAAGTATAGGTAGGTCTCCTGTTAAACACACAATATCAATTCTTTATGAACTCAATTTAGGCTGTTTCTGTATCAAAATAAGCTATTTGTAACTAAAACAAAGACAAGACTGTGTAAAAAGGTATGCTCAGCAGTGGCCGTGGGTATCCCCCATGTAGTCAGAATGGTACAATCTTGATCACATAACATTTTCATACGATTTGACAATGAGATTCATAGTTGAGTCAGACTCCTCCGAATCGAATAGATTATTATTCTAAGACACCCTGAAAGAATTTAGACATTTTTTTTGTAACATATGCTAGCTGGAGGTGGTGCTCTTATATTTTTGGGGTGAAAAAGTGTAGGCCCCTATCATTTCCTTGGAATTAGCCAATAAAAATTTAATATATTGTCAAATTCGGAATGTCGCGGAAATTGGCATAATGTGAATGAAATGCTGTGATCGTGAGGAGAGGGAACGTTTGTTTGGGGAAGTATTTCCCCGGCGGACCACTCACTCATGGCAGAATCTCAGTACAAACACTAACCCACCCCCACCCGAACTACAAATGTCAAAATGGTGACCTGAAAAAGAGTTGGTGAAAAATCTTCAAACCTCCTCTCTTACGGCACGTGAATGAAAGCTATCTGGGTTAGCTTAGTTCAGCAGAACATGCTAGTGCGGCTGTGTGTGTGCGACTCAGGCTGTATGAGTGTCGTGCTTTACCGCTTGTGAATGTAAGCGAGTGTTTTAGGATGCCCGCCCGTGAGTTCTTGGTGAAATAAGGACGAGAGGCACGTTTCTTCTTGTAACCAGCTTGTCTCAACCATCAACAGACGTTGTCAACACACGCAACGCACTTTCGGCCTTCAAAATAAGAGCGCTGTGCTCCACATACTGTCTAATTGTGCAAACAAAATAAAAGTGTCATAAAAAATTACAGGAATAACGCCATTGAAATTGCATTATGACAGCATCTTCCATAAACACATTTTGTAGCCATGCGTGCAAAGTCTGACATCCCATTAGAAAAGATAGCCAAGCTACATCCGTTACTGAAATACTGGGCAAAATTGGCCAATGATGTATTGCATGTAAGGATTTTTGCATTAGATGAACAGACATTTTTTTTACTGTCACAAAAGTGCACACTCTATGCCGGTAAAATAAGCATAAAAGGTAAAAAAACGGAATTTGGGAAAAAATAAAATGAATTTCATAGGGCCCTAAATTTGGATCCAAGGAGGTTTAGCACTTCCTCAGCATACAATTACCAACGTAGCCTTTTGCATATATGATTTTTGTGTAGAAACCTGTTGTTTTGCGTTGTTTTCTTTTTCAGTAAGGTCGTTATCACTGAACACATTCAACACTAAACACATCAGCCCACCTTCCTTGCGCTGGTCATAACCCCACCCTACTGAACACTCTTTTCCTCTCCTTCTTCTTCCACACAATGATTTTGTTAATGTGTGATTTGTTGCCCAATCTGTCATGTTGCTCATTAAAGCGGAGTATGTGACAGCTTGTGATCATGAGGGATGGCCCATTGTGTATTGGCGGCTCTCTATGCACAACCATGCCCTCTCAGTGTGGATGCCATTGTGGTACACAACTAATGACCGCATTCAGTCCCGCTCAGCTGGAACATTACATCTGCATTCCTCTCCAGTACTTCACCAATGGAAGACTGAATTCCTGGAAGGAGCATTATCAAATAAAGGATCAAGGTTATATAGCCTGCAGCAGGAGTATTCATAATGCCATTATGATTTATTAATTTTAGGCGAGTCAAAAGCACTGTGAGATTCTGACTATGACTGACTTTGTAGGGAAAGTGTGGAAAATGACAACAATAACACAAGTGTTGTGTTGTTCATTTGGGCGCTTACGTTGCTTTCAGGTTGCAAAACAAACTTACGTACTTCATAAGTCTTTGCGCGTCATCCATATGGCCACCGTGTGTCTTTCGTACGTTTGGTTTGGGCAAAATTTACATTTACATTTTTTCGTACATCGCACTTGCAGACTCCTATGTGTGTCATGCACCACACGTGCACCCCACATGCGTAATTAGTGCGGCCAACGCACGTTCAGACCTCCAGCAGGACCCCAGTCGGCAAACCGGGTGTTCTTCACCACCGCCGAAGGCTGACTCATCCAGTCCAATGAATCTTTTGGCCACTTTTCGGGCTATCCGCCTTAGACCTCCGACTAACACGCACGCACGGGCCACATTAGCCGCCGCCCGACCGATGATCACATTGCCTTGAAAACTCGCCACACCCCGCCAAGTGCCCGCCCCCCAAATGCTACACCAAACTAAAGCTTTTCAAAATGCCACCCTGGCGAGATATTTTTCATGGCATGTTTTGCAGGGTGCAAAATTTCTGTCAGGTAAGTCCAGCAGACGTGATTGTTTTGGCTTTAGCACGCCTGCTTGAGCGGGAGATGCTACAAGCTGCACGCTGCAATAGTACAAGCCACAGGTGATCGGCTTCTGACACAGTGTTGAAATGCATTTACCAGCATGCTGATCTGTGCTTTTTCACGGAAATCAGATGATTTTGATCGGTGACCGATCGATTGGAGCAACCCAATCAGAAATGTGTTCTACTTGTTTCTACTTGGTCACAAGCAACAAATGTTAACATGACTGACTCGGTGTCATATTTATGGTATACATAAAGATAGCATACAATGTTCTGTACAGTATACGGTAGACACTGGTAGCGTAGTTGACCTATGTTACCTACCCTACCTCCATCATCTGAGCTCTGAAACAGTGACCAAGCACTGTCGCCCCCAATTAGCCCCATGCTGCCGCCCACTGCTCCTAATTCAGCCCTTCTGCTGAGCTCAGCCTCGAGTGAGTTGCTTACACATTTCACTGCTTACTTACTGCTCACTCCATTATAGAGGCTGTACGCTGGCATAATTACATGTATTCAACCAGGACAAAGCTATTGATTTTGAACTTCATGCTTTGGTTTTGTCAGCCTGCTGCATTTTTGTAGCCAATTTTCCTCATCGGTGATTGCTTTGCAGGCACTACACAGGCAGTCTGCAACAGTTTCTTTGTTACATAACATGGATTGAAGCCCCTCAGAGGATAATAACAAAATAATTGTTGAGCACCACAGATTGTCCCTGTAGGATGAAATGAAAATGGGGATGGGAAAAACTATAATTGGCAAAACAAAATGTATTCGTCTGCAGAATGCCTGCAGAATGAGATGTGCATACACATGATCAGTGTGCTGTACATTTTATTGACTTTATTGAGTTATCCCCAGCATCTCCTTTTTGTTTTTTTTGCTACTTTGTATTTTTGGAAATTGTGCCGCTCGAATTCCTCTGTCTTGATTTTGGTTTCTTTCCCTGCTTGTCCAACCAGTTGAAGCTTTGCTAAAATAGATAATGTGGCCCAGATTACCAAAACAGTAACGTGATCTCTTCTTTTGAACAGCAGCCACAGGCGGCCTGAATGGAAGAAGCGGGACGTATGGGAACCTTGCATGAACATGTTGCACTTGTGGGGTGACTGACAGCTGGTTTCAAGTGAACAGGAGGGAAACTGGAGATGAGGAGGTTAAACATACAGTGGACTCAGGTTGATTGGCTCAGTGTTTCCACTCACCACCCCCCAATAGACTGTGCTGCACAAAATAAAGACACATCCTTTACTGTACATTACACCCAGAAGAGGCTTAACTACCATGATTGCGCTAATAATATTCCACCGTCTTCATTTTACATGACAAAAACAGCATATGCATGCTCAGATGGCTTATTATTGTCATATTGTTTTGACCATTAAATATATATGCTGCACATAAGAGCCAGGAATACATTGGCATGGATTATGCAAATGTCATCTCATTAAACAAACATGACAGCCGCACACACTTTGAGACACCCACAGGTCACGTCTACAAGTAGTCTACAAGACAACTCTTTGTTTGTAGTCCTGGTAATAGTAATTAATAATAAGCAATAGTAATTTGTAATATAATTTAATCAAAGTCAATGAAATTGAGCATTAAGAAGATGAATTTGTATTTTATTTTTTTGTATGGTTGATGCGCCAAGGAATGGAAAAAAATGTTAATGCAATTTTTTTGTATCAGACTATATACTGTTTACACATAGCTTTAATACATACTAAAATAATAATTTTAAAAAGCCATTTCCCTTTTGACATAAATCCAAATACTAATGTTTAGGGTATAGTGTAAGAGGTTGGGATTAAGAGTTAGGGTTAGAAAGTTAGTGTTAGGGGTTTGGGTTAGGAGTTAGGGTTAGAGCAGTGGTCCTCAACCTCTTTGGACCCACGCACTGGCTCGTGTTCCAACAAACCACTGGCGGACGAGAGGGGCTGAGTCGTACATTATAGCAATCAAATGCTATTTATTTATTATGTATTGTGTATAAAACTATCTACCACATCAGCTTCCGTCCGTCCATCCATCCATCCATCCATCCATCCATCCATCCATCCATCCATCCATCCATCCATCCATCCATCCATCTTCTACTGCTTATCAAAGCAGTAGCAGCCTAAGCAGGGAAGCCCAGACTACCTTCTCCCTGGCCACATTGTCCAGCTCCTCCCGACGGATCCCGAGGCATTCCCAGGCCAATTGAGAGACACGGTCTCTACAATGTGTTCTACGTCTTCCTGGTCGGCGTCCAGGAAGCATCCTGGATGCCAGATGCCCAGCCAAGGCTCCTCTCAGTTCGGAGGAGTAGCGGTTCGACTGGATGACAGTGCTTCTCATCTTATCTCTAAGGGAGAGCCCAGCCACCCTACGGAGAAAAATCATTTCGGCCGCTTGTACTCAATTGGTCACTACCCAAAGCGCTTAGATGGACCGGTAAATTGAGAGCTTTGCCTTTCGGCTCATCTCCGTCTTCACCACAATGCACCAATGCAAAGTTTGCATCACTGCAGACGCCGCACCAATACCCCTGTCGATCTCACGTTCCATCCTTCCCTCACTCGTGAACAAGACCCCAAGGTACTTAAACTCCTCCACTTGGGGCAGGATCTCATTCCCGACTCGGAGATGGCACTCAACCCTTTTCCGGGTGCAGAGTGAGATGGGTGGCAGCCGAAGGCGAGGACCTCGGCGGTCCGATTCTCAACTGCAGAAGCTAGCTGTTGGCACAACATCAACTTATAAGCACAAAATGAATACAAACCATTCAACATCAGTATGAGCCCGGAGTTTGTTTTCAGAGATTATAATGTTGTTTGGTTTGGCAAATATGCATGTTAGCACGGAATAACGTCATCAAATCTCACCTTTATGCATTCCCTCACAGTATCAACATTTGGGAACAAAAACGAGGTGAAAGACGAACAGGAAAAATACAGTACGTGGGGGTATAATGCAAAAGTGGCTCAACAAACCCAGGCTTTGTGCTCAAGATGCAACTCGACAAAACCTAAAATCCACAATCACACTTAATTGGTCCTATGACGGTGGTTATCATCTTACATTGTTAAGTCCGGTTTTTGGCTTTGTGCTAAGTGCACATGAACGGGGGCGTTTGACGTCATATTATTCTACTTCCGCTGAAAAGTGAAGCAATGCCAGCCAGTGCATTTTACAAAAAATGAGTACGTAATTATTATGGAGCATTATGAGGAGCTCCCAAAAGATTATGACTGCTAAAAGCAACACTGTCACGGCCAATAGAATAAGGAAGGACCGCTGACAGAATAATACTGAGCGTGTAATGGGCAAGTTAACACTGATTTATTATACTAACTATACCCTACTAGTCTTTTCATTTATCAGCGCTCATCATTGCACAACTTTGACATTTTAACACTTGTCCATTTAAAACAAACAAGTAAATTGGAGCAAAAACGTATTTTTAAAAATCTTTGTAGTATGTCTTCTTGTTGTATCTCGTTGTGACCACTAGATGGCAGTGTTGACGTAAGGTGACGTTTATGTCTGCTAATGTTGACCTAATTATTAATCTTGTCACATTTTATTCCTGGTGCTCGCGTGAGCATATATAGCGTATTCCTTCGTCTGAAAATCTATCTCTTATAGATGGATAATATCATCAGGGCATTCATTTGTCATTTGTAATTTTTTTTGCATTATTTTTTGCATGTAAAACTATAATTCTTGTCCATAAAATGTGCTTTGTGTTAAAATTTTTGGATGTCTGGAACAGATTAATTGGATTTACATTATTTTCTATGGGAAAGCTTGCCTTAGTTAGAGTCCGTTTTGGTTTGAGGCAGACCTTCTGGAACGGATTAATGACGCTAACCAAGGGACCTCCATATAAGTCTGTGCAGAGTCAGAGAACACAGTTGTCCATTCATTTGTCATTTGTAATTATTTTTGCATTATTTTTTGCATGTAAATCTATAATTATTGTCGATAAGATGTGTTTTGTGTTAAAATTGTTGGGTGTCTGGAACGAATTCATTGGATTTACATTATTTTCTATGGGAAAACTTGCCTTGGTTTGAGTCCGTTTTGGTTTGAGTCAGACCTTCTGGAACGGATTGATGACATTAACGAAGGGACCTATGTATAAGTCTTCGCAGAGTCAGAGAACACAACCGTGATGCATTCAAGGATGAAGGAAGTGTTGCCGCTCGCCGAAACACAATGATACAAAACAACGTAAACTTGCAAAAACTGTGGGATTTTTAGCTGTATATTATTTTTTAAATAAAATAATAGCCCTTACTTCAAAAATTTCGATTTGATTTACTTATTTACAAAATTATTATTTTTAAACTGCCTGTTTTTATTGTATTGTATTGTATTGTATGTACTTTATTTATCCCACAGCGGGGAAATTTACTTGTTACAGCAGCAAGACAAGTAAAGAGAACAGTGTAAAGAAAGCATAATCATTGTGCCTGAAAGTTTTCTGTAGCCCACATACCGGCACCGGTAAGAGGCATTTAAATATATGTTTGCATTACCTCTTGATACATTTAGGTGAGATTAAAAGTCCTAATTGACTGCGAGATTGTTTACTGATGCAGCTGTAGATTTGTCTTGGTATTCACTTTACTGTGCCTGTTTGCTGCTGGGTCACTTGTCAGATGGCAGTGCTCAGCTTGTAAATAATCTCCTCTTCTCGTGGTTGTTTTTGTGGTGAGGGGACCACACAGCTGACTGGAGTACCCTGTGAACATGACACCAAGCAGGTGCTAGAAAACCCAGGGTGAACACAAGTAGCACACAAGGTTTGTCTGTGTTGGTGTGTGTATGTGCACAAATAGCATGAGCTGAATTGAGAGGTTAGGTTATGTACCATGGTGACTCAATTGAATGGGACCGGGGCCGGTTCTCTTCAGCATTGCGCATCTCGCTTTAGGGCGGTTGGTTTTCCACTTCCCAATGCCAAATTAATGCTTAATCAATTTTATAATGCCGTAATACCCCTCCTGCATTGGTATACAACGTTAGAATATTACAAAATGTTTCAACCTAGCCAATCTGATGAGGGATATTGAGCAGACAGGAAATTAATATTTCTGACATGCTCCTTATTAGCGCCAGTGTAAAAAAAAAACCAAGCACTCCTAAGAACATCAATACCAACACTTCTCTGTCAGCCTGGTGGGGATTTCTGAAAATAACAAGGTCTTCACTCATGTCATGTGGACTTAAACCATTTGGAGCAATTCTGACATACTGAATAATACAAAAACCTTCTAAATCTCCTATTATGGCCAGAATTAGTGTCCTGGTTGTCCTCCTGAACTGATTGCCTGGTGGGGTCTGCTGTGCTTCGGTGGTGGTGGTGGTGGTAGGCTTCCCCTGCAGTACATACTGTCGACTGAAGCTGGGGGGTGGTTGGTGCAGGTCACTCACCGGCACCTGTGCTGTGCACCCCAATGAATCTGAATGGGACCAGCGACCTGGTGGCTTGAGTCTCATGCCTGGTGGTTGGTCGTTGCCCAAGTACATGGGGACTGGTACATGGGGACTGCTCTGCTCTTGGCTTAGGGGTTTGCATGGTGCAGCCTTTGCCTCTGGGGTGGTGCATTGGTGGTTGTGGCGGGGATTCGATGCATGGTGGGCTGTTGGGTTCTGGGTCCATGGGCCTGTTTGGTGCTGCATATGGTGGCTACATGGAGGCTTGGTTAGTTGGATGTGTGGGCTGGCTCTTAGTCTTCTGAATTGCTGGGTCGATGCTGTACCCACATTATAGCACTGTCCATTGGGGTGTATATTCCTCCAGATTCTGTAGGAAGGCTCTACTTGTAGTAAGTGTCTCTATCCCTAAGGAAATCATAACAAGAAGTTGTCAACATCTGCTGAACTCTGATATATGGTGCTCTTCACCGAAAAACGCCTTCTGCTTCTTTGTCCTGACTGTGACTTTCACTGCTTGCTCATCCCCGATCTAATTATTGCACAAGATGTACATATTGATGATTGTTAAGTATCACCTGCCGTTAACATTGTTTCATTATTGTTATTCTTGCTATTATTATTGTAAGCATTATTACTGTTATTCTAACCATTATTATTACTCCTCACGTTTAAATTAAGCAGTAGCAGGGGATGATGCTGGTAGTTGTTATCACTGTCTGTTGCTGTATCACACTCGCCTCTCCCTGTCCATCCTCATTTTCTTCAGTCAGATTCTCCAACCACATCCCAGAACATGTTAATGTGTCCATTGTTGTCCTCTAACACTGTGTTGTCTTTTTCTTCTAGCTGTCCCCTCACAAAGCTCAAACCTATTTGCCATCATTGGTAAAAATGCTATCATTTAAATGATGAACGATATACTGCGGGAGCACGAAAATTTAAACATGAAAACCGGAAAAAAAATTCCAATAAGAAATAATACAAATCCAATGAATCCGTTCAAGACAACTTATAATATTAACACAAAACACATTTTATTCAGAATAATTGTAGTTTTAATGTCAAAAACAAAGTGAAATACAGATAAATGACAAAACAAATGGATAAATGAACATTTAACATTGACTTTTATCTTTATTGAAGACTAGCAAACACAGAGATGAGTGGGGAACAGGGAGGGAGGTTTAACCATCCATAAAGAGTGGATGGTTAGACATGTATACTTGCTCACTTGAACTTTATTGTAAACATCTGCAGCAGGTGCATTCGTCATTACACACATTAGCCCGGCTCAACTTATCTAATGTGTCTCCGTTAAATCATTCCCTCTGCAACCTGTGTTAATTACAAACATTTATATTACAGTCCTGTTGTGACAGACACTACCTTCGCACTTTTCTGTGAGTTTTATCTTGAATTCAACAGTGTTTCTCAATTTATTTGTTTGCATCCATCCTGAATGCAAAGAGCACAGATTCCTCTAACTCTCTGAAATACGCAGTGCACTTGAACGCCTCATCAGCGCACTGTGTACAGTGGTTAAAATGAGGAAGGAAGGAGACAAATACAGAGTTGTTACACCGTTCTGTGTGCATTCTATAAACAAACAAACCGCTCAGACACACATAATTAAGATGATTAAAGAATTCGCTGGCTGGAATCTGTTTATAGTGTCCCAACTCTGTCTATTCTTCACAGAGACAGTCACCAATGTATGGATGCTTTGTTTGGGAACTGGACTTAGGTGCACCGTTTGGTCGTACGATAACCGAGACATTCACATTGCTGCTGAGGTCAGTCATTCTACATTTTTTGAACGATCCTGAGCATTATGGAACAAAAAAGTCAAGTGGTAGACCCAAAAAAATCACAGCTGCACTGAGCCGGAGGAGCCGATTGGCTGTCCATCAAGACACAGGGCGGTCTTCGACGCAAATTAAGGCCCTTACTGGTGCTGACTGCAACGTGAGACTGCCGGTCTGATGCACCGATGCATCAGACGGCATCTGCGGGAAAGGGTTTAAAAAGCAAAAAAGGAATTCAAAGACCTCGTCTCCTTCAACGCCACAAAACTGCCTTTTTAGACTTTGCCAGGGAGCATCAAACATGGGACATTGAAAGGTGGAAAAAGTTTAGAAATGTAACCTTGACGGTCCAGATGGCTTCCAACGTTACTGGCATGACAAGGAGATCCCACTTGAGATGTTTTCTACCCAGCACAGTGGAGGGGAGTCCATCATGATCTGGGGTGCTTTTTCATTCAGTGGAACACCGGTTGCTTATGTGCAGATGTTGCAGCGGGCATCCCTCATGACTGAGGGCCCTCGTCTGTGTGGTAACAGCTGGGTTTTTCAACAGGACAACGCTGCAGTTCACAATGCTCGCTTGACCAAGGACTTCTTCAGGGAGAATAACATCACTCTTTTGGACCATCTTGCATGTTCCCCTTATTTAAATCCCATAGAGAACATTTGGGGATGGATGTTCCCACTAGCCTCCTGGAAACACTCGCATCAAGCATGCCCAAACCAATTTTTGAAGTGATGAACAAGAACGGTGGAGCTACTCATTACTGAGTCCTACTGAGAAAATCTTTTGTTCTGGTTTGAAGAGTTTTTTGTTATTTTTTGAGCGATGCGTCTGTGTAGGCTCTCAGTCGTACAGGAGTTGTCCATCCATTTGGACCCTGTGTTCAGCAGGTTACTGAGACCAAAACCCACAGCTCTTAGTCTTGCAAATGAGGTAGAGCCAGGGCCAAGCCAGAACAATAGATGCTAACTAGCCAGTATCAGAGTCGTTCATACCCAACTACAGGGAGCTACACTTCCCTTTGTTCGGAGGTGCTAATGGCAGGATTACTCCGCCCAGTCTTAGTGTAATGAACCATAGGAGGAGGGTGTTGGCACACCAATTCCGCCCACTCTTACTGTATTTAAGGCCTAGGCTACCAGCACTTGTTAGTTCGATGACGAAGCTCTTCGGATGAGGAGCGAAATTTTCGACACTTTCTTCACAGAAGTACAGATGACGTCTCAAGAAGCCTTTTCCTCGATTTTTGAGCGATGGTCTTAAACTTTTGATCAGCTGATTAACAGCCTATTTCAGTTTAATTGTTGTTTTCAATAAATTACCTTTTCAAAGTGCTTTTTGTCTCACTCCCCCTTCTTGCTTTTGCATACTGTAGCTCTACTTAAAACCTCATTAAGATCCAAATGTGCAAAATGCAAATTCTAGCAATTTTTAACTGGTTTTAAGATTTTGAAGAGGGGCGTATCAACTCTTCATCACGCACCAGACATCTATAATACAACTTTGCTCTTTCTCAACAATACAAAGAGCAGTAAACATGACATATCAACATGACAACAGAGTATTGTACAAATTGTCACTCTTTGCTTGACTTGTCAGGATGACTCGCCTGCAAATGAGTCTTTTTCACCAGAGCTTCAAATGTGAAATGTGTCTGTATATGTCCACTCTTCTCTTTCTCCCAGGCGGAGACATTGACGCGGGTAACTGGTTGTAGTATTGCAAATAGTATAATTTCCACCCTTCTACCTCACAAAGACAGTAGTTCTGGCTGGAGCTTTAACTGACTGATATATTCCTAACTTGTCCCTACCGTCAACAAGGCAAAATTAGATATGATTCATGTCGTCGTAGTGTTTGTCAATGTGCATGTGTCTTGGTTTTGGTCATGGAAAAAAGATCGTTGTTATTCGTCAACTCAGTTAACCATATTGGTCTAAACCAACAGAGGTTACCTAAAATGCCCCCCTGTTGCATTTTTTTTAAAATATAAAGTATTTGACACCCACAGGAAATTCTGTCTCCCTGCTGATTTATAAAGCAGGCACACATTCAACACGCACATTTAAGCACCCACCCATAAATAGATGCCTCTCTAACCCCGGTCCACTTAACCAGCGCCTGCTTAAAAACAGCACCCATGACACCTCTACCTGTCACATGATGAAAGGAAATAGCCAGCTGGCCTAGTCACCTGACCCACTGGACAAAATAACTGAGGCTGAGGCAAAGCTGCTCATTTCCAGGGGAGAAGATGTTCTTACACAGGCTCAAACCTTGGATGCCATGGCCATGGACATGAGCATTCTCAATCCGACACGAGCACATAGTCAAGTTTGTGTGAACTTGATATAAGTGTCCCAGTTGGACATCAACAAAATTGGACGTAGTCTTCCCCCTCGTGCAACAAAGCATCCCCTTCAGGCACAATGTTGCAGTCAAATTTGGATTATTTCCCGAGTATTGAAAATAACGTTATGAATTTATTATGATAAAATTAATGAACAAAATATGTCGCTATTTCAAGTCAGGTGAGTTATTTGTGTCATTCAAAACACGTATGTACATTTGTTCAAAATTATTGGACCTTTTCCTCTCAGGCATACTTGTATGCTGGTAAATGACAATATGTCATGATTGGGTGCCTTGAAAATACAGTGGAACCTTGGTTAGCGTCATTCATTTGTTCCAAGAGGTCCGACTCTAACCAAAATGTTAACCGAATCAATTTTTCCTACTGTAATGTAAATTAATCTGTTCCAGAAAGCCCAAAATGTTAAAACGTTAACAAATGTTAAAAATGTTTATAGTTTTACAATTATAGTTTTACATGCATAAACACTTTGAAACGCATATAAATACATATAAATGATGAATGAAAGGGATAAATGAACATTTAAGATTACTTTTACCTTCACTGAAGACGTGATTCTTGATGTGACTGAAAACAGGAAGGTGGTGGTGGTTGATCCCGATGCCACATCGCATCTTTGGGAACAGTCACGTCTTCAATGAAGATAAAAGTAACCTTTAATGTTCATTTCTCCATTTCATTTGTCATGTATATGCATTTAGAATTGTTTTACGCATGTAAAACTATAATTGTAAAACTATAAAAACGTGTTTTGTGTTGACATTTTTGAGAGTCAACCTGCTGGTGGCATAGACGGACGACGTAACTTCTGGTTGCCATTTTGTTTAGCTCACTATTAGGATGCTAATAAGGAAGAATGTTTTGTGATAAAAAAAAAATACATAAAAAATACAGTTGGACTCATGCAGTGTATGAATAACTTGACAAGACACGCTAACCCGAGAATGCACGTAAACCCAGGAAAAATGATGGCGTAAATTTTCTACATTAACCAAAAAACATGCTAACCGGAGCGGACGCTAAACGAGGTTCCACTGTACATTTGTATTCATTCACAGACATATTTTTTCTTTTATGTTTGGAGCCTAAAAAGTTTAGTTACTTTAAAAGAAATGGCATCCATTGAGTGCCATAATAAATAATATGAATTGTCTACAGAACTTGACATCCAAAAGTGTATGAATAGCGTATACAGTGTTCCTTCGCTATAACACGGCTCACTTTACGCGGCCTCGCTATTACACAGATTTTTTTGTGTGCAATTTTTTACAGTGTAGCATGCTTTCTTTTTTTTTTTTACAGCGCATGACCGCATTATGCTCTGCGTCCTGATTCGCTAAGGGAGAACCCACATTGTCTTCTGCTTCCCGATTGGCTGAGGGACTGTAGACCATCAATCAATCTCCTCCATGCCATGTGTCCTGTGCAGTACAGGATGCGTTCAGCTTGCCTAATTCACATAATTGTTCCATCGCTAGTAGTGTGGCTTTTTAGTGCTCTATCTTTGCAAGTTTTATCCCCGACAAAACTCCCAATGTCGACGAAACGCTCTGCACCGACAAAGGCACCTGCAGTTGCACCCAAAAAGAAGAGGAAGATGCTAACCATTGCACAAACAGCTGGAATTCTGGACATGCTGAAGGAAGGTAGAACTTACGCAGCTGTAGGGCGCCATTACGGAATAAATGAATCTTCGGTTAGTATATTTCCGCTCAACATACATTAAAAAAGGTTGTTTGAACGTAAAAAAATTCAACATTCATTTTATAAGAAGACAAAATCAACCCATTTGAGCTATTCCTTATCTTTACTGTCAGCTAATTATAGCGATTTGACAAGGTTTCTCTGCTAACTTAGCTATCATTCAAGCTATCGTAACCACACAATGACTCCAAATTGTCGGTCGCTTCTCTGAGACCGCACGTGCTACGCGTATGTACGTAAAAGCTATTAATCCAGTCCATCCATCCATTTTCTATGCCGCCCATCCTAATTAGGGTATGCCGGAGCCTATCCCAGCCATTTTACTCAAATTTTTGCAAAGTTTAACTTTGAAATGTGACAAATACAGAGATGTATTTGTACAACCTGTTCTTTTAAACCACTATTGGTAACATCTACTAGCCGGTGGTGCTCTTATTATATTTTTTGGTTTAAAAAAAGTGTAATTTGGAGCCAAAAGGGACAGAACCAGCAACCAGCCAAGTAAAGCATCCCCTCCAAGAGATTTTGTCTGTGGAATGCACGACCATATTATTAACCACTCGAGGCTGGGTAGGAATTACGATCATAAAAGGACCCGAAGCCGCAATCTTCTGATCCGAAGGCTACATGATCACATGCTATTGTGCAGCTTTCGCTCTTTCTTTCCTTCTTTTTTCTTTCTAAAGCCTTACAAGCTACTGACTAATAGTCCTAATAGTCCCATCCCATGCCAACATAAAATAAGCTACGGAAAAGAAAAGTAATGTTCATTGTTTCCAGTGTTGGTATTGTTTTCTAACAATTGATTTGTGACCAATAATGTTATTATGAACTCTTTATTTTTCCCTTCAGATCTTCCCCTTATGCAACGTCCACGTAGCACAGCCCCCCACACACGAGCAAAGGACATTCCATGAAGGATATATACAAAGTCTGCCCCCACCTTATGACACACAGATGCAGATCAGATCCAGCTGTAAATATCTGTACATAACAGCTGACATGTTGCAATTTCAAACCCAAATGTTTAGAGCAAAAATAAAGGAATTGGCCTCACTCTTCCAATATTTTGGAAGGCAGTGTACTAATCAGCAGTTATGCTTGCAGATACTCTAATGCCTCATAAAACACAAACACAGTCCCATTGTAATTAGGCTTGGTTTGTATAAAAAAGGAAAACATCAAAGCGGAGCAACCCCATGCAGAGCTACAAATGAGCGTTTCAGCAGCACAGGGCCGAGACTTTGTCCTCTAATAACCACGATGCTATCCTGACACCCACCTGCCTTTGATGCATTCTTTTGGTGACTTTATCTCCACATATTCAAACATGTCACTATTGTGACAAATTCATATTCATGTTCCGCTGGTTCAAACCAAGACGAGGTAATACAGTAGATCACAGCTTGTATTTGTGTTGGCTATTTATTCTCTGTAGGCTTCTTCTCCATTCTTGGGACCGCATTGCTATAGGAGACGTAGCCAATGATCACACAATTCAAAAGGTTTTCAAATTGTATTAAAGATGAGAACAGTATATTTAATAGGAAGCTCGAGGAACGTGCCGACAATGAAAGTACACAGAGCCTATACAACAGTTGCCACACCCTTCTACAAAGTGAAACTTAAGATTGTGTGCCTGGAAAGTGAAAAATTAATTTTGCGTGAGTGAGAACAATGCATCTATTGTGTTTTCCATCAGTCATATGTAAATGTTGCGCAACTGTGGTTGTGCTATGTGAGTGTGTGTCATGGAGGGTGAGCGTGTGTGTGTCTTTAAGGCCTCTATGAGAAGTTATTAGACTACAATGCACTGAGCAAGGTGCAATAATAATAATAATAACATCTAACAACAACATTATAATGCTTTGACCGGTTCATATAATAAGAAAGTAGTTTTACATCTGCAAATGAAATTATAATAAAGAATATGTCGATTCAGTCGTGACTTTTAATAGTCACCTCTACTATTAAATAAATTGACAACACGCACAATTTTTTTATATATATTGTTTTGTAGTAGACCAGTCCAAGGTGTACCCCGCCTCTCGGCCGAAGTCAGCTGGGATAGGCTCCAGCATGCCCCCCTAATGAGGATAACAGCATAGAAAATGGATGGATGGATGTTTTGGAGTAGAATTCAAAACACTTTCTTTGAAAATGTTTTAAAAGAAAAAAGACAGCAGCACCAAGAATTTTGCGTTGCTACGGGATATATTGTAGATTCCCCTTATGTGGCTTACAGTGGAAAATCTCTAATAATACTAATAATAAGAATGGTTTAGCTTTTATATAGCGCTTTTCAAGATACACAAAGCCTTTCACATTTAAGTGAACCCATTATTCATTCACTCCTCATCACAAAATAACGACACGCTTGTCAAAGTTGTCCCACCAGCTAGAGGTGCGATCAGGTCTTCCTCCGAAGCCCATTATGGCGCCTTTGTTCGTCAATGTAAAGTGAAAGTTTCCTCTTAAACACATTAAAAAAACCCAATGTAATGTTTGGCATTACACACATTACATTATGCTTTTCTAGCGTGGAAATGTCATCTGTCGGAAACAAGCCATAAGCTCTGTCTTCGCCGTCCACACATATATGCTGAAGCCGCAGTTTTCGAAACTTTTCACCCTGGACGAAGTTTTCCAAAAGCTCAATTTTTAAGGACAAAAACCTCCAAACGCATGGAAAAACATGTGTTTAAAGAAATCTGTGTGCATAACCTAATAGGCCATATTCAACCACAAAACAGCAACAATTCATTCATGAATTTATTTTTACAAACCGTGATTGAGTGAAGCCACGAAAATCGAACCGGAAATGGCGAGTGGGACGACTCTACTCCCCAAAAAACATGAATGTTAGGCTATTTGGACACTCTAAATTGCCGATAGGTGTGAACGGTTCTTTGTCAATGTATGCCCTGCGATTGACTTGCTACTAGTCCAGAGTGTACTCCACTGGGGAACAAGCGGTATAGAAAATTCACAGATGAATGGATGGAAAAGCTGTTTCCACCATTTCAATTCTAAATTGTACCACTTGAGATTCCACTGTCATCTGGCCTTGGCTTGTCACGAAATTTATCTTCAGTGTGTGTGTGTGTGAGTTCTTCCCCTGACCTGTGCAGCCAGCTACAGTACGCATACATCCTTTTTTCCTCTCTTTATTTGCTTCTATTTCTGCTTCAAGCCTTCTGGGTAATCGCATCAGACATAAACATGCAGAGGTTCTCGCCTGCATGTGCGCACAGTCATTCACTTGCAAACACGTAGAGAGACGCACACATAGAGGCTCACTCTCCTCCGGGCAGATGTGCATGCTTGAATGACCCCGTGTCTCTGGGTAGTGGCTAAAAAAAGAATCACTCCTCCCACAGCGTTGATTGAATTGCATAATGAGCATGATGTCAGCATTGTTCTTCCCACGGTAACAAGTGACGCTTGATGATGCGGATCTAAGGCGGAAGGGGAGATGACAGAAGCAGGGTAGAGGGGGAAAAAAGCTGAGGGCGGCAACAATGCAAAAGGCAAAGTCAAATACACATTAGGTGATCACACATCATCCTAAATCCCAGACCGACCCTGCGACACAGGGGAGCATCCTGCTGGCTGCATGATGTGGCACATTTTGTTTGCCCACGGCGACCTGCTGTTGGCTGTTGACACCTATCCTCCCCGATGATTTTATGACTCAGAATTGTTGCATCACCACTGAATTGTGTCTTCGTCCTTCTGTGTTTCCAGCCAACAGCTAGAAGAAACTGACAATACATTATAAATATATTTTTCCAACAGCCTTATCACCATCGTAGTGAAAGAAAGAAAGCTTCATTTTTGTTTAACTAAATATAAACAAAGTTTTTACATGCCTATAGGCGAACGTTGTCCTGCTTATCAGCTCAAAATTTCACCAAAGCAATGTATTAATATTTGACATTGAAATCATCATTCATAGTTAATTTTTTGGCTGGATTTTTGACCTGCAGGCATCAGTCATACTCGTATAGCTCACTTCTGAACTAATTCAGCGTTTCCACATGAAAATATATTCACCGGCTGTCATGTGACCTTTGTCGAGCGTTTTGTCACCTCTGTTCATTCAATAAATTGAGATAATAAATTCCGTTTATGTTTAAAAGTGCACCAGTTTGGGAAAGTTTCATCTTGGTCGGAGTTTTACAAAAGCCCTATCTTTACAGACAGAAATATACCTTGCTTGTTGACAAAAAACATGGAAAAATACCGTAATTTCTGGTGTATAAGCTGCTACTTTTTTCCCCCACGCTTTGAACCCTTCAGCTTATGCAGTGATGTGGCAAATGTATGGGCACGTTCTAATCTTGCGGCATCTCCTATACTTCAGAATAGTCATTTTGTGCTTCATGCACAAACCCTCATCATGGAAAACACACAAAGTAATGCATATGATGCAGCCCATCCATCCATTTTTTATGCTGCTTATCCTCACTAGGGCCGCGGGGCATATCATGCAGCTTTCAAGTTAAATGCGATCCACTGCCAATGGATCTTGACAGCTTGGAGAAGTGTCAAAAATCCATGATCGCCAACGAGTTTCAAAAAGCTGGACTGCTGCGTGATGAAGAGGACAGCGCAACCTCAAGGGCTAATTTGCCTTGAGACGAAAGTGACAATGAGAGCAACAACAAGAGAGAGAGAGAGACTGACAAAGTGTGTGATGTAGGAATTATGAGGCTGTTCAATTCCGACACTGAAGAAGACGCAGAAGGAAGATGAAGACAGCGATGAATGACTTCTCTGTTAGGCTACTGTATTATTAGCCATGTTACATGCACTGTTTGGTATTTTTTGGAAAAAAACATTTATTTACCGTAAATTCCGGTGTATAAACTGTACCGGTGTATAAGTCGCACCCACAAAATTTAGAGGAAAAAACAGATTTGTACATATATACACATGTCCACGTCATAAAATGGCAAATTGTGGAGCGCACGAGTCCGTGAGGACCAGGCAGCTCTTAATTTGACAGGATCCAATAATTAGCAATGAAAAAACTCACGACAAGCCATTGGAAATTGCAGGAGGTCATTACTCAATATAACAGTCTGACTCACGGTGTCATCTTACAAACTCATCACACAACAACTTAACACTCAAAATGTATGCCTAATAAATATACCAAGATTCAAGATTCAAGAGATTCAAGAGAGTTTTATTGTCATGTGCATAGTAAAACAGCAGTTATACCATGCAATGAAAATCTTATCCTGTTCATTCTCCCAAGAAAAGAAAGAAAACACAAGAAAGAATAAGAACATAAGAAACATAAACACATAAACATATATACCAATAAATTAAGCAACAACAACAGAAGAGACATTAATACAAGTAAATAATGCAAATAAATAAATAATTAAATAAAGTGCTATGAGTGTGTGCGTGTGTTGCGTGTGGCGTGTGCGAGTGCTTCGTTGAGGAGCCTGATGGCCTGTGGGTAAAAGCTGTTTGCCAGCCTTGTGGTCCTGGACTTCAAACTCCTGTAGCGTCTGCCTGACGGTAGGAGTGTGAATAATGAGTGTTGTGGATGTGTGCTGTCCTTGATGAGGTTGTGTGTTCTGCGTAGGACTCTAGATGTATAAATGTCTTGCAGTGAGGGGAGGGCTGCCCCAACAATGTTCTGTGAGGTCTTGATCACCCGCTGGAGTGCCTTCCTATCACGTGTTGTACAGTTACCGTACCAAACAGTGATGGAGGCGGTAAGGACACTTTCGATAGTGCATCTGTAGAAGCAACTCAGGATTGTGGTGCCAAATTTCCTCAGTCTTCTCAGGAAGTACAGTCTCCTTTGGGACTTCTTCAGAATTTGTTGGGTGTTGTGAGACCAGGTGAGGTCCTCGCTGATGTGTGTGCCAAGGAACTTGAAGGTTTTCACCCTCTCCACCTCAGTCTCATCAATAAACAGGGGTTTATGCGGCTCCTTTTCCCTTGTTCTTGGGTCGATGATCATCTCTTTAGTCTTATCTGTATTGAGAAGGAGATTGTTATCACGACACCAAGCTATGAGGTCCGCCACCTCTCTTCTGTATGATGTTTCAACATCACCAGTGATCAGTCCGATGACTGTAGTGTCATCCGCAAATTTAATGATGCTGGTGTTGTTCTGGGAGGCCACGCAATCGTAGGTGAAGAGCGTGTAGAGGAGTGGACTCAGCACACACCCCTGTGGGGTCCCAGTGCTCACAATTCTTGAGCTGGATGTGCGATTGTGGACTCTGACTGACTGGGGTCTGCCTGTGAGAAAGTTAAACACCCAGTTACAGAGGGAGGGAGACAGACCAAATGTGAGGAGCTTATTTGTAAGTTTGTGGGGGCTGACTGTATTAAAAGCAGAGCTATAGTCTATAAATAGCATTCTGACGTATGTGTCCTGGCCCTGTAGGTGAGAAAGGGCTGTGTGGATGGCAGTGTTGACTGCATCATCCGTGGACCGGTTCTGGCGATATGCAAACTGTAGAGGGTCCACAGTTGCCGCCGGGATGCTCTTTTTGATGTGGGTCATGACTATTCTTTCAAAGCACTTCATAACAATAGGAGTGAGTGCTATAGGGCGATAGTCATTCAAGCAGGTCACGTTGCTCTTCTTGGGTACGGGCACTATGGTGGTGGACTTAAAGCAGGTCGGTACAGATGCTTGTGCAAGCGACAGGTTAAATATGTCAGCAAGCACATCAGCTAGCTCTGATGAGCAAACCCGAAGTGCACGTCCTGGGATGTTGTCTGGCCCTGCTGCTTTTCGTGGGTTTGTTTTGTTTAGAACCCTGCGCACATCAGCTGATGTCACCATGAGAGGTGAGTCCTGTGTGCTCCCCAGGTTCAGCCACCCTCTCTGCTCATCAGGAGTTTGGGTGTCAAAGCGGGCATAGAACTCGTTCAGCTCATCTGGAAGTGTGGTTTGGCTGGACGTGGCTACGCTACTCTGCTGTCGATAGTCTGTGATGTGCTGGAGCCCCGCCCACATGCGCAGAGGGTCTGAGGTGGAATAGTAGCCCTCCAGCTTCTGTCTGTACTGTCTTTTGGCCTCCCGTATGGACCTCCTCAGGTCATATCTGGCCTTTTTGTAGTCATCAGCGGTGCCCATGACAAATGCAGTCGAACGAGACGAACATGTACCCATATGAATTGAAAAATGAAAAAAAACATTTTACATTTTTCCCATAATGCATAAGGCATTTCAACGGAGGACAAGCAGCATAGAAAATGGATGGATGGTGCCGCAATGTTGCCCCTGTCCACCAGAGGGGGCCTAGAGGGAGGCTGATGTCATTGCAGCGCCCCAATGGATGCCTTGCTCAGACACAATGCATTAAATTACACATGTTTGTATATCAGGTGTACCTTTTGAGTGTTAGGTTGCTGTGTGATGAATTTAATCTTCTTTGTAAGATGACAGTTCTGAATTAGCCGCACCGATGTACAAGCCTTAGGGTTCAAAGTTTAAGAAAAATGTAGCGGCTTATACACCAAAAATTACAGTAATAAAAAAATTTACAAAATATTTCTGTGTACTAAATATCCCATGTGTTTTTCTCTTTAAATTTTGTGGGTGTGGCTTATATTCAGGTGTGTTTGATAGTCTTCTTAAAAACATCCATGTACTTGTAGACTTGGCCTAATTTAGCAAAATATACTGTAGCTTTACTGTCAATCATCAGGTTAAATCACTATTCCAAGTTTGTCGACATTTGGTTTATCAAGACAAACCAACGAGAATGAATGTTTGAATGAGGTCGGTGTGGTCTGGCGACGAGATTAATGTTTAATGGACACCTCTGGCGAGCCAATGGAGATTCCTGTAACGGTTATTTGACAAAAACATCTGAACATATTTTTGCAGATATCAACTTGTATCCACACGTTTGAGTTATAATTCCATGTTTTTTTCCTGACATTGGCATTGTTGCATATGCAAATAATATTGGCATAGTCACTTGACCATGTGCCGATTACGATACCAATCATCCATGAGTGAATTCGGCCGATACCGATCACATGGATTAATGATAACTTTTTCAATTTATTTATTATCCTTATTTCTTTATTATTTATTCACGTTTTATTGGCCAGAGGTACCGTATAAGGGGGAAAAGTCAAGACAACTCTAAGGTCCTCTGACTGCCAGGGGGCCCAAAAAATGAATTAATAAAAAGTGGGGGTGGAGCAAAGTGTTTTTTTGTTATGAGCCCCAGAATTCCTGGCTGCACCCATGCTATTGGCTATATGATATGAAAAATGGGACCATAAAATCGCCTTAATTTAGGCAAAAACATATTTTACTTGCTTTTTCAAACAAACATTGTGATGATCTTGAGAGGGTTTGGACCCCAGATGCAGAGGCTGAGCTCTTGTGGAGCAGTTCAAGACTTTTAATAGTGCAGTGTGCAAACAAATAGTCCAAAAACCAAAACTAGGAAACACCATGAAGCAGTTTAAACAAAGGAAAGCAGCCGGGCTAACCTGGCTAAACACAACTAACTAGGAGTAGCTATCTGAGAGCAGACTCGGAGTCCACGTGTGGTGCAGATGGCAGGAGTCTAAACAAAGAACCTGCAGCATCCAGCGGCAAGCAGTCGGCCTAAAAGGGGGACGAGCAATCAGCCACAGGTGTGCCCAGCTTTCCTGCTTCCAGCCCGCTCAAGGGTATCAGCAAAAAAAAACACAGGCCAGGAGAAGGCGGGGACTAGAACAAAACTGACAGAAAGAGAAGGCCACTGACGAATGGGACAAACATATACTGTATCAAACATATAACAGAACAGAGGATGAGATGACCTGTTCAAGGAGACTGTTAATGTCGAATCAAGTACTTTGGTGGATCCCTAGCAGGACTTTGAGGTAGCATGGAAAGCGGGAAGAGCAGTCGGCGAAGCCGGTGTCTTTCACCACTGAGAAAGGCCGCTCATCTCGCCCGATGAATTCAATTATTTTTCGGGTTATTTGCTTAGCCTTCTGACTGTCACGCACATACGGGTGAGTGCTTCTTTTGACTGATTATCACACCGTGAGCTTCAAAAACTCACCATACTGTTCACCGTTTGTCCTTCAAACGCAGTATTAAATTAAAGCTTTTTAACGTGCTACTCCTGTGAGATATTTTGCATGGCATGTGTTGGCAGATAAGTTCCACAATGCATCCATGGTTTTTTTTGGCATACCTGCGCAGTGTGAAGGAAAGTGGGAGGAGGACGCTACCCAAGACACTACACTGCAAGCAGGAATCGCTACAGCCTACAATAATACGAGACACGGGTGATCGCCTTTTGTGACCAACATTGAAAGGCATTTATCAGCATATGCCGATCACGTGCTTTTTCGCAGAAATTCTCAGGAATTCAAGAGAGACAGGGAGTGTTATTGGAGCTGGAACTCATCAATGTGTTACAACAGTCATTGTTATTGCAAATGTTGATCCGAAATTGGAGGAATAGGAACGCCAAGGTTGGCTGTACGCCCACTGAACAAGTTGTATACACACAGGAAGTCGTGTACTAAAAGCCAACCAATCTTGGGCTTTACGCGGGTTAGATATTTCGAGCGTGCACATCAAACACCCCTGCTGGTTGTAATTTTTTGCTTTATTTTTATTTATTTTTTATATTTATGGAAACTAATTAATCAAAGGTAAGGGCTGGCCACCAGTTGCCCACGTCTGCCCTAAGCCAATTCACTGTCGGCCAATATAAGTTTAGGAGTTTTTCCTTGTAACCTTTTTTTTTTTTTTTTTTTAATCAGTGTGAACTTAATCCTCCTTCATAATATTATGTGGTCCATGTTTTATTTCCTTCCTGTGCCTAAACTTTGGGCACCCTGATGTAGTGTAAATCCAGCCTTATCTCATTGTGTTTCAAGGAGAAACCAGTGACTAAGCATGAATTAGCATCTCACACAAAAAGAATACATAGAAAACCAATTACTTCAAGGTGGATCTCTGGTGTATCCCGCAAAAATCGGCCATAGGTGCCGACTATAATGTTAGTGTTACTTTGAATCCTCCTACAGTGCAGGCAGACTCTTTTTTTCATTTCCACTGAAGCCAGACAGCAGGCCCATATCAGGCCATGGCACTGTGAGAGTGATGTTTCCACGCTGCAGCCGAATTCCTACGTCATGATGGAACCGGACCGGGGGGTACCCACTTGATAACACCCCGCCCACGCACTTACACGTGTGTGTGCACACCGCATTGCTTCACTTTCTTTGCATGCTTCTTTCCAGTGTTTAGTTTAGCCCAGAGGTAAGTCCAAATATAGCAGAGAGGATGAGTGAGTCATCTGGAGCAAATGTGTGCGTGTGCAGACGTGCATGTGTGTGTTCCTGTTATTTAATATGCTGCTTAATTGATGAATGTCAGAAAAGAAACCATGAGGGTTTTTGCAGAGTCAACATGGCGGTAAAGGTCCACTGCAGCCAAAACATCATCTCACTTCCTTGTATAGTGTGGAGATATTTTGGACTGTGGTCATCCATCTATGTAGATGTGTGCTAAAAGGAAACATCTCTGCACTTCTGCTGCTCAGAGCCGCGCCCATTGTCATCCGTCCTGATTTAAACAATGTGAGTGGCTGCCCACAATAAAAGGACGCTCAAATATCTGCACTTTCACAGACGGTTTCTCACAGTTTTTGCAGAAATCCTTTAGGTATGCAAACATATTGCAGCAGCTGTCCGGGTGGCTGGTCTCAGACGATCTTGGAGGTGAACACGCTGGATGTGGAGGTCCTGGGCTGGTGTGGTTACGGTTGGCCTGCGGTTGTGAGGCCGGTTGGATGTACTGCAAACGGTATAGAAATGATCATTTAATTCACAGGAAACAGCTGTGGTGGACATTCCTGCAGTCAGCACGCCTTTTGCATGCTCCCTCAACACTTGTGCAGTGTGATATACTGTAACTGCACATTTCGGAGTGGCCTTTTATTGTGGCCAGGTTCAGGCACACCTGTGCAATAATTATGCTGTCGAATCAGCATCTTGTTTTGTCTTGTCTTGTCTTGTACTGTATGACTGTGAGGTGGATGGATGATCACAGCCAAGAAGTGCACACCAACACGTTTGGGAACAATATTTGAGCGAAATAGGTCTTTTGTGTTCATAAAAAAGTTATCCTGAGTTCAGCTCTGGTGCGTTGCACCATTGTCCTCGCAGATTGCTGTCGGTCAAGCGTGGATAGCAGCAGAACCTTTTTTTAAAAATGAAATTTACAATAAGGGAAGTGTACAGGAAAGTATTTAAATTGAAGCGTGACGAAAAATAATGGCAATACTGCAATGGTCCTTGGGTTACGGTGGTCCAAACTTCGCCATTTTGCGGTTACACACGAACTCACATAAATTAATGAATTGCTTAATTTTGGTCTGTAAACACTGGACTCGCTTGAGGAGCACCGGAGCGGATGAATACGCGCTGGCATGCAGCGATGTGCAGCAGCGTGCAAGGCGCCACAATAGATATCGGCTTATTAATTAACTTTTTGCACTTCATTATGTTTACCAAGCGTAAGGCAGGCTCTTCTGGAGGAAGCGTACTGAGTAAAAGAAAATCATCACCATGAAAGTGAAAACGGACATCATCAGAACCTCAGAGAGAGGAAAGATGCCCACCAAGGGCATCCACATCCTGTAAATTCTAGCAATTTTGTCTTGAAATTTTGATCAGGAGTGTGTATATTTTTATATAATACTTTAATTTTATTTTCTAAAATGTCAAAAAAAGACTTTTCACTTTACCTCAGCAGCTGCAGATAGATACTATTCCATCTGGAGGCCTGCAACGGTGTACAGCGCTCTTTAAAAGTATATTTTAGGTGCTTTTTCTGAAATCTAAGCTGGCGAAAACAGCAGAATATAAAAATAACCATTCAACGCAACAGACTGCATCTCGTTTTGGAGTATTGGTCTTTGGTCCCATGACCATCTTTTTTTTCATACAGTATTTGGTCAAGAGCAGAGTATGGAAGTGTGAATGCAGCCTAAGCAAACGACAGACGAGGAGTTATGGCGCTAATTTCGGGATAACGGTGGTGAATGAAGCGGCGTCATCAAACTGCAGCTCGTGTGATTAATAAAATGTGATGAATGAAATATCATTGAACTTATTAAAAACATGATTTAAATAAAAAACCTTTTATTTTGTTTAAAAATGGGTCTCAGGTATTAATAGAAGTAAAAGACTGTCAAGCATTTTAAAAACCAGCAAAATTCAGGAGAGCATGCTGTGACTGTTTTTTAATATGCAGTGGTGTGAAGTGTTTGCCCACTTCCTGATTTCATGTTTTTTTGCATGTTTGTCACACTTAAATGTTTCTGATCCTCAAACAAATGTAAATATTAGTCAATGACAACACAACTGAACACAAAATGCAGTTTTTAAATGAAACTTTTTATTATTAAGGGAGAAAAAAAATCCAAACCTACATGGCGCTGTGTGGAAAACTGATTGCTCCCCCGTTAAAACATAACTTAACTGACATTAATTGAGATCTATCAGTGTGGAAAAGGTTATAAAGCCATTTCTAAAGCTTTGGGACTCCAGCAAACCACAGTATGTCCACCTTGACCTATACTGTAGGTACATTGGATTGCCTTAGTGTGTTTTGTAGACGAAAGGTGAATAATAACAAAGTTGCCCCAGCATCCTTCAGTGTTTCTGTATGCAGCTCTGGTCAAAAAAGTTCTTGCTTTTGCAACTTTTTCCTTGCAACTATAACAATGTGGAGTTTTTTTTCACAAAGGGCATCGGTGGGTCTCTTGAATACTGTATTACAAGTGTGGTCCGAAACCTTACATTTGCTGTGAAAAAGCTTAAACAACAGTGAACTAAAGTGGACGGCATTTGCATTGGCTGGTGAGCAGCTGGGATGAAAACACTTCATCACACACGGAGTTGGAATTGAGAATGAATCTGGCTGGGAATTAATTATAAAGAAGGAGGAAATAAAAAAACAATAGATAGAAACGAAAAGACAGCAGTTCCCACCAGTCTTTAAGGAGAGATTCTCTCCTTGAGTCGGTGTTTTTGTGGAACCATCATTCCGTGTATCCTCACATGACTGGCAGTGCCAAGGCTTCTCCTATTCCTGCAGATGTGCCGCCTCACCTCAAATCTCCAAAGAGGCCGTGCACTATTTTTTTTTTTTAAAGACATGCTCATTTAAGTTTCATCAGGCAGCTCCTGAGAGGCCTGGAGAGGATGGAGGAAGGAGGAGGATGTGGGGGGGGGGGGCTGCTGTGCTGTCAGCTCACAACATGATTGTACAGACGCTCTTCATCTGAAGTCCCAAGGTGCTTCACTTCATCACATTGTCTCGACTCTGTTTGTTTTCTTTGCTCCTCTGGAAAACAGACTGACAGTCATACGATGAAATATCTCTTTCCATGTCATAACTCATTTTTACATACATAATAGAATACAATAATAATAATAGCATGAATGATAATAATAAACTAGATGGCACAGTCCAAATCTGTTCAGAAATGATCCTTGGCCATCTGTCTAGCATCCATGGTTCCGATTTGGGCTCATTTGGTCAAAGTCTGTAGGGTGTGTTGGTCTGAATACAAGCCCTGGTCTGCCGCTGCTTCGAACCCAAATAGCTGGCTTCCTGAGCGTTTTAGAATTTGGGCTACGCTGACTTTTTTTGTTCATACCGTCACGACAAACATTGTTCATGTCGATCCGTGAAACCGGTGGCATGTTACAGGGGCAAAAGTGAATATGGCCCGGTTCAGAGAGCTGCGGGTCCCGGACCACCCAAATATCGAATTTTTTGCCAGTTCTGACGGATCTGCAAAGTGAGATTTTGTGCATGTTTAGTGCTCTAAACAGGCGATTTTAGGCAGGAGAGGAATAATAATAATAAACACGATTACAATTGGAGCCTTGCACAGGCAGGGTCTTTGTGCTCGGGCCCTAAAAATCACAAACCAACAATCAATGTGTGCTAAAACACAGCTCATCTGTGTTATACACGGTCTCCCTAAAGCAGGGGTGTCCAAAGTGCGGCTCAAGGGGCATTTGCATCTTGTTGCTCATTTTTGATTGGCTCGCATGCACTCTAAAAATACAAGAAAAGTAAAAAATGTTTTTAAAAATAACAGCAAAAAGCGGTGTAACTTGACGGGATAAAGTTGAAACGTTGACACTAATAACGACGATGCTGTCGAATTGTGCAAATGTAACCATGTAAGCCTGTCCGAAGCAAACGAACCGTACCGTACCAATAACACAATGCTGACATGCAGGCTGTTCTTTTCTTTAGCGTCAGTGATGTGCGGTCAGGGGAGGCAGAGCCTGATGAAAAATTTTAAAAAATGAATAACATAAAGAAATATTCATATTTGTCCATTGAATTGTATTATAAATGTATTTTCTGTATGATTCCAATCATTACGTGGCGGAAAGCTAACATGAAGCCAGCATGAGCGTCTCTTTTCGCCTGCCAGTTTCTGCTTGTCAGCATGTCGCCAATAATAGCAACATTTACGACACACCATGGCTTTCTACAGCCTGTGTAATGTCTGTAATGTAAGTGTGATCTAATTTATCTTGCTAATCGGGCAATAATATACACCGAAAATCCTGAGATTTCGAGACTAAAATTGTCAAGAAAAAAAGTCGTAATATTACGGGAATAAAGTCATGAATTTATGAGAAAAAAAAGTCGTACGTTTACGAGAATAGATACGTAAATTTACAAGAATAAAGTCTTGGATTTACAAGAAAAAAGTCGTAATATTACGAGAATAAAGTCGTAAATTTATGAGAATAAAGTCTAATATTACGGGTCATACGTGTCGGGGGGAAAATAGAGCATAGCGATTCAGGGCGGAAGGAAACTTTCCTCGTGCTTCAGGCAAGCTTTTATTTATGACGTAGCAGCAAAACAGACCAATTGAGCACAAACAGATTAGCATGTCTAGCCTTTCTCACTTCCGCCTTCCTTACTCCACCCCCTCCACATGCCCAAGGCCAAAGGTCACATAAGTCCCCATTTATCATAGCTGTCTCAGGCAATGTAACATAAATTGACAAGTTTTTTCCCAGAAATTTATGACAATTTTTTCTCAAAATGTCCGATTATTTTAACACTCCATCATAACAGGCATTGCCAATATTACAGCCTTTTTCTCGTAAATTTACGACTTTATTCTTTTAAATTTACGACTTTATTCTCGATATCTCAGATTATTCAACTTTTTTTCAATGTGGCCCTAATACGTAGTAGAGCAAGTGCAAATGCATTAAAAGTATTTGTATGCTCTGCTGAATGAATGAATGAATGAATGAATTTGACTGCCAAGATGGAGCATTATTGTATACACACAAGCTCCCCAGGAGGCGATCAGACTTACAGACAAGAAAGCATCAGAGCTTTTCCTGGAGAAGGGTAGGTGCATGTACTTCATGTACAGATAAAGCTTAAAAACACCAAATGTTTTTCAGATACTAAAAAAAAACAAATGAATGGATGTTGTTGTGGGGTCTTTTGTGACCTCTTGGATGGGTCGTCGCTGCGCTCTTGGGGTAATTTTGGTTGGTCGGCCACTCCTGTCAGGGTTCACCACTGTTCCATATTTTCCCCATTTGTGGATAATGGCTCTCACTGTGGTTTGCTGGAGTCCCAAAGCTTTAGAAATGACTTTATAACCTTTTCCACACTGATAGATCTCAATTTTTTCTCCCTTAATAATTAAAAATTTAATTTAAAAACTACAGTTTGTGCTCAGTTGTGTTGCCATTGACTAATATTTACATTTGTTTGATGATCTGAAACATTTAAGGGTAATAAACATGAAAAAAGAAAGAAATCCGGAAGGGGGCAAACACTTCACACCACCGTATATGTGCATATTACAGTATATGTCCAGACTTTGGAGACACCCTGTTATAATAATGTTGTGCGATATACTGTACATTGCTAAGGCACGTGATACGTTGTTGCTTTTGCTAACACAACACAAGTTGTGTCCATGTTGGTCCACCAATATTAAAGACCACTAAATTTGGGGTATCCAGGGTTACCATGACAATGACAGAGACAATATTTTTTCTATTACAAGCCAGTCTACTGTCAAAATGTATGTACAGTATGTAAGATACATGCTAGTAGGGATTTGGGGATTCTTTGCAGTCTGTTGCTGATTGAAGTTTGTAGTGTGTGTGTGTGTGTGTGTGTGTGTTGTCAAGTGTACACAGTGAACCCAGGCGCAGTTTTCCTGGGATGTATCGAGCATAAGAGTCTGCTTCCAGCTATGTTCTGAGGGGACAGCGCCCCCACCCAACACCGAGTGCCACTGATATCCCTGTGATACCATTGTTGTGACCCTATATGAGCTCATTTCTTGCTCCTCTACCCTCAGTCTCCACCCTCCTTGTTTTGGTCACACTTCTCGAGTTTGCCTTTCACTTGTCCTCTGGAGTTGAGACTTTGGTCACGTGAGGTGAAAGCAGTCAAAGGCGGTGCCAAGTTTGCAGTCTGGCAGCAGTGGCGTAAAGACAGGACAGAAGCCTTAAAATACACACTTAAGCATTCCTACTGGCACATTAACTGAGATTTAAAGAGCTCATCCTTGGGATCCCTTTGTTGTTTTTGGCAACACGTGTGGGGTGAGCGACCACTGGGCCCAACTATGAGGGAACAAAATGAACGAGAAGTTAGAAAAGTTTATTTCTTTATTTTTTAATTTATGTTATTTTTTTAATGTATTAATATGATTTACATATTAGCCCATACTGATACCAATCCAATACCAAAACCCTTTCTCCTTTCTTGTTACAGTAACAGATTTGTATGCATGTACTTTGCTTAATACAGGCATATTGTACCTGGACATTATGTTCTGTGCAACAAACACTCTGCTCCCCGGAAGAAAGAATTTCAGGCTGTTCTTCAATATGAGAGGCAGATTTTTTTTCACAAAGATTAACATTTCAACCTTCTCAGCTGTCAGTCTGCTCATCCTTTCATTGAGAATAACGGAGTCTCTGCTAAAGAGCCTCTTCAGGTGCACAAAGAAATCTCCGGAAAGAGCAGTGGCTTGAATGATTTTGGTGACACCTTCCTGCTTAGCAATAGATACCAGTAAAGTCCTTACCAATGCTTTAAAATTAAAATTATGTTTACTCCATGCAGCTGACATGATATTAGCACTAACTTAGCTACTATTATTACTGTGCTACAATGCATTGCAGCCACTGCATCTCCTTTCATGGCATGACATGTGACGTTAAATTGATATTGGAGCAGATTGGAGGGGGTATGTGTTTTTTCCAATAACGATGGCCATTAAATACACATATACGGTGGTGTGAAAAAGTGTCTGCCCCCTTCCTGAGTTCTTATTTTGTGTATATGTGTCACATTTAAATGTTTCAGATCATCAAACAAATCCAAACCTACATGGCCCTGTGTGAAAAAGTGATTGCCCACCTCCAGAAAACTCTTTTAGATCTATCAGTCTGGAAAAGATTATGAGACATTTCTAAAGCTTTGGGACTCCAGCCAACCACAGTGAGAGCCATTATCCATAAATAGCGAAAACATGGAACAGTGGTGAAGCTTCCCAGGAGTGGCCAGCCAAGCAAAATTATCACAAGAGCACAGCGACAACTCATCCAACAAGTCACAAAAGACCCCACATCAACATCCAAAGAACTGCAGGCCTCACTTGCCTCAGTTAAGGTCAGTGTTCATGACTCCACCATAAGAGAGACACAACGGCCTTGGAGTTCCAAGATCAAAACCACTGCTGAACAAAAAGAACATTAAGGCTCGTCTCAATTTTGCCAGAAAACATCTTGATGATCCCCAAGACCTTTGGGTCTGTAATTTTACAATAATTAAGTCAAACTATTAAGAGAAAAAAGTCACTCTAACTAGAAAAAAGTTTTTATGAAAATAAACTTGTACCATCACGAGGAAAAATAATGTTATTTTAATACCATAGAGCTGAAAGAGCAAAGAAAATGTTTTTTTTTTGCAAGTTGCAATATGAGAGACAAAAAATAAAATTGTAATTTTATTGAAATGAAGGTGGTGAAAATGTTAGATTATGGGAATAAATAAATTAAGTGAAATTTACAAAGCTTTTTTAAGAAAAAAAAGTTGAAATATTTGGAAAATTAAAAAGGAAGAGTAAATATGAAAGTTCATACTAATGATACTTTATTTCACTGAGATGCAGTTTTTTCTTGAAATATGTATAACTTCTTAGCATACTGTATCTTGCTTTATAAAATATAAAAGTAGCCCTTGCATCCTTTCATTTTTCACTATGTGGCCCTTGCTGGGAAAAGTTTGGACACCCTTGGGTTAGATGAATGGACTCCAGCAAGCAAGTGACCTCATCGTCATATTTCCAAGTGATTCTTTGCCAGGAACATGGGCCAGCACCTCCCAGCAAGCCTGATTTTAAGCATCACACAAAAGAAAGTGACTGAAGAGAATTTCAAAATCACGCAAGAGGATTTGTGCCCACTGAAGGAAGCAACATTTTCCCCAAAGTTAAACTCGCAGGAGATTAGAAGCATCAATTTGAGATTAAATGACTTGTTAAAAAGGATTTTTTTTTCTTCCTGTCAGGATAAATCTGGGAGAAGGGAGATGAGACAGAACACAGTAAGATGGAGAAAGAGGAAAGGAGATGAATGAAGGATTGAGGGATTTTGGGTGAAATCGACAAGGGAAATCTGGGTTTAAAAGCTTCGCTCGTCTTTAACATGAGCAAATTACTCAGCAGCAGAAAACAATGGATCCATAAGAGGAAGAAGACTCAGCTGAGATCAACACATTGTTGGAATTAATGAAGTTTTACACCAACATGGAGCAAACATAGTTTCAGTGCCGATGTACTGTACATACAATAAGCACTGTGGCAGAGCATCTTGGGACATTATTAATGGTCCCTTTTAATAATGCATTCCAGAAATGTGATTATTACAGAAGCTTTGTGGTAAAATAGTTCACATTGTCATTTTTAACAAATACTTACTTTTATTTTACGTTATTTTTATTTTTAGCTTAACTTACGTTCTCGAACTGAGTTGCATCGAGGTGCCTGCCAGTTTCTGCTTGTCAGCATGTCGCCAATAATATAATGTTGCAGAAGCATTGATTATACACCATGGCTTTCTACAACCTGTGTAATGTGTATTATTCTTGCTTATAAAATAGAGAGAAATGTCATACGGGAGTACTGCAGTATTCACTTCATCCTGAGGGTTTGGGGTGTGCGTGAGCTGGAAGGTGCTTGTCGCTGCCATCCTTCCATAGAGATAAAATACCAGTGGGCTTTTGTGACAGCTGTAGAGTATGACGGAGCTTTAGGGCCACATTGAAAAAAAAAAAAATCTGAGATTTTGAGAATAAAGTTGTCGAGAAAAAAAGTCGTACATTTACGAGAAAAGAAGTCGTCAATTTACGAGAAAAAAATTGTACATCTACGAGAATAAAGTCATACATTTACAAGAAAAAAAGTCATATTAGGAGAATAAAGTTGTCAGTTTATGAGGAAAAAGTAATATTACAAGAATAAAGTTCTAAATTTATGAGAAAAAAGTCTTACATTTATGAGAATAGAGGCATAAATTTACAAGAATAAAGTCGTAAATTTATGAGAAAAAAAGTCGTACATTGACGAGAAATAAGTCGTAATATTACGAGAATAAAGTCGTACGTTTATGAGGAAAAAAAGTCGTACATTGACGAGAAAAAAGTCGTAATATAACGAGAATAAAGTCGTACATTTACGAGAAAAAAGTCGTAATATAACGAGAATAAAGTCGTACGTTTATGAGAAAAAAAGTCGTACATTGACGAGAAAAAAGTCGTAATACAACGAGAATAAAGTCGTACGTTTATGAGAAAAAAAGTCGCACATTGACGAGAAAAAAGTCGTAATATTACGAGAATAAAGTCGTACGTTTATGAGAAAAAAAGTTGTACATTGACGAGAGAGGCGTAAATTTACAAGAATAAAGTCGTACATTGATGAGAAAAAAGTCATAATATTACGAGAATAAAGTCGTACGTTTATGAGAAAAAAAATCGTACATTGACGAGAATAGAGTCGTAAATTTCCGAGAAAAAGGTCGTAATATTACGAGAATAAAGTCGTATGTTTATGAGAAAAAAAAGTCATACATTGACGAGAACAGAGTCGTAAATTTCCGAGAAAAAGGTTGTAATATTACGAGAATAAAGTCGTAAATTTATGAGAATAAAGTCTAATATTACGGGTCATACGTGTCAGAGGGAAAATAGAGCATAGCGATTCAGGGCAGAAGGAAACTTTCTTCATTCTTCAGACAAGCTTTTATTTATAACGTAGCAGCAAAATAGAGCAATTGAGCACAAAGACATTAGCATGTCTAGCCCTTCTCACTTCCGCCTTCCTTACTCCACCCCCTCCACATGCCCAAGGCCAAAGCCCCCCCTTTTCATAGCTGTCTCAGGCAGTGTAACATAAAGTTACAAGTTTTTTCCCAGAAATGTACAACTTTTTTCTCAAAATCTCAGATTATTTTAATACTCCATCATAACAGGCATTGCCAATATTACAGCTTTTTTCTCGTAAATTTACAACTTTTTTCTTGCAAATTTATGACTTTGTTCTTTTAAATATACGACTTTATTCTCGAAATCTCAGATTATTCAGGTTTTTTTCAATGTGGCCCTAATAGTCCGTCATAGTAGAGCAAGTCAAATGCGTTAAAAGTATTTTTATACTCTGCTGAATGAATGAATGATTGTGACCGCCAAGATGGACGATTACATACCCAAGCTCACCAGGAGGTGATCAGACTTTTACAACAAAGTATCAGAACTTTTCCTGGAGAAGGGTAGGGCGCATGTACTTCATATACAGATACAAAGCGAGAACGCAAATGTATTTCAGTTAATAAAAAAAATAATATAACAATTTGAAGACTTTTTCAAACAAAGTGAATTGTTGTTTTCTTTTAAATTACAACAACTCTTGTATTGGGACATTAGATTAGATAGTTTACACCAATCCTAAATCATGTATTCGTACCACGCACACAGAAACACATGCACACGTCCGCCCTGCACACTCGGGGTCGAAAAGCACGCCGATAAAGCTGATTGCATAACACATTGAACAGAAACGGGGCAATGCAGATTTAGAGCAGCAATCTCTCTCTCTGACACACACAAACACACACCCTCGCCGATGAAGGGATTGCATAAGAAAGGAGAGGGGATGGATCCAGGTCATGGTGACTCTGGGAGCCCGTGTGAGTGATTAAAGCAGACACTCTCAGGCAACCACAGCTCAGTACGTGTCTGGAGAGGACGGACGGACAGACGAACGGACGGACGGAGGGAAGCAGAGGAGAGAAACTGGCCTTCCAGCCTGTCAGCCCATTCCACTTGAATGCTCTTCTATTCCTGAGCAGCCTGTGTGCTGATCCAAAAATAAAACACTGTGAGGGATTGGGCTAGCACTTGCATATGCAGCAACACTCCCTCTGCACCCCTAAACATGCAAACACACCAGGAAAAGGGACAACAACTACAACTATTTACAATGGAAACACAAGCAAAGATGCTGGTAGATCTCCTCTTTGTTATGTTATGTAATTATAAAATTATACATAGTGGAAGTAGAATTAATGTGTTCCAGTGTCAAACTGTGTCAAAGTTACTAGATAGGGTTTGTAGACAACTTACTCCGTAATACAAGAACAAATAAAGTGAAAATCCACACAAACATCGTATAGTATTAGTTATAAATAAGTACATAATATATGATTTGAATCACCTTTCACAGGAGGAGCTGAGGACACCGGTAAAATATTTAGGTGCAGTCATTTGCACAAACTGGTTGTCATGCAAAAAAAAAAAAAAAAAAAGATTCGCTTTCAACAGTTTCGCTCCAAGCCGTGTGTGTGTCACATTGTGAACATGTTCCGTACAAGTTGTTCCGGTCTTTACATTACATAAGACAGGCACTGTTACTGATGCAGTATGTCTGCAGGCTGACTTACTGGTTTCCTGTCGCTTTAAATGCGGCATGAACATATAGGAAGGAAAAACAAGCTCTTGGTGCGGCTCTGTTGGGACGGTTGATAGATAGTTCAAATGGGCGTCTGCTGCCCTCTGGCGAAAATGAGATGTTACTGCTTAGAGTGGTTTGTAAGGCGCTTTCACGGTATGTTAGGCGTGGTTGCATAACAAAGCAACACAGCTGGGAAAACGAAGGGGGATAAGATGAAATATTGGTTTAGCCCACATTCAAATCAGTACAAAGCAGTATCTGTTTTTCTGTGTTTTTCCGTTCTCTTGTTGTTGTTCATATTGTTACGTTGTTGTATTTGTCATTACGATTTCTATTCTTTACAAAGTGAGGGAATAAGACACAGGAGGAGGTCTTTGGGGTAAAAAAAAACAAACAAAACAACAACAACAAAGGATATGAATTGAAGCCATAGTAGTTTTTGCTTTCAATAGTTCTTCTAGCACTATTGACTTAATTTTTTTTATCAAAGAAATACATAAAATAAAAGGAAATAAAGGAATAATGGTATTATTTTGCTGATACTATTACAGTGTCATAAACTGTTGTACAGTTTAAACTGTTGTACAGTTTATGAATCCGTTCCAAAAGATTGGACAAAAACTGAAACATACCAAGGTCATTTTTCCCGTATAGGAAAGAATGTAAATCCAATTACAGCCTTTCTCTAGCAGCAACTCTAGTTTACAATAAAAGCTCCACCGCTCCTGAAGAGTTTGATTCAAGAGCCCAAACAGTGGGGTAGTCACCCAAGGCCCCTCCCCTTGATTGACACCTATACCACATTACACCGGACCCCTACGTTTTGTGGGTGGTCCTGTGTTGAATTGAAGAAAAGCCTGACCACCAGGGGCTTGTATGCCGGAGGTTTGGCTCCAGTGTGTGCCCGAGGTGCAGCAGCTCACATTGTTTTTATTCATAAGAGTCTTCTGAACCGCTCTTAGTCTGGCCTGTCACCTTGAACCACTCAAACCCCTCCGCCACGTTAAGATCTGGCTTCTTCCTAGTGAGGACGCTGGGCTTGAATAGCTTAAATGGCACTGATTGCGACTGGTGTTCAACTGCCTCACTGCTTTGCTCCCAGCCTCACACTAATCATAGCCCATGACAATTTAGCGAATGTATTTTTTTTTTGGAGCGAGAGTGCCATGGGTTTTCAATTTGTAGATCATTATTTTATTTTTGGATTACCTTTTCACTGATTTAGTTGATGAATGGTGGCAATTATCAAGCCTAACTGGCTAGGAGGTGAGGAGTGTTTTAAGACCCCCCAAAGACGCTTCATTTGTTTTGTGACTTTGCTGTGCTAAAAAAACTTATGATGGCCAAATACTTTTGTTGTGAGATGTGAACTCAATAAAAGGGATGGAAACAAAGCATAAACTTGGAGGACTTCATTTTTATATGTTCTTTCTTTAGTACTGTATGTGTCTGTTTATTACATGACAATTCCCAATTGACCAATCGGCAAACTTTATTGTAGGTTTCTTGTGCAACAGCCTGTGTAACAATTTTGTTGTTGATGATGTGATATACAGGAACAGCCTATTGAATTACCACCTATAAGAATTAGAACCTTGGTTAGCGTCACTAATTCGTTCCAGAAGGTCCGACTCTAACCAAAATGGAACTGAACCAAATCAAATTTTCCCATAGGAAATTATCCATCCATTTGTCCATTTTCCTCCGCTTATCTGGGTCCAGGTCACGGGGGCAGCAGTCTCAGTAGGGAAGTCCAGACTTCCCAGGCACCGGCCACCTCTTCCAGTACCACGGGGGGACACCAAGGCGTTCCAAGACATAATCCATCCAGCGTGTCCTAGGTCTGCCCCGGGGCCTTCTCCCGGCTGGGCATGCCTGAAACACCTCACCAGGGAGGCGTCCGGGAGGCCGAGACTAGATGCCCGAGCCACCTCAACTGGATCCTCTCGATGTGAAGGAGCAGTGGCTCTACTCTGAGCCCGATAACCGAGCTCCTCACTCTATCACTTAGGCAGCACCCTACGGAGGAAACTGATTTCAGCCACTTGTATCCTGTCGGTCATGACCTAAAGCTCATGACCATAGGTGAGGAGCATACTGTAGATCGACCGGTAAATTGAAAGATTTGCCTTCCAGCTCAGCTCTCTCTTCACCACGACAGTCTGGTACAGCCACCGCATTACGGCAGACACTACGCCGTTCCACCTGTCAACCTCACGCTCCGACCTTCCCTCACTCGTCAACAAGACCCCAAGATACTTAAACTCCTTCACCTGGGACAGGATATCATTCCCAACCCGGAGGGTGCAATCTAACCTTTTCCGACTGAGAACCATGGCCTCAGATTTGGAGGTGCTGAGTCTCATCCCAGAAGCTTCTCACTCAAACCGCAAAACACTGAAGGTCACAGCCCAATGAGGTCATCAGGACCACATCGTCTGCAAATAGCAGAGACGAGATCCTAAGGCCCCCGAACTGGACTCCCTCGACGACTTGGCTGTGCCTAGAAATTCTGTCCATCAAAATTACAAACAGAATCGGTGACAAAGGGCAGCCTTGGCGGAGGCCAAGGAAACAAGCTTGATGTACTGCTGACAATGCGAACCAGGCTCCTGCTCCGGTTGTACAAGGACTGAATGGCACGTAGTAGCACGCCACCAATCCCATACTCACGGAGCACCCCCCACAGAACACCGCGAGGGACACGGTCAAATGTCTTTTCCAAGTCCACAAAGCACATGTAGACCGGTTGGGTAAACTCCCATGTACCTGTAGAGCTGGTCCAGTGCCACATTGCACTCCTGCAGCTGAGGTTTGACTAACGGTCATACCCTTCTCTCCAGCACCTTGCAATAGACTTTCCCAGGGAGGCTGAGGAGTGTGATCCTCCTTTAGCTGGAACACACACTCCCTCACCCTTATTGAAAAGGACCACCACCCCGGTCTGCTGATCCAGAGGTACTGTTCCCGACTGTTCTTGCAATGTTGAAGAGACGTGTCAGCCAAGACAGTCCCTCAACATCCAGAGCCTTGAGGAATTCAGGGCGAAACTCGTCCACCCCCGGAGCTTTGCCACTGGGGAGCATTTTGACTACCTCAGATACCTCAGCCACGTGTTTGTGTCCTCAGACTCTGCTTCCTTCTGCTTCTGCTTGCTTCTAATAGCCTATTGATTTACCACCTATAAGAAGTACAGTGGGCCGCACGGTGGTCTAGTGGTTAGCATGTTGGCCAAACAGTCAGGAGATCCGGAAGACCTGGGTTTGAATCTCCGTTGGGCATTTCAGTGTGGAGTTTGCATGTTCTCCCCGTGCGTGCGTGGGTTTTCTCCGGGTTTTGTCCACATTCCAAAAACATGCATGTTAGGTTAATTGGCAACTCTAAATTGTCCATGGATATGAAATTGAGTGTGAATGGTTGTTTGTCTATATGTGCCCTGCGATTGGCTGGCGACCAGTCCAGGGTGTACCCCCGCCTGTCGCCTGAAGCTGGGATAGGCATATCCAGCATACTCCCGAGACCCTAATGAGGAGAAGCAGCATAGAAAATGGATGGATGGAAGAATTACAGTGCAACCTTGGTAAGCGTTAATTAATTTGTATTAATTCGCAATCATTTGCATTAAGCAACAGCAAAGTCAACAAATTCTGTTCGTAAAATGATGTTATAATGGCCAAATACAATCAAGTATTTTTTCAGCTTTACCTATGAAAGGTAATAAGTTAGAGCAACAGTTGCACAATTAATGCCACATTACCCGGTTTCCTTTTTAATTTGGCAAGCAGCAGCAGGGTAAGTGAGCGAGTTAACATAGATGAATACTCAACCATCTCTGCCATTTTGTAAGCTAGCTAATAGAATGCTAACAAGAAAGGACGTTTTGTGATGAAAAATTGAAATTAAGAACGCAGTTGGACTCACGCAGTGTATTAACAACACGACAAGACGCACACCATACGGTGCGCTAACCGGAGAACGCACGCAAACCGAGGCAAAATTGTGGCGTCAATTTTGGATGTTAATGAAAAAAATCGGATGCCAACGGAGGTTCCACTCTCTACCATTGCAGCTGAAAAAGTTAAATGGCACAGATAGTTTCTTTTGGTCACCTTTACCAAGTTTGATGGTCAAGTGTACAATCAAATGAGTCAATATTTAAGAGCTGTATCAAAATGCTTGTAAGAAAAAAGGTGTTAATGCCCACTTTTGGTTGACTCAGAGAGATATCATTTTTAACATGACTATTCATGACATTTCAAATGCAGAGCTGCCCCCCTCCTCCGTTGAAGTATCCTTGGGCAAGATACTGAACCCGATGCTGCGTCATCAGTAGGTAAACGTGCTAACAGTGTCAAAGCGCTTTGAGTGTCTTGGAGGTGGAGAAATGCTATACAAATGAAAGACCGTTTACTATGGAGGAGACAAAAGTGGCAAAATTCACCTACTCACCTGTTATTTCCTTATGGTGTAATGGTACAGCTGCTACCTTTTTGATCCCAGCCCCAACTATTTTGTTTTACAAGTCTTAATTTGTTATTTTGCATGAAAAGTCAGAGGCAAGTCATGTTGGTGTAACGGTATGGTGGCTGCCTTTTAAGACAGATGGTGTGGGTTTGATCCCAATCCCAACCCCAAACATCTTTTTTTTTTTTTTTACAATTCTCTTAATTTGTTATTTTGCATGAAAAAATAATTTGTTGAACAATTTCGTTTCCCACTTTTTTGTATTACTGCAAACCAGGCATGTAACTAAATTCAGATCCAAGTCAAACAGTAAAGCAGTTGGGGAGATTTTGCTTAGGGCCCCAAACTCACCAGGGGTGGCCCTGTAGAAATGCATTATCTATAAGTGATAACTGGAATAAACACTACAGGTTGCTGTGGCTCACACAGCCTAATAACCTTGAAATACCCCATTTCAGTTCTTTGAACCAAGTCATTTGTACAGCATAATTCCCTACTCGCTATCATCTTAAAGAAGGACACATTTGCACGTAGAAGTAGTTTTTTATTTTTAAAATAACAAGATTTTAAGCTTCGGTAATGGGTGTTCAGTGTAATTTCATTTTTTCCTGGCTTTCAATCCATCATCCACTGAAGATGTTTTCAGAGAAAGGCCACCAGAGAGCTGTTCACCAATGACACACAGCCTTGTTGCCATAAGTCCACCTTTGATTGGGATTCAAAGAAACGTCTTGAAATGTTTTCCTCCACAGCAGTGATGATTACAACCACATACCAGCTTCTAAACTTTCTTCAGCTTTGAAAATGCTGCTGCCCCGGCCCGGGATGATACATCTGCCATGGGATCTATTCAACTCCAGTTACTCCATGTGAGAGGCGACTGTATCTTTTCAATAGATGTTCCCGGTGATATGACCATAACAGATGTCCGTCATGAATCACCAGTATGTTGAGCCACCCGGCTCACTGATCTCTTCTGCAGGTGCTACCTACCACGCGAGTAAACATAGCCATCATATTCGTTTAGTCCGCATTCACATCCACATTGCATGGACCTCGCCGACTGGGTCCCGCCTTGAGTGAACCGAGCCTGTGAACGCGTTGACCCCATCAAAACATCAAATATCAGCGAGGAAGGAAACTATAATAAAAAATATGTGAGCAAACCTTCCGCAGCAACAAATCAAAGCTCAGCGCTTACACCCTTTTAGTTGGCTCATCTCAAATTAGGAAAGCAAATATATCACACATGTGCATTTTAATTGAACAAAAGCTTTATAGATACCAGACTTTGCACTGAAGTGGTTACTTTATGGCAGAGACTGAGAAGAAAAAGAATAATGATGGTGTTTGATAGGTGTAGAAACCACTAATTACCATTCCAGGAAGAAAGAGTAGCAAAAGGTTTCCCATAAATTCTCCCTGGTGTTCAAACAGTTCCTGATCCAGTGGTTGCCAAATTCTTTGTCTTTGACCCACAGTACGTACTAGGACAATGAGTACTGTTCTTCTACATTTTTATGACCTATTAAAATTCCTGAAGAAAATGGCTCATGTGTCAATTTGTGCAACTACGATCATGGATATAGTTTACAAATATCTGAATATATACGCAGTCATCCCTCGCTTGTAGCGGTTAATTGGTTCCAGACCTGACTGTGCTAAATGAATTTCCGCGATATAGCATTCAATGTTAATAAATGGAATATGTTCTTAGTTAGAGCATAGAAAACCTGTTTGTGGCTCTATTATTATTCATTGTTTACATCACATTGCGCAACTCTTATGCTGTAGGGACTCGAGATGGCCACTAGCTAGCAAGCTAGCGTGCTAACCGGTTAGCCTGGAATTGATTTCTTCTAAACTTAATAAGCCAAAAGCTTACCACTTCCACACGGAATGGGAGGAGAACTTTTTTTTCACTCCATCATGTCTGACATGCCATGGCTGACTTCATGACTTCATTGGGAGGAAATCGGATGGTAGTTATTATTATTAATTATTATTATTTTTGAAATGTATGAATATAAATGGTCAAGAACCATACTTCATATGTCTAATATATTGGGGGTTATTTTATTAGTGACTCCTATCAAAAGACTTTGTTAGCATGCGAATGTTTTTAGCGTCTATATTCACCACGACTGACCTACGTAAAAACGCACTCAATGCACGTAGCGCATGCACAGATGCGCCACAGGCGTAAACGTCATACCCGATCACGTATAATATACATGAATAAATACAAACACAATAAACTATATAAATCAAAACATAGAATACCTTGATATTGGAATGTAAACAACCATAAGCAAAGGTCAATGTTATTCAGTACATACAGTATATGTTCAAATATATTTTTATCTATTATTATTTTTAGATATTTTATTTTTTTTTACAAATTGATAGACTTTACTTTGATTTCATATGTCAACGTGACAAGCAGATATTCAAGTATTTATTTACGATAGCAAAAAAAAAAAAATGCTCCGAATATATCAGAACCAGAATGGCCTTCACTCATCACTTGTACAGAGGTACAAGCGAAGTTGTGCTATCACCCATGTGTAATCAAAACAACATACAGTGAAAGCCATTATCCACAAATGGTGAAAACATGGAACAGTGGAGAACCTTCCCAGGAGTGGCCGGCCAAACAAAATTACCCCAAGAGGTCACAAAAAGACCCCACAACAACATCCAAAGAACTGCAGGCCTCACTTGCCACAGTTAAGGTCAGTGTCCATGACTCCACCATAAGAAAGTCACTGGCCAAAAACGGCCTGCATGTGTAATGTGCCGCAGTCCAATAAAAAAATGAGCTGCAAATGTTTGGACACCCCTTTTCCAGGACCTTCAGAACCGCTTAGCAAAACATGTAGGTGAAAGTTTGTATATATTTTATCCAGTGTGGATTAGAGAACACCCAAGATAAATTCAAATTTTTGCACCTAATTTCTTTTGAAACAAATCTATGATGCTTTACCTGACTACTGACTTCATACCATCTAGTCATACATTTGTATCAATTGGTGAATATATTGTAAGACTTTAGAGCAAAGCAGCCACACTTTAAATGAATAAATCATTGTATTGTGTATAGTTCTCATATCATCTACAGTATTTGTATGTAACATGTCCAAGTTGTTTATATGGTCTTGTATTTCATATTGATGTGGTCCAAGGTGCCTCAGAGGAATACCTTCCTCCTCCAGAGCCTCAACAGATGGGAAAGTGGACATCTGAGCTCCCTGGTGGTTTTGCCAGTAAACGAGGGCGGCCCTGCTGCCTCCCTGGCTGCAGTGGATGGGAGAAACAGAATCTCATGCGCGTGGTAGAACACCCTCGTCGAAAAGCCCACCAAGGCCTGCAAGTAACCCAAAAATGATTGCTGGCACGCTATGAAACACATAACTCCTACTGAGGTTTCTCGCTAGGGCTCTTCAGCTTGTTAGATTGGGCCATGAATGCCACATGGGTCTACACCGAACAGATTGTTTACTGCCAGAAAGTCTTAAAGTCTCATTCGAGCATAATAAAAAAAGGTGAAATGTGAGTATTAAATAATCAAATATGATACAAGGGCTGTTGCTCCTCTTTGAACTTCGTGTTCTTTTTGTTCATTGATACTTTTAACAGCAGTTTGAAATAAGAACACTAAAAAAGTCTACTCTTCCATCATATCTTGAGTGTTTTACTTAGTGGTGTATAACAGCAGAATCACAAAAATTGTCCAAATATTTCTGTTGTATAATTGAATTTTAAATTAAATTACTGGTCTGACAGCTGAACACCGGCCCTTTAAGACTTAGTTTCAATGCATGTTGGTCAAAAGTGGAAGGCCACAATACAGTGTTCCCTGCTTCTTCTTTTTTTTATCACGGCGTATGAACGCTGTTACAGGCCGAGCCTGGCCCTTTAAGATGAATTGCATTGTGGGAAATTGAGTGTCTTTCCCTTCCCACTCTTGTCTGTCTGCACTGCCCATTGTTTTCTGCTTCCTGATTGGCTGTAGACCATTGTCAATCAATCTCCTTCGTGCCGCTCTGTCGTGACTACTGTGTCATCGCTAGCAAGCTAGCTAGCTAGCTAGCTAGGTTGTCAATTAATCTTCGGTTCAAAGGAGGATGACTGCAACAGGAGCAGTACTGCAGCAATACGTTTTAACAAGGATACAAAAACGCTACAGTGCAGCGGAACGGCGCCAGGTCACCGGAGTCACAACACGTGAGTGGCTTAAAAATGTCTTGTGTCTGACCTGTAGGTTGATCATTAAAATTCAAACGAAGTTTTGAACTTTGAGAGTTTTTAAACAAGAGAGATATGTGAGAAAATGTTATTGCCTGTCTGAGAAAAGTGTATAAAGTGTACAAAGTGTATAAACATTTCACTTATTGCGGGCTATTTTGGGAATCTAACCGCCGCGATAAACGAGGAAACACCGTACTTCAAATAGATACAACAAAACAAGGGATAGACCTTTATTGCAGTACAAAAATAAACAATACAATTACATGATAATAAATAGCCAAAAAGAAAATGTAAGTACATAAAGCAGAAATGTGGATATTTTAGATTGTGGTGAATGTTGTGTATCAATAAAATATCACGTAGCGGATTCATATTCACAAAATACTATGCAACTCCTGCACATGTGCCTTGCACTGTATGGGTGTACATTCACAAACACTGTAACATGACGAGTAGTAAATGTATGAAATGTGTTCAGGCATTAAAAATTAAAATCATTTAAATAAAAATGAAATGACACAGCCGGTGGGACATTGTACTGCTACAGAGCATCGTTTTTCTGTCTTTCCAAAGTGTGTTTTATATTTAATACAGTGCAGAGTTCAGTTTGCCATTCAAACTGCCAAATGAGCATGGCTGGTTTATGCTGTGAACTCTGCCTAGCAACAGGTGGCTGCAAATGTGTCCAATAAAACAATTTTGTTTGCTGCATCTGGTAGGTAAAATCATATTTCAGTTTTAGCTCCGAGCATATTGAATCATGTACACATACCGTGGAACATGTTTAAGTGCACATCCCTCGGATTGGTTGAGTCATGTTGACAATACCAAAATGAGCCATTGCTTGCACATTGCAAATTTTTTAACCTACGGCAGTTTGGCGTAATTTTTTTCCATTTGTACAAACGGGTGTGTGTTGTGAGATGCGGTAGGGGGGATGATCTATCTATCAGTTTGTCAAATCCATCGTTTTTTGAGTCATTCTTACCTCCAGGTGTGCACAAACTACAGTTAAATCTAAATTAAATATATATATATATATATAAATGTATGTGTTATTGGTATCGGTCTTGAGAAGCAGGAAGTTATCTGTATCGGTAAAAAAATAAATATCATTCCTCCCTAATTTTGACATAACCACAAATCAGCTTTTGCAAAAACACACAAGCAATTTTTCACGGGAAAATTTAATGTTGACCCAAATGGTCGACGTCATCTGAAAAGGACACATTTTTAGTAACAAGAAGAACACGGTGGACCAGGACTTGCTAAGTTGGTCGACTGAGACGGGTTGTCAAAATAAACGGGGTCGACTAAGGCAGATTCCACTGTATTCTCAGGGCATGGAATCGATCGCAGCTGGAGAGACGTTTCACCTCTCATCCGAGCAAGCTTCATCAGTTCAGGCTGAAAAACTAGGTGGGACAAAAAAACTAGTCAGACGAGATAGGACAGCTGTAGACTGAGAACTTGGTGCAAGATCCAGTGTATTCATCCTGTAAAGGAATGACAGGAACGGTTTTGCTCTTTAGTGGTGTCAAATGACAGTCGTTGGAATGCAATGGAGTGGGGCCTCTGCCCGCCAACGATAGTCGGTTGGGCGGTATCACCTTTGTCAGCGTTCCATTTAGAAGTAATTGCGGTCATGGACCCACCTGAAACCAAGGTGGCTGTGCATTATTTATTTGTTAGAGCCGAAATGATTGAATATTTTAGGAAGGGATGAAAGGCAGCATTGTATGAAGGAGAAAGGCGGTGTCGCAGACTTCCCTCTCTGTTCAGAGATGGATTCTCAACCTTAACGAGCAAAACCATTCCTGTCTGAACATGCATCCTACTTTAGAGGATAAATACATTGGATCTTGTACCAAGTTCTCAAACTAGAGCTGTTCTATCTAGTCTGGCTAGTGTTTGTCCCACCTAGTCTTTGAGCATGAACGGATGAAGCTTGCAAAACGTCTCTCCAGCTGCGATCGATTCCATGCCCTGAGAACCTGAACAGTCCAGTTGTGATCAATTCCATGCCCTTAGAATACAATGACCTGGATCAATGAGAATACTCACTGGCAGATTGCACTGTAATTTATGTGCAATGACTACAATGGCAAAGTTTAGTTATGTATTAGTTATGTATTTTTCCTAGTCGTGGCTTACTGAGGACTGTTGGTGATGGCTTTGAGAATGTCACACGTGTTTTTGGAGATGACCTCCTTCAGCTTTCGTACACGGCGAGGACTGGAGGCACCCACGTAGCTGTGCGGCTGCAGGACTGCCATGCCCTCGCTGACGTTGCCCATAATGATAACCTGGCCCTCGGCGGCGGCGCCTGTGATGTTTGGACAGGGGCAGCTCCAGTCCATGTTGAGGAAGGTGACTTCCAGAGGCTCCTTGCCAAAAAAACGTAGGCCCATTTTCTCATCCTTTAGGATCTCCTCCACAGTCACGAGAGCGTGACCTGAGTCTTTTTCCTCTGTGAGCTCGGTCATGCGACCCAGGATGACAAAGTCACTGCGACAGAAGCTGGTCACGATCTTGCCTCTCGGCTTGCAGGCTTTGCAGTTGTGGTTTTTGGGGTAGGGGCACATCTCTTCACAGGTTTCTTTGGATTCAAAGTTGTTGTCATTGCCCGCACATCCTCCATAGATGAAAGACTGGCATTGCTGCAGACTGCTACTGTAGGCCCAGCGTGGCTCATAGGCTTTACAAGGGCCCTGCAGGCTTGGTAGGTCACAGGGGCTTGAGAGCTTTGGTCCACAGCAGTGCATACATTCATTATAGGTCTCAAACAGCTTCCTCTGCTGGTGACTGCTGCTGTGGCAGTGAGTAAAAGACAGACAGTTGTTGCTTTGGGCTTCGTAGAACCAGCTCACTATCTCCAGTTCACTCCCACAATCCTCTGGGTTATCAGGAGGCTTTATGCACTCCTCAGGGAGGCACCGGCTCAAGTTGTTAGCATCTGGGCTTCTGGGTGGCTCTGTGGGCAGCACGGTGAGAGGGTGGTGGGACTGCACTGAGCCAGAAGGGTTCCGGGCCGTGCAGGTGTAGACGCCTGAGTCGTGCATTTCAGCGTTGTAGATGACCAACTGACCCACATTTGTGACCACCATGTTACCCTGTACGTGATTGCGACCCATGACCACCCTCTGGACCCCATCAGGAAGCTGTTTCTCCCAGGTGATCTCAGGCGGGGGGCCCCCAGTTACATCACACAGGAAGCTGGCCGTGTCGCCCACGTTGACAGTCTGGAGCAGCGGGATGCTCAGGACAACAGGCGCCTGAGGCTCGGCAAGAGGCGGTATAGTCACCTGCAAGGGGGCGGTTGTTGGGTGGAGAGTGGTTACCAGGGGCAATGCCGGACTTGTGCTCGGCCAGGTGAGGTGGAACCGACAGGTGACAACAGAGAGGTTGATGCCCTTGGAGCACGCCTCGGCATCCATGTAGCACCTGTTGTAGTAGGTCATGCCGTCAGACGCGCACGTGAACTGGGGCTCCCTCTCACACCGATCGCGGCATTTACACACTGGCTGACCATCCCAGATGTCACACTGTGACCCCTGCTGGGTGCACATGAAGGTGGCGCAGGTAGCTTCCTGGGGCATCCCCGCAGGGTTTTTGTCGCCAACCATGTATCTCGATGCCACACAACTACGATTCCCACACACATTTTGGCAACACTTCTCAAAGGATTCACACTCCTGGAAGACAAGAGGGAAGTAATTACTTTTCTTAGACAGTATCGGGAAATGTGTTACATCACATCAAGCACTTATTGTTTACTTATTGTTTTTTCCAGTTTATTTTTTACATGCAATACAAAGTGGTGATTTGATCGATGCTTGTAGAGCTATTTCTTATTTCTTTGTCTCCTGTTCTTTCTTTGTGGTGTGGGGCAATGGAACCTTCTGCACCCAGTTGCCAAGGAAAGAATCCTCAATAGTGCACTCACTGAAATAAATACACTAGAAAATTATTGTGCTATGTGACAAGGCTTTTATCACTTGATTAAAGGCCATTCTCATC